>NW_024041039.1:1077909-1213162 GCF_014851395.1 Micropterus salmoides
TGCCGTGGTAACTGTGCATGAGGGCAACACTTCCACAGGTGAACCAGCAACTAGAATCCAAACCAGTTCGACTCATTTAACTCCAGAAGAAGAAAACTGAAGAAGTTAAAGTGAAGAAGAAGCAGCTCCAGTTAAAAGCATAAAACAAACAAACATTAAGTCCAGGTCACTACTAAATATCGATCGGTCGTGCATTGATCACATGAACTGGAGTGAGCGTCCCTTTAATAATTAGCTTCAAGCTAACTAGTCTCAATAAACTGAATCAGACTGAACCAGTTAGAACTGGAGTAAACGTGTTCCCTTAATGTCCTCACATAGAAACAGACAGCTGAACAGGAATGAAACATTAGTCCAGTTAGACCCAGTTAAACCAGACTGAACCAGTAAGAACCACACTGAACCAGTCCCTTCAGATTTAAGTGCTTCCTTTAGAAACAAAACTGAAACTTATTTCACTTCATGTCCCAGCAGCCCGCTGAGCTCCCTGTGTGGCATCGTCCTTCAGAATTGTCCTCTAAACATTAATGTCACAGGAAATGATGTCACCTGCCTGCTCAGTGTCGGTCTGTGGCATCACACAACCCACAGTGATGTCACTAAGATGACGTCCCTCCAGGTGGATCCAGATCAGACAGACCAACACCAAACAGTGGTGACATCACAGTGATGTCACTGGTCAGATGAGCTCCCATTCGTCATCAACGTCGTCTCCACTGAGGGACGGGCCTGAGGGGGCGGGTCTACAGGGAGTCTGTGGGAGGAGCTTCGTCAGGCGACGGGACAATCCACCAATCAGAGTCACCGCCCACAACTCGTCCTCTGGAGTCACTGAAGAGAGAGAGAGACACACCGGAGAATATGACACATCTGAGGTACATCAAATCAACGTCTGTCACTGAGAATACACAAGTAATACACACTTCAGGCTGGTTCATGCGGATCTCCAGTCTGAACCCAGTCTCACCAGTATGAACCCAGTCTCTCCAGTCTGAACACGTCTCACCAGTCTGAACCCAGTCTCTCCAGTCTGAACCCAGTCTCTCCAGTCTGAACACAGTCTCACCAGTCTGAACCCAGTCTCACCAGTATGAACCCAGTCTCTCCAGTCTGAACCCAGTCTCACCAGTATGAACCCAGTCTCTCCAGTCTGAACCAGTCTCACCAGTATGAACCCAGTCTCTCCAGTCTGAACCAGTCTCACCAATATGAACCCAGTCTCACCAATATGAACCCAGTCTCTCCAGTCTGAACCCAGTCTCACCAGTATGAACCCAGTCTCTCCAGTCTGGACCAGTCTCACCAGTATGAACCCAGTCTCTCCAGTATGAACCCAGTCTCTCCAGTATGAACCAGTCTCACCAGTTAACCAGTTGGCGTTTCCGGGGATCTTCTTCCAGTAGTCTCCTGCAGGGTTTCTGTCAGAGACGCCGTAACGTCGAGCCAGATCTCCGTTTACACACCGAACCCAAACTGTCCGAGAGCTGAGGACCAGCTGACTGACCGCCAGACCTAAAGTACACAAACATGTACACGATTAAAGTACAGCATTCAAACACACGTGAGACCCTGAACACCAGTCAGTCCATCATTTACAGAACCTCCTGAACAGGTATTCGGATCAGAAAGACAGGCACGTACCTGGTACCAGCTCCCAGTCCGTCCCCACAGGCATCTCATCACTGAGTCCGGTCCTGACAAAGACGCTTCCTCTGTTGTCCAAGGCCCAGAGGAGGCGGTCGTTAGGACTCGTCTGAATACTGACCAGCTGCACTCCTATTGGCTGCAGAGACATGACGTCACAGTTGGATGATCAGGTGTGTGTGTGTTACCTGTACAGGGGGTTCTATGTGGATCCGGTGTGTGTGTGTTACCTGTACAGGGGGTTCTATGTGGATCCGGTGTGTGTGTGTTACCTGTACAGGGGGTTCTATGTGGATCCGGTGTGTGTGTGTTACCTGTACAGGGGGTTCTATGTGGATCCGGTGTGTGTGTTACCTGTACAGGGGGTTCTATGTGGATCCGGTGTGTGTGTGTTACCTGTACAGGGGGTTCTATGTGGATCCGGTGTGTGTGTTACCTGTACAGGGGGTTCTATGTGGATCCGGTGTGTGTGTGTACCTGTACAGGGGGTTCTATGTGGATCCGGTGTGTGTGTGTTACCTGTACAGGGGGTTCTATGTGGATCCGGTGTGTGTGTGTTACCTGTACAGAGGGTTCTATGTGGATCCGGTGTGTGTGTTACCTGTACAGGGGGTTCTATGTGGATCCGGTGTGTGTGTTACCTGTACAGGGGGTTCTATGTGGATCCGGTGTGTGTGTGTTACCTGTACAGGGGGTTCTATGTGGATCCGGTGTGTGTGTGTTACCTGTACAGGGGGTGTACAGGGGGTTCTATGTGGATCCGGTGTGTGTGTGTTACCTGTACAGGGGGTTCTATGTGGATCCGGTGTGTGTGTTACCTGTACAGGGGGTTCTATGTGGATCCGGTGTGTGTGTGTGTTACCTGTACAGGGGGTTCTATGTGGATCCGGTGTGTGTTACCTGTACAGGGGGTTCTATGTGGATCCGGTGTGTGTGTGTTACCTGTACAGGGGTGTACAGGGGGTTCTATGTGGATCCGGTGTGTGTGTGTTACCTGTACAGGGGGTTCTATGTGGATCCGGTGTGTGTGTTACCTGTACAGGGGGTTCTATGTGGATCCGGTGTGTGTGTGTTACCTGTACAGGGGGTTCTATGTGGATCCGGTGTGTGTGTGTTACCTGTACAGGGGGTTCTATGTGGATCCGGTGTGTGTGTGTTACCTGTACAGAGGGTTCTATGTGGATCCGGTGTGTGTGTGTTACCTGTACAGGGGGTTCTATGTGGATCCGGTGTGTGTGTGTGTTACCTGTACAGGGGGTTCTATGTGGATCCGGTGTGTGTGTGTGTTACCTGTACAGGGGGTTCTATGTGGATCCGGTGTGTGTGTGTTACCTGTACAGGGGGTTCTATGTGGATCCGGTGTGTGTGTGTTACCTGTACAGGGGGTTCTATGTGGATCCGGTGTGTGTGTGTTACCTGTACAGGGGGTTCTATGTGGATCCGGTGTGTGTGTGTTACCTGTACAGGGGGTTCTATGTGGATCCGGTGTGTGTGTGTTACCTGTACAGGGGGTTCTATGTGGATCCGGTGTGTGTGTGTTACCTGTACAGGGGGTTCTATGTGGATCCGGTGTGTGTGTGTTACCTGTACAGGGGGTTCTATGTGGATCCGGTGTGTGTGTTACCTGTACAGGGGGTTCTATGTGGATCCGGTGTGTGTGTTACCTGTACAGGGGGTTCTATGTGGATCCGGTGTGTGTGTGTTACCTGTACAGGGGGTTCTATGTGGATCCGGTGTGTGTGTGTTACCTGTACAGGGGGTTCTATGTGGATCCGGTGTGTGTGTGTTACCTGTACAGGGGGTTCTATGTGGATCCAGGCTGGCAGCATCATGCTCGGGTTCAGAGGCTGGGTTCCAACTCTGAAGTAAACGACTCCTCGACTGTCCACGGCCCAGACGTTCTGACTGCCGCAGCTCACACTGACCAGACGAACACTCCCTTTGACACACAGGTGACATTTTACCTGAACACACCTGTACACACACTTATATAACATGTGGGACCTTAAAACCTCATGGACTACTGAAACATCCTTTGGAACCCCCAGAAACTGGACCAATCAAACTGCCCCTGAGGTATCCTCAGGACCTGTAGAACCTGTAGCCCTTTGTGAATTTTGGCCATAAAGAAGTCACGGACGAACGCTGAAGTTTTCATTATTCACTCGTTCTGTTCTGTCTTTTCGGTTCCGCCATGTTTCATCACCTCAGGTAAAGTTTCAACATTCAACATCTCAAGGTTGATTTGATAAATTAGCAGTAACCAGTAAATACTCAGATTGTTCTGTGGTTCCATGAATAGTCCAGTAAATAAAGTCACTACGGTCGTTTGTTTATTTGATGTGGATCAGGGTCCTGCACCCCGAAGCCAGTTCAACAAACCCAGGATCTCTTTACGTTATCTGGCTTCACTAACCCGAACAATCGCGGTCCAGATAAGCGGTACCACGAAGCTGGTTATCAACTCGGTAACTCAACCCGGGGTTTCCCGACCCAGCCGGGACCACTGCAGCTGCAGGGAGAAGCGAACAGTAGTCTGTAATAATGTGTTCATGTGAGCTGGATGAAAACATCAGCCTTATTCTTTCAGCTCGGCTGTGACGGAGAAGGTGGGCGGAACATGACTACAGTCTCTGTGCTAGACTTTAAGAAAGCTACAAATCTAAAATTAACAGCCTACGTTCATATTAAAATTTAGTATTTTAATATCCTGCCAACTGCGATGGACTGGCGACCTGTCCAGGGTGTACCCCGCCTTTCGCCCCGATGTCAGCTGGGATTGGCTCCACCCCCCCGTGACCCTGTACGCAGGATAAGCGGTTGACGATGGATGGATAAGAAAAATGAAACCTGTTTATTTTAACGTATCATTTCAGAGCAGTTAGTAGGTTTACTGTAAAAACCTGCAGGTCTACAGTGACGTGAGGCTTTTAATCAGTCTCTGTAAGATGATGTCGCTCATTTCTTAGAGAGCTGATTGGTCAGTAGGCGGCGTCTTCATAGAGTCGATCTCTTATCTGGAACAGAACCTGCTCCGGAGCAGGTTAGCCGTTCAGCATCAGTTACCATGGCGATCTACCCGGGAAGAAGTGAACCGCCCTCGTGGTGCTGAAAACCCAGAGTTAAACCCGAAGTTTACCTGGATGAGCTACGCTCAGAAACCGGGGTGGTGATGGTTCAGTGGATAAGACACATGCCTTTGGTGTGAGAGACGCGGGTTCAAATCCACTGTGAGAGTCCAATGTGTCCCTGAGCGAGACACTTAACCCTCGTTGCTCCAGAGGCGTGCGACCTCTGACCTCTGACAGATATAGCAGCTGTAAGTCGAGGATCGAGGAGGCACAAATTTGGGAAATGAGAAAGGCCCTCTGACTCAGTGTTGATTCAACAGACTCTGACAGTCATGTGGTCTCTGACAGTGAGAAGGGCAGGGGAACTAAAAACAGACCTGAACCAGCAGTCAGGTTTCAGTCTGACATCAACACAGACTCCGTGTTGACCTCTGGATCTGTTACACAACCTGCAGCTGTCACAGAGAAACACAGTCTGTGCGTCACACTGTAACCTGACCCCCAAAAACACGAACACCTGACCCCCCAACAACACCTTTACAAAGTATTTCTCTTTCAGTATTCTGTGTATATATTGACATACTACATATTTTATATACTGCAGTACGACATCTACTCGTCGTGTTTAGATATTTATTTCAGGAAACCTCCCCTTCACTCTTCCGTCCAGCTGCTGTCAGCTCATATCAGCTACATAAATGCGACCTGTGACTCCGCCCACCTTCCACCTGTATGACCCGGGGTACGTACCGAGCTGGCTGAGGTCCAGGGGGGTCCAGTGGAGTCCGATGGGACAGGACGGAGACAGCGTCCGAATACTGACTCTGCCGTGCGTGTCCAAACCCCACAGAGCATCACGGCAGGCAGACAGGTGAGTCAGCTCCACCTGAGCACACAGGTAGAACCCAGTAGAACATCAGCAGAACACACAGGGAGAACTTCAGAGTCAATGCGGACCAGAGCCAGGTGTTTTTACCTCAGGTGGTAGAGGGACGGAGGAGGGGCGGAGCTCTCCATCCTGGTCCCAGACACAGAACAGATCCTTCCGGCTCTGAGCCAACCACAGGAACGTACCTGAGACACAGGTGAGACACAGGCAGACTAACGGTCAGGTGCGTTCAGAGTTAAAGGCAGGCGGTGGACCAGGACTGCTTGTTGAGGTCTGGGTGTGTGCAGTGTGCAGGTGTGTGACCTTCTCTGTGCGGGACAGCCGATGACGTGATGAAGGTCCATCTGGTGGCTGAGACGGTTCCTCTTGGAACAACGTTCTGCCAGAAGGTTCCTGAAGAAAACACAAACACCAGCTGAGAACCTGAACCCTGAATCTGAACCCCGCTCTGCAGGACTCTGCCTTCCCTACTGACCCACGAGACTGCCGCGGGCCAGGTGCAGCTGGTTCCGGCCAGAGGCGACCCAGACTCCGCTGGCGTTGGCGCTGACCAGGCTCGGCTGGCACTGCGAGTACTGCGACAGGAAGGCCACCACCCGCTCCACTGGCGCCCTGGTTACCGTGGCAACGCTCTGGGTGGCCTGCAGCAGCGTCTGGAACAGACTGCCCTGATCGAAGACCACGTAGTCCGAGATGCTGATCTGATGGGGGGACAGACAGTTAGACTCTGAAACGACGCCACATCTCCCATCACGCTGCTTTAACAAACAGGAAGTGGTTCGGCCCACCTGCCACCAGTGGTCGTCGTCCCCCTGCGGTCTGGACCCACAGATACCGGTTCTGAACCACAGGCTGCCACTGGCATCCAGGGCCCAGGCGGTACCACCGTCTCCCAGGGCAACGCACATCAAGTCCAGACCCTGAGCCTCACTGGGACACACACAGACACACACACAGACACACACACACACACAGACACACACACACACACACACACAGACACACACAGACACACACACACACAGACACACACACACACAGACACACACAGACACACACACACAGACACACACAGACACACACACACACACACACACACACACACACACACACACACACACACACACACACACACACAGACACACACACACACACACACAGACACACACACACACACACACACACACAGACACACACACACAGACACAGACACACACAGACACACACAGACACACACACACACAGACACACACACACACACAGACACACACACACACACACACACAGACACACACAGACACACACACACACACACACACACACACACACACACACAGACACACACACACACACACACACACAGACACACACACACACACACAGACCACACACACACACACACACACACACACACACACACAGACACAGACACACACACAGACACACACACACACACACACACAGACACACACACACACACACACACACACACACACACACACACACAGACACACACACACACACACAGACACACACACACACACACACACACACACACACACACAGACACACACATTAAGTGAATAAACCCTCAGCTTCAGCTTCAGCAGAGTCACATGGACTCTGATCTGACATCCAGACTGAAGTCCCATCTGCCGTAATACTACTACAGTAGTACTACAGTAGTACTACAGTAGCAGTAGTACCTGACGGTGTCGTACTTCCAGCCCTTTCCCTCGCTGCAGTACTACAGTAGTACTACAGTAGCAGTAGTACCTGACGGTGTCGTACTTCCAGCCCTTTCCCTCGCTGCAGTACTACAGTAGTACTACAGTAGCAGTAGTACCTGACGGTGTCGTACTTCCAGCCCTCGCCCTCGCTGCAGTACTACAGTAGTACTATAGTAGCAGTAGTACCTGACGGTGTCATACTTCCAGCCCTCGCCGCAGTACTACAGTAGTACTACAGTAGCAGTAGTACCTGACGGTGTCGTACTTCCAGCCCTTTCCCTCGCTGCAGTACTACAGTAGTACTACAGTAGCAGTAGTACCTGACGGTGTCGTACTTCCAGCCCTCGCCCTCGCTGCAGTACTACAGTAGTACTACAGTAGTACTACAGTAGCAGTAGTACCTGACGGTGTCGTACTTCCAGCCCTTTCCCTCGCTGCAGTACTACAGTAGTACTACTGCTACAGTAGTACTACAGTAGTACTACAGTAGCAGTAGTACCTGACGGTGTCGTACTTCCAGCCCTTTCCCTCGCTGTAGTACTACAGTAGTACTACTGCTACAGTAGTACTACAGTAGCAGTAGTACCTGACGGTGTCGTACTTCCAGCCCTTTCCCTCGCTGCAGTACTACAGTAGTACTACAGTAGCAGTAGTACCTGACGGTGTCGTACTTCCAGCCCTCGCCCTCGCTGCAGTAGCTGTTCAGGCCCTCTCTGTAGAACAGGGCCTTGTGCTCGCTCAGGGCCCAGACCACGCCTCCTCTCACACACACCTGGCTGAAGACGCAGGGCGAGTCCACCTTCACAGAGCGGGCGCAGGGCCGGTCCACGCTCAGACCTGAGGGACACACGGAGACAGCGGTTATTATGGAAACAGCGCGCAGGAAGTACCTGATGTATCCTGATGGGATATATAATTCTCCGGTGTGTTCTGGTCCAGGAGGATCCTGATCAGATACTGAACCACCTCAGCTGACTCGCTTCAATAAAAGGAGCAGTGCTCCTCCTCGGAGCTCCTGCGTCTCCATTAGAACCATTCTAATGTGTAAGGAACTGAAGCGGAACGCTTACACATTCATATCACTACTGTTCTTTCTGTAGTGTGGACAGAAACGTGATCAGTGACAGAAAAGTGAGCGGCAGATTGAAAGAGGACGCCCCCTGCTGGTCACACAGAGACACTACAGCTGCAGCAGGAACAGCAATAGGATTCTGGTTTTCAAAGACCAGTCAAGCAAAAAACAACATCAGACGGACTCAGGGAGTCCGGAGACAACCCTGTCTCGGAACTACAGCTGCCACGGAAACAGCTGTGTGTGTGTTGGTTACCTGTCTGCAGGTAGAGGTCTCCGTTGGTCCTGATGATCCAGGCGGAGTCGTCACTCAGAGCCACGAATCCCGTTTGCTCCACAGCTTTGTACCAGTGACGTTTTCCTTTAACTGATACTTTAGCACAAGCAAACGCCGTCATGCTCTTCTGCTCCACCTTCCACACCAGATTACCTGGTGGAGTTAGCCACAGTTAGCATTCAGCTAATGCAACATCCACCTGTACAGCTGGCCCGCTGCTGCCTGCTGTAAAGGGAGATAACCCAAAGGGGTGGTGATGGAACAGTGGATAAGATCAGAGTGTCCCTGAGCAGGACACTTAACCCCGAGACTCTGACAGATACAGCAGGTGTGTGTCGCTAAATGTTTAACTGGAAGCGTCTGATGTTTTAAATAAAACTACAAACTGACTCAAGCTCACCTGAAGGTGATAACGCCACCTGGTGGACGTTGTCTTCAAAACGCTGCCAGGTGAGTCCAGTTTCAGGCAGAGGGCTGCAGAACAGTCCTCCTTTAAAGTCCAGACACCACACATACCTGAAACACACGTCACCTGTCAGCATCCACCACACATACCTGAAACACACAGGTCATACCAGAGTCACCCGAGGGTCTGCTGACCACCCACCTGTCAGTCACCTGCAGGCTCAGTATTCCACATCCCGGTCCTGAGTAGCCCATCCAGCTCTCTGCCAACTAACCAGAGGAACAATAAGAATACAGTACCTGATGATGGACTCACCTGGTCAGGTCTTTGTGTGTCTCACCTGGTCAGCTTTCGGTGTGTCTCTGTCCTGAGCATCCTGGTCCAACTTTCTGTCTGCTGTGTTCTCCGTCTGAGTGGACGGACAGTTGAGGACCTCCCCCCCGCTGCCAGCAGGGGGCACAGTGTGACAGTAGATGTCTCCTTCTTCATCACTGGACATACTGGGTTTTCTGTCCAGACAAGACACCGTAGAATAAAACATTTGGTCCACCAGACCAGCAGGGGGCGCCAGGTCCTCATCCTATACAGACACAGGAAACTTAGGATGTAATTAGATTCTTCTGACCGATGCTTTACTCACAAAAAATGTAGTTCAGTGCATTCAAACAGGACATTGCAGTGTGAAAAGGGGGTTTTGAGTCTGTGATAAGAGACGGGACTTCTGTGGGGAGTTCAGTCCACCACTAAAGAGCCAGAACAGAGAAACCTGAACAAGATCAACAGAGTCCATCAGCAGATGAGGAGTGTAGAGTTTGACTATGACTATTGACTACTCATACATGTATGTATGACCCACCTCCTCCTCCTCCTCCGGTCCAATCAGAGGGCTCAGAAACTCGTCTTCCTGCTCCTCCATTGGCTGCTGCTCCTGTCCGTCCTCCTCCTCAGCGTTGTGCATGTAGGAAAAGGTGCACTCCAACAGCAGATCCACATCTGGAGTCGGTGGGACAACCTCTGCCTCTGCCCCAGGACCAGAGGCTTCCAGACCCTGGAGGAGCAGGGAACCTGGAGGCAGGAGGGAGCTGGGACAGGAAGACATGAGACAGACGGTAAGCAGGTGACCAGCATGAGACACAACACTGTTTCTGTCTGCTGGTCTTCAGCTACTAACCCAGACTCGATGGGGGACGACTCCTCTCCATCCTTTATACCCTGACTCTCCTGTGAGTCCTGGTCATGGTTTGGTTCTGGGGAGTCCTGGTTCTGAAGGTCCAGACCGATAAGGGAGGCTTGGTCACTCAGAGGAGTCCCACTTCCTCCGTCACTACAGCTGCTGTCCTGGACTACAAACATGGAGTCTGAACAGCTGCTCTCAGAGAGACGGTTCCCACTGCTGCTGTCTGAGGACGGAGACAGAGAGACAAACCATTCAGTCAGAGACATGTCCCAACTAACTGTCTGTCTCTCAGTCTCTTTGTCTGTCTCTCTCTGCCTCAGTCTGTCTCTTAGTCTGTCTCAGTCTGTCTCAGTCTGTCTCTTAGTCTGTCTCAGTCTGTCTCAGGCAGTCTGTCTCTCTCTGTCTCAGTCTGTTTGTCTGTCTCTCTCTGCCTCAGTCTCTCAGTCTGTCTCTCTCTGTCTCAGTCTGTTAGTCTGTCTCTCTCTGCCTCAGTCTGTCTCTCAGTCTGTCTCAGTCTGTCTCAGGCAGTCTGTCTCTCTCTGCCTCAGTCTGTCAGTCTGTCTCTCTCTGTCTCAGTCTGTTAGTCTGTCTCTCTCTGCCTCAGTCTGTCTCTTAGTCTGTCTCAGTCTGTCTCAGTCTGTCTCAGGCTGTCTGTCAGTCTGTCTCTCTGTCTCAGTCTGTTAGTCTGTCTCTCTCTGTCTCAGTCTGTCTCTCAGTCTGTCTGTCTGTTAGTCTGTCTCTGTCTGCCTCAGTCTGTCTCTTAGTCTGTCTCAGTCTGTCTCAGGCAGTCTGTCAGTCTGTCTCTCTCTCTCTGTCTGTCTCTCAGTCTGTCTGTCTGTTAGTCTGTCTCTGTCTGCCTCAGTCTGTCTCTCAGTCTGTCTCAGTCTGTCTCAGTCTGTCTCTCTCTGCCTCAGTCTGTCAGTCTGTCTCTCTCTGTCTCAGTCTGTCTCAGTCTGTTAGTCTGTCTCTCTCTCTGTCTCAGTCTGTCTCTCTCTCTGCCTCAGTCTGTCTGTTAGTCTGTCTCTCTCTCTGCCTCAGTCTGTCTCTCAGTCTGTCTCAGTCCGTCTCTCAGTCTGTCTGTCTGTTAGTCTGTCTCTCTCTCTGTCTCAGTCTGTCTCTCTCTCTGCCTCAGTCTGTCTCTCAGTCTGTCTCAGTCCGTCTCTCAGTCTGTCTGTCTGTTAGTCTGTCTCTCTCTCTGTCTCAGTCTGTCTCTCTCTCTGCCTCAGTCTGTCTCAGTCTGTCTCAGTCCGTCTCTCAGTCTGTCTGTCTGTTAGTCTGTCTCTCTCTGTCTCAGTCTGTCTCTCTCTGCCTCAGTCTGTCTCTCTCTCTGCCTCAGTCTGTCTCTCAGTCTGCCTCAGTCCGTCTCTCAGTCTGTCTCAGTCTGTTAGTCTGTCTCTCTCTCTGTCTCAGTCCGTCTCTCAGTCTGTCTGTCTGTTAGTCTGTCTCTCTCTGTCTCAGTCTGTCTCTCTCTCTCTGTCTCAGTCTGTCTCTCTCTCTGTCTCAGTCCGTCTCTCAGTCTGTCTCTCTCTGTCTCAGTCTGTCTCTCTCTCTGCCTCAGTCTGTCTCTCAGTCTGTCTGTCTGTTAGTCTGTCTCTCTCTGCCTCAGTCTGTCTCAGTCTGTCTCTCTCTGCCTCAGTCTGTCAGTCTGTCTCTCTCTGTCTCAGTCTGTCTCTCTCTGCCTCAGTCTGTCTCTCTCTCTGCCTCAGTCTGTCTCTCAGTCTGTCTGTCTGTTAGTCTGTCTCTCTCTGTCTCAGTCTGTCTCAGTCCGTCTCTCAGTCTGTCTGTCTGTTAGTCTGTCTCTCTCTGCCTCAGTCTGTCTCTCAGTCTGTCTGTCTGTTAGTCTGTCTCTCTCTCTGTCTCAGTCTGTCTCTCTCTCTGTTAGTCTGTCTCTCTCTGTCTCAGTCTGTCTCTCTCTCTGTCGTCCTGCTTGCCTTGTCGTCTCCTCTTCTTCTTCTTCACTCTGATGGCTTTCACCACCAGCTCCTGCAGCATCTCCCCCTGACCCAGGGGGGCGCTGTAGCGCCTGCAGCTCAGCTCGCAGGATGTGGTCACCGGGGCGTTTCCATGGAGACTGTCCCAGGAAGTGACAGAGCTGCTGCGGCTCCGAGAGCTGGTGGTGAACAAACCGGACCGCTGGCCGAGCTGCTCCGCCTGCTGGACATGGAGCAGAACAGGTCACATTACAGACAGTAACTGGTAACCAGGGTGGAAATGTGTCAGCCAGTGAAACCAGTCACCTCCAGCTGCTCCTCTGCCTCCTCCACTTCCTCCACTCCTTCCTCCTCGTCCTCTTTCTCTCCCTCCTCGCTGTGCCTCTCCCATCCTCCTCCTCCTCCTCCTCCTCCCTCTTCCCTCCCGCCCGCCTCTACGATGATAGCCATGGTTCTGATTGGCTGAGCTGTTTCCACTGATCCCATCGGTGGGAGGACGGTGGGTGTGGCCAAAGGAGAGGACAGGCGGACAGAGAGCTCGGACACTGAGGAACAGAGACGTAGTATTTTAAATATTAGTAGTAATGTGTTTGGTAGTGGCGGCCGTAATAACAGCTGGGTCAGACCTTCAGGCTTTGTGTTAGTATGAGGTGTTTAAAGTCGGGCACCGGGGTCGGGTGGCTGCCGCAGCAGCAGAGGTGGTGTTACCTACAGTTGGAGGCCCGTCCCCCTGTGCTGCTGGAGGTGTACTTCAGTACTTCAGCAGGAGGTTAAAAGAGAGGCAGTGTACGGTTAGGGTGGGCAGTTACAGCTGTAGCAGCGGTACTATTAGCAGTAGCAGCAGAGATGCTCACCAGTCTCTGAGCTAACTAGAGAGCTAGAGTCCAAGTCAAGTCTCTCGTGGTTATAATGAATGTTGTATCACCTGCTGCATTCAGTCCAGGCTGCCTGGATAAAACTGCAGAGCTATAAGGAAAGTCTGTAACTGTGACCTGTTTTCACTTACAGAGCACAACCAATGTGCAGTGCAATTCATGACAGCTTATTAATTACTGCAAGTCAACACCAACCGCAGACTCTCAAAGCCAGTGTAACGTTCTAACTACATAAAGCTGCAACTTTACACAATCAACAATAAACCTGTGACCTGTTTTCAGCCAACGTTAATAATTAACATGATGGCAGCCATCACGTTAATTAACATAATCATTTACGTCCAGCGGGACATAAATTATTACGTTAATCGACCACCACTAGTTTAGAAAGCAAACAAACGCTCATTCATCTTCTCATAATGATCAACAGTCGGAGTTAACCTCCCGAAGGTCGTAGCTAAAGCAAGAAGCAAGCTAACGTTAGATGGCCGTGTTCACTGACCTCAGGTTACTAACCTATTTTGCGTTCAGCGCTTCTTTGTTTGGGTCTTGTTGTATGAAGTTTTTTTGTCAACTCTCTCTCTCTCATTGTTCACGAGTCCCGCACCTCAAGTCTGAGTCAAGTCTGAAATCTTTTGAGGACGAGTCTCAAGTCGGACTCGAGTCCCCATCTCATAGTATTAACAGTAGTACTCACAGTTGGAGGCCAGTCCCTCTGGGCTGTTAGAGAGACGGATGATGTCTCTGTCTCCTTTCAGGATGAAGATCTCGTTGTCACAACAAGACACTGAAACAATATCTCCACTGCTCTCCAAGGCTCCGATTATCACCTGAAAACATCGAACACAAAACAATGAGATCAACATCCAAGAACATCCAACAACAACATCCACCAACAACAACAACAACATCCACACAACAACAACAACAACAACATCCAACAACAACATCCACCAACAACAACATCCACAACATCCAACAACAACAACATCCACAACATCCACCAACAACATCCAACAACAACAACATCCACAACATCCAACAACAACATCCACCAACAACAACATCCAACAACAACAACATCCAACAACAACATCCACCAACAACAACATCCACAACATCCACCAACAACAACATCCACAACATCCAACAACAACAACATCCACAACATCCACCAACAACATCCAACAATAACAACATCCACAACATCCAACAACAACATCCACCAACAACAACATCCAACAACAACAACATCCACCAACAACAACATCCAACAACAACATCCACACACAACAACATCCAACAACAACAACATCCACCAACAACATCCACCAACAACAACATCCACAACATCCAACAACAACATCCACCAACAACAACAATAACAACATCCAACAACAACAACATCCACAACATCCACCAACAACATCCAACAATAACAACATCCACAACATCCAACAACAACATCCACCAACAACACATCCACCAATAACAACATCCAACAACAACATCCAACAACATCCAACAACAACATCCACACAACAACAACATCCAAAAACAACATCCACACAACAACATCCAACAACAACATCCAACAACAACAACATCCAACAACATCCACACAACAACAACATCCACACACAACAACATCCAACAACAACAACATCCAACAACAACATCCAACAACAACAACATCCACACAACAACATCCAACAACAACAACATCCAACAACATCCACACAACAACAACATCCAACAACAACAACAGCCAACATCCAACAACAACATCCAACAACAACACATCCAACAACAACAACAGCCAACATCCAACAACAACAACATCCAACAACAACAACATCCAACAACAACAACAGCCAACATCCAACAACAACATCCACACAACAACAACATCCACACAACAACAACATCCACACAACAACAACATCCAACATCCAACAACAACATCCAACATCCAACAACAACATCCAACAACAACATCCAACAACATCAACATCCAACAACATCCAACAACAACAACATCCAACAACATCCACACAACAACAACATCCAACAACATCCACACAACAACAACATCCAACAACAACAACAGCCAACATCCAACAACAACATCCAACAACAACAACATCCACCATCCACACAACAACATCCAACAACAACAACATCCACCATCCACACAACAACATCCAACAACAACAACATCCAACAACAACAACATCCACCATCCACACAACAACATCCAACAACAACAACATCCACCATCCACACAACAACATCCAACAACAACAACATCCACCATCCACACAACAACATCCAACAACAACAACATCCACCATCCACACAACAACATCCAACAACAACAACATCCAACAACAACAACATCCACCATCCACACAACAACATCCAACAACAACAACATCCACCATCCACACAACAACAACAACATCCAACAACAACAACAACATCCACCATCCACACAACAACATCCAACAACAACAACATCCAACAACAACAACATCCACCATCCACACAACAACATCCAACAACAACAACATCCACCATCCACACAACAACAACATCCACCATCCACACAACAACAACAACATCCAACAACAACAACATCCAACAACAACAACATCCACCATCCACACAACAACAACATCCACCATCCACACAACAACATCCAACAACAACAACATCCACCATCCACACAACAACAACATCCACCATCCACACAACAACAACAACCTCCAACAACAACAACATCCACACAATAAATGCAGTACTCGTTAACAAAGTACTATAAGTATTTGCAGTACCTCGTTGAGACAGTCCAGGACGTAGATGCTGTACTCGTTCCAGCTGAGGATCCAGCCCTCTCTGAGGAAACAGCTGAGCAGACCGAGCTGTCTGTCTGCCGGACGATAAGCTCCGATTGGATCAGAACGAGGGAACAACTCAAACTGAGGAATCTGAGTCAGACAGAGAACATGTAATTTATGTTCTTATTAACAGCCATTTTTCTTGGATGAGTAAGTACAAACAGATGCAGTAGCAGGAGTACCGGTAGCTCTAGTGAATGCTACCAGCTGCTGCTGTAGTACCGCTACTAAATGTTAGCAGGACGTTCCCAGAGCACCTGTGTGGTGAAGAGTGGCTTCAGCAGTCTGGTGTCTTCCACCTGTCCTCTGATGTCGGACCTCCACAGTCTGAGTCCAGGTCGAGCAGCAAACACCTGAAGATCGCTCTGTTTACAGAGACCCGGCAGGAAGCAGGCTCCGAACCTGCCGCTGCTGCGACCAACACCAGAAATACTGTTAGAGTACTACAAAAACTACTAATCCTAAGTAAAAACTATCATGAGCGTGTTACTACAAATTAAATCAATTAATTAAAAAAATTAATTGACGTATCATTCAAATAGGTATATAGAAATATTCAACTATATGTGCAATTATTTATAGGGACAATTACAGTAGAATATTAAAATACCATAATACTATTTCACAGTGAAAGCATTGTTGCAGTACATGTACTGTGAGGGCTGTGAAACAACTTGACCCCTGACACTTTCTTCCCGCGGGTCTTCTGCAGGTTTTGTTTGAAATCATAGAGCCCTAGTTTGTTTTTGTGTATGTTCTAGAGCAACGGTATCTAATAAGAATGTACATTTGTGGTTTTGGAGGCGTCCTCTAAACATTTATTTATTCTTGTCTATTCTCCATGTTGGACCCAAATGTTTTGTTTGTTCAGAGTTCCGGTTCTTTCTCTCTGTGTGTGGACGGTGTCTTGACATCTTCTTCTGTCTTTGTGTAGTTTGTCCTTTTCCAGGTTTCCTTGGTGATACAAGGTCATGTGACTCAGATCTGTTTGGTGACACCTGCTGCTAACACCGCCTCTTTTATGTGAGTGCGCTCCCGGCTGGTTGTTGTTCAGTCCTTAGTGCGTTTTATATTTCATGCATGTTGAATATCACGTGTATGTAGTGTGTTTACCTCTTGCGGGGCTTTGAACCCAGCTGCTGGACTTCCTGTTTCTGTGTGCAGTAAAGCAGAGATCTCTGATGTGTAGAGACCAGCAGCACCTGGTGGCTGTACTCCATCTGAACCACACCTGAAGACTCCTCCAACAGCAGCACAGGTTTACACACCCCCTGCACACACACACAGGGCCAGGAGGGTGTGTGTTATCTAGAGACTACACGCTCTGTATAAACACCGACATCATTTCCGTTGCAAAGACCAAAGTGCTGACATCCGTTGAAACAGACGGTTCACAAAGATCTTATCGTGGCAGACAGCCCAAACATTCCATCTGCATTACAGTCAACTAGTGATGCGCAGATCTGCACGCACGTAGGAATCACAGTGCACCGCGGCGATCATAGGACGAGTGACGTTACGTGCCCCCGGGCCCTTTCAGACTTCTACAGCCTGAAACACGTGAGTAAGTGAGTGATGTCATATTTACAAAAACAACATAAGCTCGACATTTCCCACGCAACTCCCGTCACTGTGCAGGTGTTTAACAGACCGCATCTGAAGAGCGGAAACTAACCGAGATGTTGATTCTGACAACAACTGCATCGCTGCAAGCTTCGGGGTAACATCAGTCTGCACCGTTTGACTGCTGACGATCTGTTTCCAAACTAATACTTATCAAATCTTACCTGATGAGCTCCCCGACCCGTTAATCTGGACCCGTCGCACACTGAGAAGGCCCTGCCTGCCAGCTGGATTTAAAAGGTTGAATAAACGAGTTTGCAGAGCAAAAAGCTCAGGACGGTGTGGCTGCCATGGGAAGAAAACCAGTAATCAATCCACACGTGTGTGTTTTGTGTTGTGCTTTGAACAGACATGTCATGTTTTCATGTGTGATGGTGGCGTCACCCGTTTTAATCTGCTCCACCAGCGATCTGTCAGCTGGTCCATCACAGTCAGACTTCTTTATAGAGTGCTGTTTGGTTTCATTTCGTTTAGCTGTCAGCTGTGCACTGCGAGCTTTCACTTATTTAATTTGCTACTGACATTATGCTACTTTGATTGTGACGGGAGGGCCCGCTGTGACCATCTTGCATCAGGGGCCCCGCGCCGATTCATTACGACCCTGCTCTTTTATCACCCGGCCCCCCAGTCTACTATTTCTGCCATTTCATAGACAAAATGATTCATCCAGAAAATATTCTCCAAATTCACCAGTTTTATGTTGGTTTAAAAGTGTAGTGTGGGCGTGGCCTCACCTGGTCCAGGTCCAGAGACGAGAACACAACTCGTCCTTTATCATCTCCAGAGAAAAGCTTCATCCCGTTGGCACTCCACGCCAAAGACGTTACGGAGCCTTTATGGAGGCCAACCACATCGAAACGCCTCAACTACAGAGAGAGAGACAGGTGTGTTAGACCTACAGAGAGACAGACAGGTGTGTTAGACCTACAGAGAGAGAGACAGACAGGTGTGTCAGACCTACAGAGAGACAGACAGGTGTGTTAGACCTACAGAGAGACAGACAGGTGTGTTAGACCTACAGAGAGAGAGACAGACAGGTGTGTCAGACCTACAGAGAGACAGACAGGTGTGTTAGACCTACAGAGAGACAGACAGGTGTGTTAGACCTACAGAGAGAGAGACAGACAGGTGTGTTAGACCTACAGAGAGACAGACAGGTGTGTTAGACCTACAGAGAGACAGACAGGTGTGTTAGACCTACAGAGAGAGAGACAGACAGGTGTGTTAGACCTACAGAGAGACAGACAGGTGTGTTAGACCTACAGAGAGACAGACAGGTGTGTTAGACCTACAGAGAGAGAGACAGACAGGTGTGTCAGACCTACAGAGAGACAGACAGGTGTGTCAGACCTACAGAGAGACAGACAGGTGTGTTAGACCTACAGAGAGACAGACAGGTGTGTCAGACCTACAGAGAGACAGACAGGTGTGTTAGACCTACAGAGAGAGAGACAGACAGGTGTGTTAGACCTACAGAGAGACAGACAGGTGTGTTAGACCTACAGAGAGAGACAGACAGGTGTGTTAGACCTACAGAGAGACAGACAGGTGTGTTAGACCTACAGAGAGAGAGACAGACAGGTGTGTCAGACCTACAGAGAGAGACAGACAGGTGTGTTAGACCTACAGAGAGACAGACAGGTGTGTTAGACCTACAGAGAGAGAGACAGACAGGTGTGTTAGACCTACAGAGAGAGAGACAGACAGGTGTGTTAGACCTACAGAGACAGACAGGTGTGTTAGACCTACAGAGAGAGAGACAGACAGGTGTGTTAGACCTACAGAGAGAGAGACAGACAGGTGTGTTAGACCTACAGAGAGACAGACAGGTGTGTTAGACCTACAGAGAGAAAGACAGGTGTGTTAGACCTACTGAGACAGACAGGTGTGTTAGACCTACTGAGACAGACAGGTGTGTTAGACCTACAGAGAGACAGACAGGTGTGTTAGACCTACAGAGAGACAGACAGGTGTGTTAGACCTACTGAGACAGACAGGTGTGTTAGACCTACAGAGAGACAGACAGGTGTGTTAGACCTACAGAGAGACAGACAGGTGTGTTAGACCTACAGAGAGACAGACAGGTGTGTCAGACCTACTGAGACAGACAGGTGTGTTAGACCTACAGAGACAGACAGGTGTGTTAGACCTACAGAGAGAGAGACAGACAGGTGTGTTAGACCTACAGAGAGAGACAGACAGGTGTGTCAGACCTACAGAGAGACAGACAGGTGTGTTAGACCTACAGAGAGAGAGACAGACAGGTGTGTTAGACCTACAGAGAGAGAGACAGACAGGTGTGTCAGACCTACAGAGAGACAGACAGGTGTGTCAGACCTACAGAGAGAGCGAGACAGACAGGTGTGTCAGACCTACAGAGAGACAGACAGGTGTGTCAGACCTACAGAGAGAGAGACAGACAGGTGTGTTAGACCTACAGAGAGAGAGACAGACAGGTGTGTCAGACCTACAGAGAGAGAGACAGGTGTGTTAGACCTACAGAGAGAGAGACAGACAGGTGTGTTAGACCTACAGAGAGAGACAGACAGGTGTGTCAGACCTACAGAGAGAGAGACAGATAGGTGTGTCAGACCTACAGAGAGAGAGACAGACAGGTGTGTCAGACCTACAGAGAGAGACAGACAGGTGTGTCATACCTACAGAGAGAGAGACAGACAGGTGTGTCAGACCTACAGAGAGAGAGACAGGTGTGTTAGACCTACAGAGAGAGAGACAGACAGGTGTGTTAGACCTACAGAGAGAGAGACAGACAGGTGTGTCATACCTACAGAGAGAGAGACAGACAGGTGTGTCAGACCTACAGAGAGAGAGACAGACAGGTGTGTCAGACCTACAGAGAGAGAGACAGACAGGTGTGTCAGACCTACAGAGAGAGAGACAGACAGGTGTGTTAGACCTACAGAGAGACAGACAGGTGTGTCAGACCTACAGAGAGACAGACAGGTGTGTCAGACCTACAGAGAGACAGACAGGTGTGTCAGACCTACAGAGAGAGCGAGACAGACAGGTGTGTCAGACCTACAGAGAGAGAGACAGACAGGTGTGTCAGACCTACAGAGAGAGAGACAGACAGGTGTGTCAGACCTACAGAGAGAGAGACAGACAGGTGTGTCAGACCTACAGAGAGACAGACAGGTGTGTCAGACCTACAGAGAGAGCGAGACAGACAGGTGTGTCAGACCTACAGAGAGACAGACAGGTGTGTTAGACCTACAGAGAGACAGACAGGTGTGTTAGACCTACAGAGAGACAGACAGGTGTGTCAGACCTACAGAGAGAGAGACAGACAGGTGTGTCAGACCTACAGAGAGAGAGACAGACAGGTGTGTTAGACCTACAGAGAGAGACAGACAGGTGTGTCAGACCTACAGAGAGAGAGACAGGTGTGTCAGACCTACAGAGAGACAGACAGGTGTGTCAGACCTACAGAGAGAGAGACAGACAGGTGTGTCAGACCTACAGAGAGAGAGACAGACAGGTGTGTCAGACCTACAGAGAGAGAGACAGACAGGTGTGTCAGACCTACAGAGAGAGAGACAGACAGGTGTGTAGACCTACAGAGAGAGACAGACAGGTGTGTCAGACCTACAGAGAGAGAGACAGGTGTGTCAGACCTACAGAGAGACAGACAGGTGTGTCAGACCTACAGAGAGAGAGACAGACAGGTGTGTCAGACCTACAGAGAGAGAGACAGACAGGTGTGTCAGACCTACAGAGAGAGAGACAGACAGGTGTGTCAGACCTACAGAGAGAGACAGACAGGTGTGTCAGACCTACAGAGAGAGAGACAGGTGTGTTAGACCTACAGAGAGAGACAGACAGGTGTGTCAGACCTACAGAGAGAGAGACAGGTGTGTCAGACCTACAGAGAGACAGACAGGTGTGTCAGACCTACAGAGAGAGAGACAGACAGGTGTGTCAGACCTACAGAGAGAGAGACAGACAGGTGTGTCAGACCTACAGAGAGAGAGACAGACAGGTGTGTCAGACCTACAGAGAGAGACAGACAGGTGTGTCAGACCTACAGAGAGAGAGACAGGTGTGTCAGACCTACAGAGAGACAGACAGGTGTGTCAGACCTACAGAGAGAGCGAGACAGACAGGTGTGTCAGACCTACAGAGAGACAGACAGGTGTGTCAGACCTACAGAGAGAGACAGACAGGTGTGTCAGACCTACAGAGAGAGAGACAGACAGGTGTGTCAGACCTACAGAGAGAGAGACAGGTGTGTCAGACCTACAGAGAGAGAGACAGGTGTGTTAGACCTACAGAGAGAGACAGACAGGTGTGTTAGACCTACAGAGAGAGAGACAGACAGGTGTGTCAGACCTACAGAGAGAGAGACAGACAGGTGTGTCAGACCTACAGAGAGAGAGACAGACAGGTGTGTCAGACCTACAGAGAGAGACAGACAGGTGTGTCATACAGAGAGAGAGACAGACAGGTGTGTCAGACCTACAGAGAGACAGACAGACAGGTGTGTCAGACCTACAGAGAGAGACAGACAGGTGTGTCATACCTACAGAGAGAGAGACAGACAGGTGTGTCAGACCTACAGAGAGAGAGACAGGTGTGTTAGACCTACAGAGAGAGAGACAGACAGGTGTGTCAGACCTACAGAGAGAGAGACAGGTGTGTTAGACCTACAGAGAGAGAGACAGACAGGTGTGTTAGACCACAGAGAGACAGACAGGTGTGTCAGACCTACAGAGAGAGAGACAGACAGGTGTGTTAGACCACAGAGATACAGACAGGTGTGTTAGACCCACAGAGAGAGAGACAGGTGTGTTAGACCTACAGAGAGACAGACAGGTGTGTTAGACCTACTGAGACAGACAGGTGTGTTAGACCTACAGAGAGACAGACAGGTGTGTTAGACCTACAGAGAGACAGACAGGTGTGTTAGACCTACAGAGAGACAGACAGGTGTGTCAGACCTACTGAGACAGACAGGTGTGTTAGACCTACAGAGACAGACAGGTGTGTTAGACCTACAGAGAGAGAGACAGACAGGTGTGTTAGACCTACAGAGAGAGACAGACAGGTGTGTCAGACCTACAGAGAGACAGACAGGTGTGTTAGACCTACAGAGAGAGAGACAGACAGGTGTGTTAGACCTACAGAGAGAGAGACAGACAGGTGTGTCAGACCTACAGAGAGAGAGACAGATAGGTGTGTCAGACCTACAGAGAGAGAGACAGACAGGTGTGTCAGACCTACAGAGAGAGACAGACAGGTGTGTCATACCTACAGAGAGAGAGACAGACAGGTGTGTCAGACCTACAGAGAGAGAGACAGGTGTGTTAGACCTACAGAGAGAGAGACAGACAGGTGTGTTAGACCTACAGAGAGAGAGACAGACAGGTGTGTCATACCTACAGAGAGAGAGACAGACAGGTGTGTCAGACCTACAGAGAGACAGACAGGTGTGTCAGACCTACAGAGAGAGAGACAGACAGGTGTGTCAGACCTACAGAGAGAGAGACAGACAGGTGTGTTAGACCTACAGAGAGACAGACAGGTGTGTCAGACCTACAGAGAGACAGACAGGTGTGTCAGACCTACAGAGAGACAGACAGGTGTGTCAGACCTACAGAGAGAGCGAGACAGACAGGTGTGTCAGACCTACAGAGAGAGACAGACAGGTGTGTCAGACCTACAGAGAGAGAGACAGACAGGTGTGTTAGACCTACAGAGAGAGACAGGTGTGTTAGACCTACAGAGAGAGAGACAGACAGGTGTGTCAGACCTACAGAGAGACAGACAGGTGTGTCAGACCTACAGAGAGAGCGAGACAGACAGGTGTGTCAGACCTACAGAGACAGACAGGTGTGTTAGACCTACAGAGAGACAGACAGGTGTGTCAGACCTACAGAGAGACAGACAGGTGTGTCAGACCTACAGAGAGAGCGAGACAGACAGGTGTGTCAGACCTACAGAGAGACAGACAGGTGTGTTAGACCTACAGAGAGACAGACAGGTGTGTCAGACCTACAGAGAGACAGACAGGTGTGTCAGACCTACAGAGAGACAGACAGGTGTGTCAGACCTACAGAGAGAGCGAGACAGACAGGTGTGTCAGACCTACAGAGAGAGACAGACAGGTGTGTCAGACCTACAGAGAGAGAGACAGACAGGTGTGTCAGACCTACAGAGAGAGAGACAGGTGTGTCAGACCTACAGAGAGAGAGACAGACAGGTGTGTCAGACCTACAGAGAGAGAGACAGGTGTGTCAGACCTACAGAGAGAGAGACAGACAGGTGTGTTAGACCTACAGAGAGAGACAGACAGGTGTGTCAGACCTACAGAGAGAGAGACAGACAGGTGTGTCAGACCTACAGAGAGAGACAGACAGGTGTGTCAGACCTACAGAGAGAGCGAGACAGACAGGTGTGTCAGACCTACAGAGAGACAGACAGGTGTGTTAGACCTACAGAGAGACAGACAGGTGTGTCAGACCTACAGAGAGACAGACAGGTGTGTCAGACCTACAGAGAGAGCGAGACAGACAGGTGTGTCAGACCTACAGAGAGACAGACAGGTGTGTTAGACCTACAGAGAGACAGACAGGTGTGTCAGACCTACAGAGAGACAGACAGGTGTGTCAGACCTACAGAGAGACAGACAGGTGTGTCAGACCTACAGAGAGAGCGAGACAGACAGGTGTGTCAGACCTACAGAGAGACAGACAGGTGTGTCAGACCTACAGAGAGAGAGACAGACAGGTGTGTTAGACCTACAGAGAGAGAGACAGGTGTGTCAGACCTACAGAGAGAGAGACAGACAGGTGTGTCAGACCTACAGAGAGAGAGACAGGTGTGTCAGACCTACAGAGAGAGAGACAGACAGGTGTGTTAGACCTACAGAGAGAGACAGACAGGTGTGTCAGACCTACAGAGAGAGAGACAGACAGGTGTGTCAGACCTACAGAGAGAGACAGACAGGTGTGTCAGACCTACAGAGAGAGAGACAGACAGGTGTGTTAGACCTACAGAGAGAGACAGACAGGTGTGTCAGACCTACAGAGAGAGAGACAGGTGTGTCAGACCTACAGAGAGACAGACAGGTGTGTCAGACCTACAGAGAGAGAGACAGACAGGTGTGTCAGACCTACAGAGAGAGAGACAGACAGGTGTGTCAGACCTACAGAGAGAGACAGACAGGTGTGTTAGACCTACAGAGAGAGAGACAGGTGTGTCAGACCTACAGAGAGACAGACAGGTGTGTCAGACCTACAGAGAGAGCGAGACAGACAGGTGTGTCAGACCTACAGAGAGACAGACAGGTGTGTCAGACCTACAGAGAGAGACAGACAGGTGTGTCAGACCTACAGAGAGAGAGACAGACAGGTGTGTTAGACCTACAGAGAGAGAGACAGACAGGTGTGTCAGACCTACAGAGAGAGAGACAGGTGTGTTAGACCTACAGAGAGAGACAGACAGGTGTGTTAGACCTACAGAGAGAGACAGACAGGTGTGTCAGACCTACAGAGAGAGAGACAGATAGGTGTGTCAGACCTACAGAGAGAGAGACAGACAGGTGTGTCAGACCTACAGAGAGAGAGACAGACAGGTGTGTCAGACCTACAGAGAGAGACAGACAGGTGTGTCATACCTACAGAGAGAGAGACAGACAGGTGTGTCAGACCTACAGAGAGACAGACAGGTGTGTTAGACCTACAGAGAGAGAGACAGACAGGTGTGTCAGACCTACAGAGAGAGAGACAGACAGGTGTGTCAGACCTACAGAGAGAGAGACAGACAGGTGTGTCAGACCTACAGAGAGAGACAGACAGGTGTGTCATACCTACAGAGAGAGAGACAGACAGGTGTGTCAGACCTACAGAGAGAGAGACAGACAGGTGTGTCAGACCTACAGAGAGAGACAGACAGGTGTGTCATACCTACAGAGAGAGAGACAGACAGGTGTGTCAGACCTACAGAGAGAGAGACAGGTGTGTTAGACCTACAGAGAGAGAGACAGACAGGTGTGTCAGACCTACAGAGAGAGAGACAGGTGTGTTAGACCTACAGAGAGAGAGACAGACAGGTGTGTTAGACCCACAGAGAGACAGACAGGTGTGTCAGACCTACAGAGAGAGAGACAGACAGACAGGTGTGTCAGACCTACAGAGAGAGAGACAGACAGGTGTGTTAGACCCACAGAGATACAGACAGGTGTGTCAGACCTACAGAGAGAGAGACAGACAGGTGTGTCAGACCTACAGAGAGAGAGACAGACAGGTGTGTTAGACCTACAGAGAGAGAGAGACAGACAGGTGTGTCAGACCTACAGAGAGAGAGACTTCCTGTTTGCACCTGTGGAGACATTAACGCTCCAACAGGGACAGAGCCGACTCTGGACGCTGGAAACAGTGAGGACGCAGCACCTGTCTGAAACACACCTGTCCAACGTCTCACCTGTTTGTTCCGACCAGGAAGCGGGGACACCAGCTGGAAGATGGCTACTCGACCAGATGCTGTTCCCACGGCAACCAGGTCATCAAAACAGCTGAGCAGCTTTACAGCTGTGATCGCATCACTCTTCCCCTGTAACACACACACACACACACACACACACACACACACACACACACACACACACACACAGGAAGTCAGAATGAAGGAGGCCACCTGGTTTCTATTTAAACTGAAATATCTACCTGACAGCATTCAACATCACAGACATTATGAGGATCACTTGAACACACCACTGATCACATGAGTGCAGCACAATGCATTCTGGGATATTGAGGACTTTTTCATAAAGTTTGAACTAATTCAAAATGAACTGGACCAGCAGCGGCCGAGTCCTCGACCTGTCCCTCTGACTGGTTAGAAACTGAATCCTTCCTGGTTATTGATCTGCGATCAGGGCTGCAACTGGTCAAGCTGCTAGTGACGTTGAGAGCGCCCTCTGCTGGACCACGCGCCACATTACAACAAACAAGCGGGACCTCCTGTAGAACAGCACCACAGAAGAAGAAGAGCGCTGACCTCCAGGCTGTACTTGTTCATGTGTGCGAGGCGGCGACAGTACAGGTAGAGCATGCCGATGCTGCTGCCCACCGCCAGGAAGTCACTGCTGCTGTCCAGAGCCGTCAGGTAGACCAGGACAGACCTGAACCCACGCTGCACCTGCAGGACAGAGGGAGGAGCCTTCATCAATAACATCATCATCATCATCATCATAATATAGAAGGGAATTTTAAACTTAAACCCAGATGCTCTGGATCTGCCCCTTGGTCTGGTTTCAGAACCTTGGTCTGGGCTTTTAGTCTGGTTTGGAATGGTTCAGCACCTTAGTCTGGTTTCAGCACCTTGGTCTGGGCTTTTAGTCTGGTTTGGAATGTTTCAGCACCTTAGTCTGGTTTTAGAACCTTGGCTGGGTTTTAGTCTGGTTTGGAATGGTTCAGCACCTTAGTCTGGTTTCAGCACCTTGGTCTAGGTTTTAGTCTGGTTTGGAATGGTTCAGCACCTTGGTCTGGTTTCAGCACCTTGGTCTGGGCTTTTAGTCTGGTTTGGAATGGTTCAGCACCTTAGTCTGGTTTCAGCGCCTTGGCTGGGTTTTAGTCTGGTTTGGAATGGTTTAGCACCTTGGTCTGGTTTCAGAACCTTGGTCTAGGTTTTAGCCTGGCTTGGAACGGGTCAGTACCTTGGCTGGGTTTTAGCCTGGCTTGGAATGGGTCAGTACCTTGGCTGGGTTTTAGCCTGGCTTGGAATGGGTCAGTACCTTGGTCTAGGTTTTAGCCTGGCTTGGAACGGGTCAGTACCTTGGCTGGGTTTTAGCCTGGCTTGGAACGGGTCAGTACCTTGGCTGGGATGGCATTCAGCAGGTAGTAAAGCGGGCAGAACTCTCTCAGGATGGAGGGCGGGGTCAGCTGGGCCTCCATGTTTCCTGAAAATCAGTTCAAAACCTCCATTTAAAAACATACAACATTAACCCGAGAAGAAGCGCAACAAGAGAACTACACTTTTTGTTCTGCTGAAGGTAAATGTGCACCAAACTCATTTAAATAAGTAACATTTTACTGTTCTCTCTTTTATTATCTTCAGACATACAAGGCTGTTTAAAAATCATAATGAGTCGCTGGGATTTACTTAAGGTACATAATTAAACATTTCACATCAATAAAATTTCAGGTTTATGATTTATTTGCTGTTTCTCCACCACTTGTCTCCGCTTAAATGTAAGATAATTTGGATGTTGTCTGGCTGGGACCTCTGTGTGGAGGTTGCATGTTCTCCCCGTGTCAGCTTGGGCTTCCTGCCACGGTCCAAACACTTTTAGGTTTAAAGGATGGCCCTTAGATGAGAATGTGAGCTCGATTGGCAAAGGATAAAGCGGTTATAGATGATGGATGGATGTCTGATTTTAACGCTGTTTGGTGGATCAGACATTAGCAAAATTAAAGAGAACACTCTATCAAATGGTTAGAGATCTTGAGTCATGTTTTGTAGCGGACACATTGTAGCTCAAATGAAGAGATAGGAAAAACTGACTTTTGTTAAAGGAAGTTTGGTCTGACGAACACCGAACGTTCTGCTCCCCGAACAGCTGGAGAGAACTCTGCACCAGACTCGGTTACAAAAATCAGCAGTTTACTGTCCTCTTGTTCTTTAACTGACAACATACAATACGTTAAAAACAAGACAGTAAAAGTCGTTTGGGTTTGTTTAAGGTAATACCATTAAGCATTCCACAACAATTAAATCTATGGTTTCATGATTTTTCTGCAGTTTCTCCTGCACCATTCTTTCCTTACTGGAGTCACGGAGGGCGGCAACGAACAGGGTGAAGAAACGTAAACAGCTTAAGTTTAACATCATTTAAACGCTGTTTTGAAGACTACACATAGCGGAATAAACAGTACTATTTACCGAAGCGTAAGAACTCTTACACCGTGCTTTGCAGTAAACCGATTTCAGCACAACGTAAGAAATACTAAATTCACCATTTGTTACACGGAGTTTGGTGAGACACTGTCTCCTCCACGGTCTACGAGAGATGACGGCACCGCCAGGTTAACGTTAGCGAGGCTGTCTGTGCTGAAGTCTGACAGCTGACAGCGAACATCCCAACAACAACAACATCATGTTTCCAACAACAACATCATGTTTCCACCAGCAAACAAACATATTTACCGAGTTAGCTTGTGAAACACCGAGTCCAGGCTAGCTAGCATCATATGGAACCCGCTAATGTTAGCAAGGCAGGCTAACGTTAGCAGCGGGAGGACGACTGTGAGCAACTTACTCAGTTTACAGGGAAGGTTCCGCCCAGATGTTGGTCCAGATGTTCAAATGCAGCAGGATATTAAGGATCTGAGCGGTGACATCGCCCTGACAGCTCCCATACGGATACTGAGCTGCTGTCAACAAACTGCGCCACCAGCTGGCAGGAACCGGAACAACACCTGTTTCATTTCTGTTTTATTTTAGTTTTCAGTTGTTTCATCATCTTCTAACCGACAGCCTTCATCACTGACTTTCTATAACTCATGACTTTAATCTGATAATTAATCATCTTCATCTGCAGCCAGAGGATCATTTTATATTTTTATAAATGACTGACAGGAAGCGGAAACTCAGTGACTGCTGGTCGGAAAACCGGGAAACTGGATCTTTCTTCCATTTAAAATCCTAAACGTGTTTTTCCTCTTTAAGTAATATTTAATATTTAATATTTAATATAACGTGGACATGGTGGTGAAACTGAAAATGAAGATAACATTTGTTTAATTTAATGGCAGGAGTGGAATTTCTACTTAAATGTGACAATACAACATAAACGACCTGCGAAATTTCCAAAACAAACGTTATCTTCTTTTATAAATGAATTAATGGTTGTGTGTTTAATTACAAACACAATTTTGATTTTATTTGTGAAATAACGTCTAAATACAGATGGTCACATGGTTACACAAAATTAAAAAACACATTTCTATTTGATTTTTTAACTAAAAAAGTTAGTTTTATTTTCAGTATTCCCAAGTACCGTCGTTCATATTTATAAAATAATCAACATTAAATGTTGAGTCCGGTCCGGTGGTGGATCCGGTCCGGGGAGTCCGAGCTCCCGCTCCCGCTGACGGCTAAGCTAAGCTAGTACAAAACGCCCCCAGCCATCCCGTTTCTGCTCCCGTTATTCCCGCTCCCGTTAATGTTGTCCTTCATCCCGGCGCAGCGTTTTATTTTCCAGCACACACAGGATTTTATAACGACCAATTTATTCGGTAATATCGATCG
Source organism: Micropterus salmoides (assembly GCF_014851395.1). Classification (NCBI taxonomy): domain Eukaryota; kingdom Metazoa; phylum Chordata; class Actinopteri; order Centrarchiformes; family Centrarchidae; genus Micropterus; species Micropterus salmoides. The sequence goes on from NW_024041039.1 coordinate 1,107,775, forward strand.
GCGATCAGGTTGAATTGATCCACCAACTGGCCCCCAGTCCGAGCTAAGCTAACAGTTAGCCTCACAGCCAAAATGGCGGACAACGAGGATGACAGCGGTTCGACCAGAACAATAACAGCCGCGGAGCCTCCGGGGGACCCGGTCCAGCCCCCCGCCGCCCAGTGCACCCGTCCGGGGACATGTTACCGGCAGCGGCCGCTGAGCAGAGCAGTCAGCCCGGGGCGGGTTCACAGACAGGGTCCGGTGCCGACACCACGCAGCCCGGGGAGAGTGTACCGGCAGTGTCTGGAGCTCAGCTGGCGGACTTCTTACAGAGCTGCCCCCAGGAACAGAGCATCCTGGTGGGCTCAGAGTTCTCCGGACTGGGCCCGGACCTGGTCAACACCACCATCATCTACGTGCAGCCGGACGGGAGCCTGGTGGAGGGATCCGGACTGACGGCCGAGGAGCAGCAGGCTCTGCTGGATCAACTCACCAAGCAGCAGATCGTCCAGGTCTCCGACACCGAGGCCGCCCAGCTGCTCCAGCAAAGCCAGATGGTCAAAACCGTCCCGGTCCACAACACGGCCCTGGACCCGAGTCAGCTGCAGCAGGTCATCAACCAGGTTGCCAAGTCGCAGCAGCAGGTCCGCGTCCAGGTCCCCCAACAAGGTCTGAAGCAGCAGGTCCAAGTCCAGCAGGGTCTGAAGCAGCAGAAGCAGGTTCAGGTCCCTCAGCAGAACTTAAAGACCACCACCCAGAATAACGCGTCTCAGCAGCTGAAGAGCGTCGCCCAGCAGGTCGCCATGCAGACCTGCAGCCCAGTCCAGGTGGTCCAGAAGAAGGTGAGTCTGATGTGGAGCCCGGTTTAAGATCAGTTTGGTTCATCTGGACTGTAGCGTACTCACCTTGTCCAGACTGATCTAGACTGACCCCTCTGCCTGTTTCTGTTTGAGGCTCTGCAACTGAGCTCCACTCACCTGTCGGCTCACCTGCACTGTCATCAGAACAGGACAAGGTTCCCAACCAAGGGGAGGGGACCCCGCATGGGGCCACAGGGTCAGTCTGAGAGGCCAGGGGATGATTGACAGGAGCAGAAAAAAAACATTTCTGTTTCACAAAAATCTGTTTGTTTATTCAGAATTTGGGTTTTTCATGTGAGCCGCTGGATATTGTGACCTCTCCTGGACCCTGAATCTCGTGTTCGGGTTTAATCTGAAGTAGTTTATTAGAACTTCATGTTTCTGGTATCACAGACTGGTCATGTTGCTTCACCTGTTTCTTGGCGATTCCTCGACTCGCATTACGTGCGTCGAAGCGTCGCTGCATCCGCTGTTAGCTGGGATTCCCCCGGACAAGCTGCAACTACTGGACCGTCTAAAGTTTGGGAGTACTTCAGACTCAACGGCGTGCTGCTCCGTGAGCTTCACTGCAGCACAGCTGGTGTCCACGAACACGTGAAGCGAAGTATCCTGGAGCTCTGACGGCAGCTCCGCAATAGAGCTGCAACGATTAGTCGACGACGTCGACTATAAAAATTAGTTTACGTGAAACTTCATTGTCAGTGCGTCCTTACATAGATGCCGTTTAAGGGAGAGATAGCAATCTTCATATTAGGAACATTTGTGGTTGTTTATTTCTTACTGCGGTGCACTACAGGAAGTGCACTGCCGGCCGGCCAGTCCCGCCCACAGAGCGCCCTGGTCCCAGTTACTCAGACCACTGCAGCAGCAACAACAGGGGAAAGGCAGCGTTTCCTATAAGTTCATCTATTTGTGGCGGCCCTCCACAATATCAACGCTGACCGCCACATACTGATTTTATTTTTAATTTTATTTTACTAGGCCTATTTAAAATCTTATTTGATTATAGATCAGCGACGTAGCGTCTCTCTCTCTCTACCTCATAAACATCGCAGCACAACACTGGACCCAGCCTTAAAAAAGTTATTAGTAAGGAGTAATGGTTTAAAGTAAATCAAGAAACATCTGGCTCGTGACGTCGCCTACAGAACATTGTCTGCTCATAAAACCTATAAGCACTTTTGATGCCTGTCGCTTTATTGTTCTAAATGGACATTGTTAGTGTGCAGTTGTGGTTTTAGTACTTGCTTTTATTTGTTTGTATAAATCAGTGAGTTATGGGAGGAGCCTACGCTGTCTTGTCGTCTTCCCTGGCGCTGATACTGGTGGCCATTGTGAAGAGTTAACCTCGTTCACTTAATGGGAACGTTGGCTCGTTAGGCTGTGTTAGAGATCAGTGATTCACTTGAAAGATATTTAATTAATTAAATGGTTTAATGAGGGTTAGGGGGAGACAAAAATAATCGGGACTAGTCGACTAATTGAATAAATAATAATAAACAGATTAGTCGACTCTGAAAATAATCATTTGTTGAAGCCCTACACCACAAATCCTGGTTACTTCCACGAGCACGGTGCGTTTCTTCATCGCCTTCATGTTAACAGTAATTTCTGCCCCGCTGCTGTCATGGTAACGTTACACCGCGTGTTACGGCCGTTTCATGTTCTCTGTTTATTTAACGGCCACGTCTGAGCGAGAAAACAGCTGATCGTTACAGACGATCTGTTCCAGGTGTTTCTTTGCTCCACGCTGATGCAGAAACATCTGATTATCAGAGTGCATCACTCAGTACTGAAAATAACTCCAGGAACAGTTAAAGCAAAGCAGCCTGATTACTGTCGGTTATTGTCATCACAACACATCAGTGACGAGGAAACTGGATTCACTTTAAGATGCTGCTGTTGTCATTATTCTAATGAATTGAATAAAATATTGATTAATTGAGTTTATTTTGGTTTGTTAATCGGGTAATAAGCAACAGCCCTCCTCACAGGTCCGATCTCTGAGTTTTCATCTGCTGTCTGGTTTCTGTCTTTTTAGTCAGAACCCATCAGGATCCAGATCCAGGTTCCCCCCAAGCCAGAAGTGAAGCCCAGCACCGCCCCCCAGCAGAAGAGCGTAGCTGTCAATCATCCGCAGGTGAAGCTGTCGGCCAATGGCAGCGTGAGCAGCGCTCAGATCATCCACATCCAGCCTGCGGTGGGTCAGCAGGGTCAGCAGTTCTTCCTGCAGCAGGGCCCGGGGGAGACCCCCATCCAGCTGCTGCTGCAGAGCCCCGTCCCCGTCGTTGGATCTCTGCTCCCGTTGGTCCACAAGCTCACGGGCCAGACGACATCAGCAGGCAACGGCGCCAGTCCGGCTCAGAAAACTGCCATGTCCCCCATCAGAGTCCAGGCCCCCCCCATCGTCAAGACCCCGCCCACCTCTGTTGCTAAAACTGCTAGCGTCCCGCTAATAAAGGCCCCTACTAACGGCACGACAGCAGCCCCCAGTAAGAGCCCCGTTAAACCACCTGCAGTCCTCACGGCAGTCCCAGTACAGGCCGCCACACCTGCTGCTGGCCGGCCCGCCGCAGTAGCCCCGCCCTCTTTGAACCCGGCCCCAGCGGTGAAGGACAGAGACAAGGAAAAAGAGAAGAAGGTGAAGAAGAGGGAAAAGAAGGCGGTGAAGGTCCAGACCCGATCCGGTCGGGTCTCCAGGCCACCAAAGTACAAAGCCAAAGACTACAAGTTCATAAAGACGGAGGACCTGGCCGACAGCCACCAGTCCGACTCCGACGACTACTCAGACATGAGCGTGGAGGAGGAGGAGGGCGGGAGGAAGGACGGCCCCGCCCCCGGCACATCCCTCACCTACAGCCACAAGTCCCGGTCCCACCGCTGCCAGACCTGCGACAAGGCCTACATCGGTCCCGGAGGCTTGAACCGGCACTACAAACTAAACCCGACCCATGGCGAGCCTGATCCGCCCGGCAACACGCCTGGCAACACACCACGCCCCCTCAGAGAAGACAGCCATTCACAGGAGACGACGGCAGGTGTCGCCAGAGAAGAAGAGGAAGAGGAGGAGGAGAAGAAGAAGGAGGACAAACCCGCTGCCCCAGCAACAAACAGGGTTAGAGACTGATCCACCAATCAGAGCTCAGACCTGGAGGGAGGATCATATCACACCTGCTGCCTGGTTGTTATTTACCTGTCTGACTTTTACTTTCTGTCTTCAGGTGGAGGGGGGGCCAGCGGCAGCTGTGGGACTCCGAGGCCTCCATCACCGGGGCCCCGGCCGGCCCCGAGGACGAGGGAGAGGCAGGGGACGGGGCCGCGGCCGGGGCCGATCACTAGGGCCGCCTCCTAAGGTGAGCTCACCTCAACCTGTGCAGGGCACCACAACAGTAACCCTTCACCTGCTGCTCTTCTTCATGGTAACTAATTGGTTAATCTGATTGGTCAGTTCTCTCAGGTGACAGTCGGCCTCGTCAGCAGACGGGGGCGTCGTGGTCGACCGCCAAAGCTCGCCATCGCCACAGTGACTGCCGAGCAGCAGGCGGAGAGGAGACGAGACCGACTGCAGGAGGTAAGAGGGAGGAAGTGGAGACGTGGACTTTCAAAGTAAAGTTTTTCTTTGAAGGCGTGATGTAATGACCTGATGTGGTGTTTCAGCTGGTGGAGCAGTGTGAGGATGAGGAGCTGATGGACATCGTTCTTCCTCGTTTGACCAAAGTGTTGAGTCTGTGGGAGCTGCTGCTGGCAAAGGTACACACTAATACTCTCACAGTACACGCTCTGTGTATGTTTGTGTGTATATTTCTTCTTCTGGTTCTTCACCGTGCAGAGAACATCCGAGCTTTGACGGGTCGGGTTTTGATGTAGTTTACGACGACGTCTGTCGTGACGTCTTCAGCTCTTCGCGGTGTTTCAGTGTGTCCACTGCTGAGCGTCCACTGAGCGCCGTCTGTGCACATCCCCACGCAGTCATTTCGGACCGGCCTCTTTTAAGTCGGCGTCAGAGTTCTTCTGCTGGCGCTCTGGTTGCAGGAGAGCAGATCCTCCTGTAAATCAGCAGCATTGACAAATCAAATGGTCCTTGTTACCGTCAGGCGCTTCATCTGCAGAGCAAAGCGAACGTCGTAGCTCGCCGTTGAGCTGCTCCTCTGTGTCCTGTTTGTGATAAACGATGGCGTGTTTAGCTTGTTGGCTGTTGCTTCATCGGTCGTTGTTGAAAGTAGAGATATCAGAAGGAAGTATTTGTTGCTCGGCTGCAGAGCTTTTTCCACCTTGCAGCTCTGAAGCAGCTTTACATGAGGCCAGTTGAGCTTTTGATGCCCCCCCCGCCCACTGTAGGCATAAATAATAAATAAATTATGGTCCCATTTAGAGGACAATAGAGCAGAGGAAGCTTCAGGAACCGTTTAAAAATGAGACCGCTGCTCTTTTATGAAAAGCGCTGACTCCACAGCTGGTCGGACTGCGAACAGGCGACGCTTCGCACCGAGTGTCAGCAGAACACAAAGCAGCACATGTTGAGTAGCTGGACTCTTCAGAGTAATCAAGGACACGTGTCTCTGATGGTCCTTCTTTAGACCCGGGTCAGGAAGTGTACTTTGTGCTCTGGTATTCCTGACAAACGGCTCTGTCCTCTGGCTGTTTCAGGTGGAGCGCGGCGGTCCAGCTCGGACTCGGTTTCCAGACATCTACCGTGAGTTTGAGTCCCTGCAGGCTCAGGTGAGACAGGCTGCTCAGGACTACATCATCAGCCCTCAGGGCGGGGCCATGCCGCTGGAGGTCAGGAACATCGAGGTGAGACGTCCTACTGGGTTCTGCTGTGGAGGTTCTGCTGCGGGTGTGTGTAGCGGTCTGTGGACTGTACTGTGTGTTTCAGGTGGCCCGGTCTCTGGGGATCCTGGATGAGGTGAACAGGATGAAGGTGGTTCCTGGAGCGTCTCCCAGCTCCAGTCTGGCCAATAAGAACGTCCGATACATGGAGGTAAACACGCCATCGCGTTCTGAGAGCAGGATCCAGGTTTGGTCTGGATCCAGTATCTGTACCTGCACACTGGTGCCAGAGTCCAGAGGCCTGTACTACGAAGCGAGGTACCTGGCTTCTCCGGGTAACTTCAGGTGTAACTTTCTGATTAATCCGAAAGGGAGAGACAGGTGTTACCTGAGGCCTGTTGCCATGGCGATTTATCTTTCGGTCTGTGCACACAGCTGCTGTGTTAACTTCATACTCGAATGATCCACCGTCTGAAAGCTAAAGTCCAAGATACAGTGAAAAGTGGCGCGACTCACCGACGAAGCCTCACAGTAACAACAACAAACGCTCTTGTTACGCTGTCCAGACGATCCAATCCAGTAAAACATTTAGTTCGAAACACATTATTCCATCAGGAAATCCTCAGAGACGGCTGCCGCATCGCTTCAGATCTGCCGGCAGACGCGGCTCGTACGTCATTATAACCAGAATAACTCCGATTTGAACGGAAACGACTACGATAGCTTGTATTCAAATTAGCTGCTGAACTCTGACCTTTCGACTGACACCAAATCTGACCCAATAGGAGCTCACATGTCCCTTTCACCGCCTACAGCAGCCAATGAGAGCCCGCGCTGTGAGGAAAGGCCGGCCCCTGTTATTTCCTGAACCAATTGCAACCAACTGTGCTGATGACGGGCACTTCCTGTAGCCAATAGGATTCTGAAAATAACGACCTCCAGCTTTAAGTAGGAAGTTCATGATCTACCAGCAGAAACGCACGTCTGCGTGGAGCTGCCGGCTGATACGGAGCGACGCAGCAGCAGCCGCCTGCCGCCAAGGGGGCGGGGCTGATTTAGAAAAAATATGCTGTGTCAAACATTTTTCATGGTATTGGTATGAAATGTAAACTTGTTCTAGGCTTTATGCTGCGGCCCTGCAGTGTTTCCCAGCTGTAGCTGTCTGCAGGCATTTGTTAGCAAACATTTTCAAGCGGAAATGAAAAATCTATTAGTTTTAGTGTTTAAGCTGATATTCATCAGTTCCAGTAGCTCTTACAGTCATTCTGATATCTTTCTTGACCTAAATTCAATTTACTGTGCATCTGCCTTGAAGAGGCGTTTTGCATGACTTTGACAGAAGAGGTTGACTCGAGGTTACTCTGTATACTACACACCACATCTGTACTCCGTGTTAGGATGAGAAGTATTAATACACACCTCCTTATAAATATAATCAGAAATGTTGAGTGTTTTTGTGATTATTAGTTCCTCTAAATCTTCATCTTGGAAGTTTCCCCCCGACTCCATATTTATATGACCGTGGACACGACGTGCAGCTGCAGCTTTACATCTTCATCACATTACACATAAAAGAAGAGCCCATCGAATACTAACCAGAGAATTACAACGACAGCACTGAAGATAATTACACATTTACTCAGTGCTCTGCCAACAAGCTTAACCTGGCTTTGATTTAGCCGTTAACGTGTTAAACTCTTCCTCTCCGGACACTGCCGGTGTAGCAGGCAAAGACTTTAACCTGCTCAGATTTAACTCGGGTTACCAAACAAATTCAAACTACGACGGTGAAAAAAGATGTTTGTTAGTTGACTTGAATTAGGGCCAAAAATGACGTGGCCAAAAATGTTATCACGATAAAAACATTTCATATCATTCGATATCGATAATTATCACGATAAACGTCAAATCATTATTTCTTTTGAGTTTAAAGGCTGATTTTTGCTCCTGAGTGAACATTGAAGAAACCAGCTGGTGAATTATGTGGTTCAACTTTTCAAACACTTCACAAGTCTGAGGGAGAACATTCAAAACTATTATGATAAAAATTCAACAAATATGATCAGTAAATCTTTTTTTTAGTCCCTTTTCCTCAACAAAATAAATATTTTAATAGAAAAAGTGCTAATTTTTTTGCGATTCAAATGAATTAAACGAATCTTTATTGAGGATATATTGAACATTCATTCTATTGTTATTGAGGAAAATGATATTGTGATCGGTGCCCTGCATCAAAGGGCCGTGTTTGTGTTTCTTCTCCAGAAGAATGGCGTCGACAGTGTCTGGATATGAGCAGTTAAAGACACGTTAACGGCTAAATCTACAACAAACCTACAACTAGTGTTGTAGTCAAGACCAAGACCGGACATTACAGGACGCACAATAAAATGTGGATCGAGATCACAGGTGCTTCTCAGATTGATCTGAAAGATCCACTTTCCCGTTAAAACCCCCAGATACAAACACTAAGAGCTGAAATCAACGTCAGCATCTTTATTCAACGCTCCTCTTCCACGCTGAGCATCGCGGGGAGGGAGGGGGGGGCAGGCGTTAACGGGAACAACACATTTTCATCAGGGTCATTTTTTGTATTTGAATCAGTACATGTATGGAAAGAAAAACACTTTATTACTTTATATATTCTTAACATTGAAGTGAGGCTCTGGAGGAAGCACACGGCTTCACATCTCACTCCGCATTCCTTCATCAGATCGTTAGCCCTCCCCGTCTCCGTGGATTAATATACGGACGTGACCAGGAAACCTTCAGGATCGCAGTTCAGGTCTGCTCCCAGAGTCCCAGCTCAGCTGCAGAGGAACCAGTCAGGATCAGACCTGGAGGTGTGGATTAATTAAAGTAACCATGGAGATAACCTGCTCAGAGTTTAGAGGTGCACTGACCTCCGGGAAAACCTGTCCCCCTTTTGTAGTACGGGTTCAGCAGGAAGTTTCTCCTGGATTAGCCGGGTACCTCGCTTCGTAGTACAGTTGTACTCTGATAGAAACCGGGACTTTGGAACCAGGACTCTGTGGCAGCTAAACACCTGATCCAGGTCCAGTCTGATTCACTTAAAAACTCTGTTTCCCAGAATTCAAAGATGCTGCCGCCTTCAAAGAGATTCAAGATGGAGAACAGCGTTTCTGTTCACCAGAACGGCATCGAGACGCCCAGAACAGGTACCAGTACTGCGTTTGTACTTCATACTACTGCAGTTTCACTACTGCAGCTGATAATTTGAACTTTTCTTTCCCAGGTGGAGCCGCAGGGACCCCTCCGCCCCCTGTGACCCCTGTGACCTCCTCTCTGAAGCCCTGCTCGGTCTCTGTGTCCCCCCTGGTGATCCCAGGTGCATCCAAACTGCTGACCACCACCGCAGACTCCGCCTCCAGGTGAGTGTACAGGTAGAACAGGTGATCTGGAGACTCAGTGTCACACCTGGACCAGGTCTACAGGGCTGATGTGTTTCTCTGGTCCCCCAGCTCCTCTGGCTCCAGCTCTGCTAAGATGCCCTCCACCCAAGCTCCTCCGCCTGTCACCCCCATGGAAGTGACCCCAGCTGAGGACCAGGACCAGGGGCCTCTGCAGACCACCACCCAGGTGGAGACTCTGCCAGCAAGCCAGGACCAGGTCCTGAGCACCAGTGACATCACAGCCCAGATGAAGGAGCTGGAGAAAGCTTTGGGTTCAAGTCCCGAGACCACCACAGACTCAAAGACTCCCGAGTCCAGCTCAGTCCAGACTCCCGAGTCCAGCTCAGTCCAGACTCCCGAGTCCAGCTCAGTCCAGACACCCGAGTCCAGCTCAGTCCAGACTCTGGCTCCCTCTGAGCTTCAGCAGAAGGACTCCTGTCAGGCCGAGTCCGGCTCCACAGACCCCTGTGAGCCCAAAGAGCTGCAGGAGGGTCAGGAGATCTACATACAGACTGAGGGGCTGACGGTCCAGCTGGCAGAACCAGGATTAGACGGGATCGTGATAGTCAACGGGCCCGACGGAACCACCATGCACATCCAGACCCCTGAGGGGGTCCCTCTGGAGGCAGTCCAGGCCCTGCTGGGTATTGAGGCTTCAGATGGAGCCAAAACTCCTCAGTGAACCCTGAACAGAATTGGAAGACCACAACCTGACCTGAACCACATCACACTAACACGCACCTGTCGGCCAGACAGTTTCCTGTAGCGCCCCCCTCAGGACATCCTGTACACTATAACCGAAGGGGGCCCGACGAGTCCTAAGACCGCTGTGGCTCAGAGGTCGGTTCCGCCCTGTTTCAGATCAACACCTGAGGACAGACTTAACGTCCCGCCTGCATCTCGTTCTGTCTTCATCAGACCGTTTAAAAACCAGTTTGAAGTGTTTCTCCGTTCAGAAAGCAGAGAGGCTGCCGGGCCACGTCGTCATCGATCGACTCATTTTCTTATTTTATTTTGTGAAGCTGAGCTGCTGTCCTGAGAGCAACGTGACCTGAAGATCAGGACTCGGCAAGTCCTGCCCTCTGGGTCATAGACTCAACGGTAGTATAAGGAGAAGACTGAAGTTTGTGAGTACGTAGTGTCCTCTCTGGGCTCCCGTACTCTCATTTATCATCTCAGCTCGTGGTCTGATTGGTCGGCTCAGCTCTCACCGGTGATGGCGGCGGCGGCTCTTCGGCTGGTTTTTAAGGAATCTGGAAAGATTGTAAATTTGTAAACTTGTTTCTTTTTCAGTGTTTCCATGTTTGGAGCGCTTCATCTAGAGACGTCTTGATTAGTTGTTTATATGTAGATAAATATGAAAAACAAAGTTTAAAAAAAGTTGCACTATTTTATTACTTTTTATAAAACTTCACGGCGAAACATTTTCCAGACGTAAAGTTTGTAACGATGTGAGGACGGACTGCGGAGCGCTGGGAGGAGATCCACCTTTACTGGTTTGTCATGTTGATTACACACATTTCATGTTCCTCCAATAAACTGATCAGCTCTGACCTCTGTGTGATGATGTCATCAGGCGTGTCACTCCTGATTTAAAAAGTAATTAAATGTAATAAGTTACATCACTCTGCATTTTTAATCACTTGTAATCATCCATTACATTTCCAAAGTAACCTTCCGGCACGGCGTGCAGCTACGGCAGAGCGGCGAGCAGTTTGATGGACACGGTGACACTTTGTTCTTCAGAAACTATCTTTACTGTTACAGCAACAAATGTCAGTTAACAAAAACATTCAGAGTGAATCTGGAGACCGGCGCTGCTCCGACAGAAACACACCTGAGGACCACAGGTGACAGGAAACGGACGATCCCCTCGTATCGAAGAGTCGCAGTTCGCCCGCAGCCTCAGGAAGTGGATCCGCCTGCTGCTGTTTCTGCAGCTGCTCACCAGCTCCCCTGCGGTCCGAGCTAAGCTAAGCTAACTCCTGTCCGTATGACATCACAGCGTGCGGTGGCCGGTCTCCAGCAGCAGGGCCTCCAGGGTCAGTCTGGCCTGGGGGGGGACGAAGGGCTGGTGCAGCCAGCAGGACAGGTAGACCATGCAGAGGTCGGAGGTCGCGGCGTGGGCGAGTTCCTGCAGGATCAACTGCTTCAGCTTCAGCTCCCGACTGAAGCACCGCAGCAGGAAACGAGACGAGTCCTCTGCAACGAGACAAACGTCAGAGCGCCGCGGGAACAAGCTGCCGACATCACGCGGGCGCACTGCGGGCAGCGGGAAAACTCACCGAAGTGTTTGCTGCTCCAGCTGTGAAACAGAGGAAACTTTCTTCCTTCAGGTCCGAACTGAAACTCCTCCAGATCCTGAACGCCACGCTGTGATGTCATCAAGCGCTCCATCTTCGTCACCACGACAACCTGACGGGAATCAGAAGATGAATCGACATCAGAAACAAGCATGAGAAGGGGGGTCGCCTGAGGGGCCCGGGGGGTCGCCTCAGGGGCCCGGGGGGGTCGCCTCAGGGGCCCGGGGGGTCGCCTGAGGGGCCGAACATCAGAGTTATCTGATCATTAAACAGTTCATTAGTTAGTTCTGCACCAGCTTACGGTGGAATAGTTTTCTTTAAAGTCAGACCCAGTTGCTGGAAAAAGTTTTATGACATTTTGCTCCTGAAATCCAGCCTGAATCCACTAAAAAGTTTAGTCTGATCGGATTTCGGCTGTCGGATTGGATCAAATCCTGAAAATGGTTGTTCAAAAGAAAAAAAAGGATTCTGAAATCGGATCAGATCACCTGATCTGGATCCAACCTTCAGTTTGTGGTGTTCAGAACTTTGTAGTAGAGTCAGGATTATCCTGATCCCAACAGAAGGCTGGATGGATTTCAGGAGCAAAATGTCATAAAACTTTAGAAATTTTTCCAAACAACACATTTGATCATGTTGGAGCCTAAATACACATTTTATATTTTTAACTTGATTTGTTTAAACTTAACGGTGATAAAGTCGACGTTTCCTTTAAGCCTTTCAGTAAAGTAAAAGACGGGCCGACTGTTTAAAGAAACTGAAAATGTTTGTGTTGTTTTTTATTGTGCATTTTATTAAAGCGACCCCCCCGCCGGCTGTTCCACCTGTTGGTCTTTGTATCAGTAACTACGTGTCTGTCTGACGCTCTAATGAGGTCGTTGAAGGTCAGCCTGCTCTGTATCTGCTGTCAAACGCACAAATCTCACGTTAACTTGGTCTCAGTCCGAACACGCTCTGGTGTTTCTATTTAAACTGCAGCAGCTTCGTTTCCACCATCAATGAAACTTCCTCCTCAGTTACAGTAAATCGAGCGTCACCATTTTGTCGATGACGTCTTGCAGTTTGCGGCATTCGTCCTGCAGCGCCGCAGCTTCGCCCGCCTGCTGCCACGGAGCTGATGAAGACGAGGAGGAGGAGGATGATGATGAAGACTCGTCGTCCAGCAGAAGCCGATCGCTCTGAGACCTGAAACAGACAAAGTGATGGTTAAACTACAAACACCAGAAATCCACATCCTGGCAGGTCAGAGGAAGTGATGTCACACAGGAAGCAGCTCTTTGCTTTGAGTGATCCAGGGGCGCCAACAAGACGTTTTTGTTGTGGGCCCAAAAATGAGGTCAAAACCCTGCGACACCCCGTTGCACGTGAGAGACGGAACCGTATTTTTATAATCTAACAAGCTATTGGTCCGTTGGCGTTTGGCAGCTGCGCGATCGTGCGCAGGAGACGCTGGTGCCGACAGGAAGTGGCTGCATACACAGCAGTAAGATGCTGTGTAAGGTGGAGGAAAAGGCAGTCTGGGAATTTACGCTTTCTAGGAGAGAAAACACGAGGCGCCTTTTTTAATATTATATGTTGCTAGGCAACCACTGAATCAGCTGTCCTGTCCGTCTCTTATAGCGCCAGCGATCTAAGCTTTGTCTCACTGCAGGAACGTGACCACAGGTCTGCGTCTGTTGTTGCTTTAATCAAAGACAAACGCAGGGCGCCTGGAGACACGCAGGAGACAGGAAGAGGAGACGCCGCTGATGGCACCGCCAGCTGGTCCAGCAGCTTCGTCTTTATGATGGCGGGGACAGTTTGTCTCTGGACAGTCCAAGCAGCTGGAAACAGTTGAGAAAAAAAAAAAGCAAGAATGACGTCGGGCGCTTTTCTGCTCACAGTTGAATGTTAGGCGCAGGACGCAGGACGCTCACTGCCAATAGGAAACGATTTAAAAAAGACGCCTCTCACTGCAGGAAACGCGTCCCTTCTGATCCGGGTCTTACTCCTCCTGATGTTCTGGAGGTCTCTTCAGAGGCTGCAGCACGAAGCCAGTCCACCAGGATCTCAGTCCAGGATCTGTTATAATACCGGGCCGGGTGAACCAGCACCAGGATCAAGAGCTCCGGTCTCTGCGTCACGTGGACGGGGCTTTTACTAGCACTGATCTCTGATCTGGACCAGAACCTGGTCAGCCGCTCAGCATCAGGTACCATGGCGATGTAAGAGGAGAACCACGGCGTAGGACTGAAGGCGCCGGGAGACTAACGGGACTCACCGTGTCCGCCTCATGTTGGCGATGTTTCCCGCCACGCTGAATCCGTCCTCGTTGAGTTTCTCCCACCTCATCATCAGGTTGTGCCAGTCGGCGGCGTTGTCTTTGACCTTTCGGGCACTTCCTGTGACAGCGGAGCACTTCCTGTTTGCTGGGGTCACCGTGATGTCACCTGACTGACCTGACAGGGGAGACAGACGGACATTTTTAGGTTCTGCTGTCAGTCATGACCTCAGCTCACTGTGAGCTCACGCAGGGAGAATTTGTCCAACTTGGCGGCGCCGTTTTTAGACCCCGCCCCTGCAGCCGCGTGCAGCTCACGTTAGACTACGGCCCAATCCCAGACCCCCCCCCCGAACCCTGAACCCTCAGACTTTACTGACGTCACTTTGAAGCTTCCCCCGGTAACCCTCGTGTTTCACGTCATACCGCTATGCATTGTGGGCAGTTTCTCTTTTCCCAAATTTGTGCCTCCTCCATCCTCGAGCCTGAGACCCAGGCCTGATCGGGGAGGACGTAGGTCAATACTGAGATGATCACATGACTCCTGTCTAATCTCTACTCGGTGGAATTGACCCTTCGCTAAGCCACGCCCCGAATACCCAGCTGGCCAATCACAGGCAGTACAGGACTCGCTCTAACTTCCCCCCCCCCCTTATTTACATTTCACAATTGTACAAAATCTCGTCAGGAAGTTCTTTTCTTTCTTTAAAACCATACAGACCTACGAGAACAGCAATAATAATAATAATAATAATAATAATAATAATAATAATAATACTAGTGAGAGTAAACTTACATGTTCAGTCAACACATATATATGAAATTATCACCAGCACATTATTTCCATTCATTCAACAGTTCCTGATCAGCTCTTCAGAAAAATGCTCCCTCATGTTCCCTTTTCCAATCCCACATTATAACATCATTTCAGGGGCAGCGTGTTCTGACTAATAACGATTTTATTTTTCAGACACAGATTTACGGGAAACAGACGCAGCAGGTCAGATTTAACTGACGTCGCTTTAAAATGACGCTCCGAGGAAACATCTCATTTCCTTACATGCTTGTTTCCTCGACTCCTCGAGCTCGCGAGGAGGCAGAACTGTGGGAGATGAGAAAGGCCCCGTGCGCGCAGCCGCAGTCGTCTCGAACGCACCTAACGTCAGGCTGACCGGAAGTGCTCCTAAAGACCTGACCCGCTTTGTGAGACCGAATCGGAACCGGTTCTGTCGCCGGTTTAAACAGGCGGCTGATCAGCTGATCGGCGGCGGTTGTTCAACACGCGGAGCCTCGTGCAGGAGCTGCTGATCACTCACCTTCCATCTGATCACACGCTGCCGATCACTTTTCCACTTCCTGTCCTCCTCCTTCTTCTGTGGTGGAGCTGCTCCTCCTCAGCAGCTCGTCAGCGCCCCCCCCACGGACCACCACGTGGTTCCGTTTAAGACAGAAAGAGATTCTTCGTTGATGTTGGAGAATTTGGGATGAAAAGAAAATAAGTTTTAATAATAATTTTTATTAATTCGCTCAGCGGTCAGTCTCTTTCCATCAGCAGCCAGGCTCTTCAGTTAACTCAGTATTTTATTTATGTCCATCTTTAAATCAGACTTCAGCTCCAAGACAGGAACAAACATTTGTCCTGCCCAGCAGCCTGGTATAGAGTATAATGACCTGGATACCATATTGTGCCAGACAGATTTTACTTTAACAAGAGAGTATTAAAATAAACAAACAAAAAGGAACAAACATTTCTACTGAGGTTTCAGACAAACAAAATAACCAATAACTAGTTCAAATGAAAAGACGATATTTATTAGTCGTAACAGCGTCTCTAATAAACGCCTCCTCGCCACCCGGGACTGGCAGGTCCTTCCTGGACACGTTAACCATCTTACAGTTTATTTTTTATTATTCACATGAAATACCAGGCAAGGGAACAAAAAGTCAGCAAGCTGTCCCCAACATGGACCAACATGGACCAACATGGACCAACATGGACCAACATGTCCACATTAAACAGTCTGTGGACGCTGCAACCCTTTCTGATAAACAGCATCATGTGATCACATGTTTGAACATCCCATGTTAGTGATGTTTCCTGTCAGGACGCTTTCTGCTGCTCCTCTGGAAAAGATCTCGGCCTTCTTAAGCTTCCTCAAGGAATCCAGTTTCTGAGCTTCCTTCTCCAGCGTGGAGACGTGAGACGACCATGTCAGCTTCTCTGTGATGCTGATTCGCAGGAACCTGAAACTGCTGACCTGCTCCGCCTCAGCTCCTCTGATGGACGCAGGAGTCTTTATCTCCTTGGTTTTGCTGACGTTGAGCAGCAGCTTGTTCTCTGAGCACCACTCTGCAGGATTATAAATTTCCTCCCGATATGAAGTCTCATCGTTGTTTGAAATGACGGTGACGATGATGGCGGTGTCATCTGCAAACTTCACAACAGAGTTCTCTCCATGTTGGCGAGTCGTGTGTGTCCAGCGTTTCAGTTTCTCAAAGCACTTCATCAGAATGGGGGGGGGGGGGCACATGACTCTGTTGTTCCATCGCAGGACGTTATGGGGATTAAAATTAGGTTTCTAAATCATTTTCCAGTATGAAAGGACTTGTTTGTGAAAGGCAGAGAGTTATTTTGATTGTGTGATATTTTAGTAATTGTGTTTTAAATCTCACATTTCATACTGTTTGTCTTTTTTTTTTAATGAACTAATTCATTCATTCATTTTTGTCTATTAATACACACACACACATTTACAGTGTTATGTATTTATTTTATTAAAATGTTTTAAATTATTATAATAAAACACACATTACTTACTTTTATATATATATAAATATTTTTTTTTTACTTTTTTCAAATATTTTATTTAACTTTTTAACACACACACACACGCTTATTATTTTTTCACATCATTTACATAGTTTAATTTAAGTATTAAAATATTTTTAATTTATATATTTTTTTTTAACACACACACCCGCTTATTGTTTTACTCATTTACTCTTTTTTAATATTTATTTTTACAGAATTTTTAATTTTATATATTTTATTTTGTATTAACACACACACACCTTTTGCTGTTTTATTTCCTTACCTAATGAAATGTATGAAATGAATTGTCCTTATGTTCTTTATATGTAGCTTTGGCAATATTGTTCTATACATTCATGCCAACAAAGCTAGTTTGAATTTGAGTCTGACAGGTAGTTTAGTAGACTGGGAGCCAGAGCGTTCAGCTATCAAGCTCCTCTCCTGTGGAACCAGGTTCCAGTTTGGGTTCAGGAGGCAGACACCATCTCCACATTTAAGAGTAGGCTTAAGACTTTCCTCTTTGATAAAGCTTATAGTTAGGGCTGGCTCAGGTAGTCCTGAATCATCCCTTAGTTATGCTGCTATAGGCCTAGACTGCCGGGGGATTTCCCATGATGCACTGAGCTCCTCTCTCCTCTACTTTCTCTCCCTCTGTATGCAACCTCATCCCATTATTGTATGTTACTAACACAACTTCTCCCCTTTCTGGTAGTCTTGTGCTTTCTCGTCTCTCTCCTCTCTCCTCCTGTCACTTCCTGCAGGTGTTTCTGGCTCTGGAGTTGTGGAGTCTGGATCTGTGGTTGCGGGTCACCTGCTGCCCCCGTGTTCCTGCTCGACAGCCTCTGCTGCAACGACTATGATTATTTATATTAATATTATTGTTTCATTACGCTTTTATCTGACAGCTTTAGTTTCTTTCCAAATGAAAAAGTGAACCACGTGATCAGCTTATAAAATCTTTATTGTTCCAGATGAAACTTTGTTAAAGAGATCAGACGGAAATGAATAATAAAAACCCATTAAATTAAATGAACCCATTCTGCTGCTAATACTTCTTTCCACTGAAGATCTGCAGATTTTAGTATGTTATCCTGAAAAACACAAAAGACGTCATGCAGGTTAAATAAGGAAACACAAAAACATTAAAACATGCAGCAGACAGGAAGTCAGCGTTCACAGACAGGAAGTCAGCGTACACAGACAGGAAGTCAGCGTTCACAGACAGGAAGTCAGCGTTCACAGACAGGAAGTCAGCGTTCACAGACAGGAAGTCAGCGTACACAGACAGGAAGTCAGCGTACACAGACAGGAAGTCAGCGTTCACAGACAGGAAGTCAGCGTTCACAGACAACATAAGATCGACATGTTTGATGCGAAATGATCAGACTGTTAGATCCAGTCCCAGAATCCTCCTCTTCGTCCACTGACTGAACTCTGCTCATTATTCACATCATTTAAAGTGACAGACGAACAAACTGAACTCAGATCAGATTAAACAAACTCAGCAATCGTTTTTTGTTCTTCCAGTGGAAGCGAGCTCCAGAGTTTAACCTTCATTATAACAGGTTCAACCCGCCGGAGTCTTCACCTGCACTCAGAGAGAAAGTTTAGCTTCCTCACAGAGGTTAAAGTGTCCTCTGAAGACATCTAGAGAGACAAACGTCCAAGAGCAGAGTCAGAACCAACCTCTGAGTTCCAGAGTCGGTTCCTTCTCTCTTTACAGCTTTACTGTGTGTGTCTGTCTCTCTGTCTCTTTCTCTCTCTCTCTGTTTCTTTGTCTGTCTGTCTGTCTCTTTTTATTTCTCTGTGTCTCTCTCTGTCTCTTTGTCTCTCTCTGCATCTCTCTCTGTCTTTTTCTCTGTCTTTGTCTGTCTCTGTCTCTCTGTATCTCTCTCTCAGTCTCTTTCTCTGTGTCTTTGTCTGTCTCTTTTTTGTCTCTGTGTCTGTCTTTGTCTCTCTGTGTCTTTGTCTCTCTGTGTCTTTGTCTCTCTGTGTCTGTCTTTGTCTCTCTCTTTGTGTCTTTGTCTGTCTCTCTCTCTATCTGTCTCTGTGTCTTTGTCTCTCTCTATATCTCTCTCTCTCTGTGTCTTTGTCTCTCTCTTTGTGTCTTTGTCTGTCTCTCTCTATCTGTCTGTGTCTTTGTCTCTGTGTCTTTGTCTCTCTCTCTCTCTCTGTGTCTTTGTCTCTGTGTCTTTGTCTCTCTCTCTGTCTATCTCTCTCTGTCTTTGTCTTTCTCTTGTCTTTATCTATCTCTCTCTCTCTCTCTCTCTCTCTGTGTCTTTGTCTTTCTCTTGTCTTTGTCTCTCTCTCTGTGTGTCTTTGTCTTTCTCTTGTCTTTGTCTCTCTCTCTGTGTCTTTGTCTCTCTCTCTGTCTTTCTCTTGGTCTCTTTGTCTCTCTTTGTGTCTTTCTCTTGGTCTTTGTCTCTCTCTCTCGGTCTCTTTGTCTCTCTCTCTCGGTCTCTGTGTCTTTGTCTCTCTCTCTCTCTCTTTGTCTCTCTCTGTCTCTCTCTTTGTCTCTCTCTCTCGGTGTCTTTGTCTCTCTCTCTCGGTGTCTTTGTCTCTCTCTCTCGGTGTCTTTGTCTCTCTCTCGGTGTCTTTGTCTCTCTCTGTCTTTCTCTTGGTCTCTTTGTCTCTGTCTCTTTGTGTCTTTGTTTCTCTCTGTCTCTCGTGGTCTCTTAGTCTGTCTCTCTCTCTTTGTGTCTTTCTCTTGGTCTCTGTCTCTGTCTCTCTCTCGGTGTCTCTGTCTCTCTCTCTCTCGGTGTCTTTGTCTCTCTCTCTCGGTGTCTTTGTCTCTCTCTCGGTGTCTTGTTCTCTCTCTCGGTGTCTTTGTCTCTCTCTCTCGGTGTCTTTGTCTCTCTCTCTGTCTTTCTCTTGGTCTCTTTGTCTCTGTCTCTTTGTGTCTTTGTTTCTCTCTGTCTCTCGTGGTCTCTTAGTCTGTCTCTCTCTCTTTGTGTCTTTCTCTTGGTCTCTGTCTCTCTCTCTCTCGGTGTCTCTCTCTCTCTCTCTCTCGGCGTCTTTGTCTCTCTCTCTCGGTGTCTTTGTCTCTCTCTCTCTCTGTCTTTGTCTTTCTCTCTCTGTGTCTTTGTCTCTCTCTCTGTCTGTCTGTCTGTGTCTTAGTGTCTGTTAGCAGGTCTTTGTTATATGACTAATGACCCACTTTGTCGCAGTCCAGCAGCCTGGGTGGGGGTGGGGGGGCTGTTAGGAGGACTGTCCCGGCTGTGTGAGGTCTGTTTTTAGCAGCAGAAGAAGAAGCTGTGGTGGGTGGGGTCTTGGCTGACTCCGCCTCCAGGTGACGCACTGAGGCTCAGACTCGTCATTGAGCGTCTTCAGGCAAACTTCTTCTTGGTGGCCGTGAAACGCTCCATGTACTGAGGAGGAAAGAACAGAGACCATCAGAGACCACCAGAGACCACCAGAGACCAGTATTACTGATGGATATTAAGCAGCTGCTGTAGTGTATAATGTCCCACAGGCCCTGAATGCAGCATGACAGGAAGTGGTCCTGACCTTGTCGTATCCCTCCAGGTCTCTGAGATTCTTCACCTCGAACAGGTTTCCCTCCAGAGAGAACAGAGACACCTGGGAGTCCTTCAGGACGGACTGCGGGATGGAGGACAGCTCCAGGCAGTTCTCCTCCAGGCGCAGGACCTTCAGACGGGGACAGCGAGACACCTCCGCCGACAGCACGGAGATCTGGAGGAGAGGAACAGTCTGAAGCAGAAATTCATCCTCTCTTTTATCATTTTTATAGAAGTCAGTTGTGAAACGATGGACCTGCTGTACCTGGTTCTGGTTCAGGTTGATCTCAATGGCCTGCAGCTCCGACACCTCTGCGGGGACGATGCGGATCTGGTTGCGGGACAGGTCCAGCAGGTCCAAATGCCTCAGGGTTCCCAGTCCGGCGGGGAACTCGGAGATCTGGTTCCCGGACAGGTTGAGGGTCCGCAGAGCTTTGAGCTGGCCCAGAGTGGGGGGCAGCTGCTGGATCTGGTTTCCATTCAGACTCAGAGTCTCCAGCTTCTTGAGCTTGGAGATCTCGGGGGGGATGCAGTCTGAGGACAGAAGCACACATCAGGTCTACATTTCTCTTGTGAGGACATTTATTTCCATGAAGTAATGGATGACGTAAACGGATCAATGACTCGCTCCACGCGGTGACCTCACGCATCAAACACTCACTGAGTCTGTTGGAGTTGAGCGTCAGACTCTTGAGCTGCAGGAAGTTTCCGACGGCGGCAGGAAGAACCTCGATCTTGTTCCCGGACAGATCCACCGTCCGCAGGTTGCCGGTGAGTCTCTGCAGCTCCTCCGGAAACTGAAACAGGGACAGAGTGACCTTTGACCTCTGACGCAAGCACACGGGCGAACAGCTGAAGCTTAAACCGCCGCAGGAACAACGAGCAGCGACGAGTTCTGGGTTTAACCTGCAGCTCAGTTAACGACAGAACCAGTTGGCGTTATTGTGGGTCGACCAATACGGGTTTTTCTCTGTCCTTAATCATTCAGCTGCTTCATTCTCTACAGCAGGGCTGAAAGGATTCAAAGTCTGGGATTATTTCAAGCTAAAGAAAACAACTCTGTAATGTCACCGTCCGTCCACCGTAAAACCAAACTTTTGTTGCCTCGGCAACAGCACGACGGCGCCTCAGAAAGCAGCCGGTGTTCTGCCAGCGGACCACAGACAAGCTAACAGCAACTTTAGCATTTAGCTGAAATCCTGACTGATTGTTGAGTTGAAGCCAAAGTAAAACTGCAGTCCTCAGCTGAAAATGTGACCACGTGCGTTTGTCTTTGTCCTTTTTGGGCCATGAGTTGTGACCTCACAGTCAGGCGTTAACTGGGCGTCGGGGGGGAGGCGCCGAAGCTTCGGATAGCTGCAGCCCTAATCTGCATGTATAACTAAATGTATTTAACGCTGGTAGAGACTTGTTGAAAATCTGTTTGCTAATTGATTCCAGCTGTTGTTGTGCTTTACTATGATAGAAGTTAGCGCAGCCCTGATGGATCCAAACTCCATTCAGAAAACCAGCATTTTAAAAGCTGTGTGCTCATCATCTGGCTGGCAGACCTGACAGAGCAGGAAGTCACATGTTGAACAGATCGGCATCATGACCTCGTTATTTCAGTTTGATCCGTTTACTGAAACTAAATTACAGCTAAATGTTTGTTTTGGGTTCACACGGCTGCAGTAAAGGCTGGTTGTGTTGATTTGCGTTGTGTGTGTGTGAGTAGGCTAGTAATTAAACTCGCATGATTAATGGATAGCAAACTTAACCAAGTGGTACCGGATCTGCAGGTGATCGATTTTTAACCCATTACAGTTCAGAACTGAAGAAGTCCTTATATATATATATATATATATATATATATATATATATATATATATATATATACACACACACACACTTTATCATATTCTCTACTCACTAACTTCAGCTACCTAGTATTTCTATTCCTTTGATGCCTTGCGAGTATCTGCACAAAGAATTCACCAATAAGGTATTTCGATTGTGAAAATGGGGAAGGGTAGTGGTTAAGACATGCCTTTAGTGTGAGAGACGTGGGTTCGATTCCCACTGTGATACGTGTCCCTGAGTACTTCACCTCTAGTTGCTCCAAAGCTGCGCCCTCTGACAGAGCAATTGTGGTTTGCTTTTGAGAAAAGCGTCGCTAAATGACTGATTACTTAATACAGATGAGTTTTATTTAAACACACTTTTGTTGCGATCTCCATCTGCTGCCTCTGACCATCTGAAAGCGTGTGTGTGTTTGTTGTGTGGTGATTTCTCCTAATCCTGTTGGTCATGTGTTGATGAGGCGTTTAAACTGGAAACGCAGCTCAGTCATAGTTTCAGTGAAACCAACATGTGTCCATATCAAAAGTGACCAGTAGGTGTCGCCGTGGAGACGGGCGTCCAAGTGTTTCGAAGCCCCGACACAACTGCTTCAAACGTTTCAGTGTTTCACAAAGCCCCGCTGCCCATCACTAATTCCAGGTGGATTAGAAGATGTTCAGTTCTATTATAATCGACCTCATGATGGTTTATTGAGTTAAAATTGAACTTTTTTTACCAGGCGAGGATGAAAATATATTTTTTCTGTATTTCATCTCCATGTACTCTGTAATGGTAAAACAAATATGTTAATATACAAAGGATTTATGTTCCTCAGCTTCTGACCTTTGAAAGGAGACCAGAGTTTTGCATCTAGGCCTGATGGTTGAGGAGATTTTACTGATTTATTTTGGGTTTGTTATTTGTGGCAGGTGCCACGTGGTTAAAATTCCCTTCTGTGTGAAACCGACACTACAATCAAATTCATGTGCAACAGCTACAATAACTAAATCTGCTGACATGTCTGTTATGTAATTAGACTGCAATTAACGATTATATTACGTGTCCACTAACCTGCAGATAAACGGAACAGAAAATGATGAACGTCCTCAGATGTTTGTTTTGTCCACAAAGAGATTTAGTTTACCGTCACAGAGGAGCAAAGAAACCAGGAAATATTCACAGTAACAACAAAAGACTCAAACTGATTAATCGATAATCAAAAGAGATGATGATTAATTGAATATTTCACGACTAATCGATTACAGGCTGCAGCGCCAGATGTAATAATCTGTTTTCTTCCTGCAGGCTTTGAACGTGAGACACGCCAGCTGCTTTCATGCTGATTTTACTGTATTTCTCTGGTCTTTGAACGCCTCGTGGCTCTGCCGGCTGCTGTGTTTTGACCACCATAGTTCACCTGCTGTGACCCTGGGTTCTGAGTGTTTTCACTGGAAACAGGACGACTTCGTGAACAGGTGTGTCTCTCACCTCCTGCAGACCCTTCGCCGTCAGCTGGAACACCCCCGTCTTCTGGGAGGTCTCCAGGTGAGACTTCAGCGCACTGTTCCCCATCAGGTACCCCTGTCTGTCCTCCTACCTGTCTCTGTGTCTGTCTGACTCCACCTAACTGATCTGACTGAGGACACAAACTCTGCAGCTCCACTATCGACCCACAGCAGTAAAACCTAAAGTGAAGCTAATGACAGAGTTCACATCCAAACAGGATGTGGGATCAGCTGACCGCTGCTCCTCCTCCTCCTCCTCCTCCTCCCGGGTCGGTGTTAATCAGGATCAGATGGTGAATCCCTGCAGAGGACAGATCCATCAGCAACAGGCTGTGGGAGCTAGCTACGTTAGCTCGTTAGTAGCCTAGCTCATGAGACAAAAGTACAAACACTTTGAACACTGTTGGTTTGTTTAGCTCGCTGGCAAACAGCCCAGCAGCTCACAGAACCATAAACAGAACCGAACTCATTGTTTACTATCCGAAGCTTCGTTAGCACAGCAGCTAACTGCTAGCCTCCATGTAAACACAGCTAACACGCAGCTAACAGCTAACACGGCGGGTTTACTTACAGCAGAGCGAACTTTAAAATGGCGCCTTCCGCCTCCGGAACCTTCTGATCAAACCACGGACTGTATGAAATGAGGATTAAACTTGTGGGTTAAAGTGAAAAGGTGACGGAGTGGACGCCCCGATCCTGCAGGAGCAGCTGCTGCGCCCCGGCTGTGACAGCCAATGGGAGCGGCGGAGAGAGGCTACGTCACTTTATTTGTGGGGCATGCGCACTTTCCCTCTGCGTTTGTCAATGAACATCAGATTCAGAATCAGAAAGTAGTTTAGAGGATTTTACCTTTTTATATCCAGTCTATGGATTTTACACATTAACGTAAACAGGTGACATAAATAAATGTAAAAATATATAAATATGGAATAAACACAAGTTATAAAACAATTATATGAGTAAAGAAAAAACAATGGCAGATATTTACACGTGCATTACTCCGGGTTTGTGTTCAAACATTTTAGGGGGTTTGGATTAGTATTTATTTATATCAACTTCAAACCTGTAGGAGTCAGCTGAGTCCAGAGGGGGCAGCAGCGCGACACTGAGGCTGCTGCCGCCGAGAAGAAGAAGAAGAAGAAGAAGACGAACCGTCGGGCGGGCTCAGTTGTTGTTATTGTTGTTCTCGTTCCACAGAGGTTTAGAAAGACTTCAGAAACGGTAAGAACAAATAAAAACTGGTTATGAACTCTTTGTGCTTCTGTGTTCAGCAACATTTCTGCTAACGGAGTCGCTGTTTATCGAGAAAACCACAGTTTTCTGGTTCCCGCCGCGCCGTTTCCAACAAAATACCGTTTAAATTTTAAACAAGTTAGAGTGGATCTCGCTCTGTGTCCAACACAGAGAGCTTTAGGAAGGACGTCCAGGTAGATTTGGAGTCCTTAGAAACGAGCCTTCAGTTCGGCTGTGTACAGAACCACACAGGTCCAGGTTCTAGTCTGTAAACATGTCCTGTCTCTGTGTTTCAGATGCATCAGTTGGATCCATCTCTGTCCTCAGTGACTCCAGCTGCCAGCCTGTTGGCCAGATGTGTCTCCAGAGGTGCCATGTCTCAGGTGTGTTCTAACATCAATGCTAGAGACACTCACCTGCTGAATCCTGACCGGGTTTAAACACCTGGATCCATCTGCACACAGGAAACTGTGTTGGTCACTTGTATCTAACAAAACATAAAACCCGCTTCAAGTGACCACATAGAGACGTGAGGTCAGAACAGGGTCCAGGTGTGTCGGCACATAGAGACGTGAGGTCAGAACAGGGTCCAGGTGTGTCGGCACATAGAGACGTGAGGCCAGAACAGGGTCCAGGTGTGTCGGCACATAGAGACGTGAGGTCAGAACAGGGTCCAGGTGTGTCGGCACATAGAGACGTGAGGTCGGAACAGGGTCCAGGTGTGTCGGCACATAGAGACGTGAGGCCAGAACAGGGTCCAGGTGTGTCGGCACATAGAGACGTGAGGTCAGAACAGGGTCCAGGTGTGTCGGCACATAGAGACGTGAGGCCAGAACAGGGTCCAGGTGTGTCGGCACATAGAGACGTGAGGTCAGAACAGGGTCCAGGTGTGTCGGCACATAGAGACGTGAGGCCGGAACAGGGTCCAGGTGTGTCGGCACATAGAGACGTGAGGCCAGAACAGGGTCCAGGTGTGTCGGCTCATAAAGACGTGAGGTCGGAACAGGGTCCAGGTGTGTCGGCACATAGAGACGTGAGGTCAGAACAGGGTCCAGGTGTGTCGGCTCATAAAGACGTGAGGCCAGAACAGGGTCCAGGTGTGTCGGCACATAGAGACGTGAGGTCAGAACAGGGTCCAGGTGTGTCGGCACATAGAGACGTGAGGTCGGAACAGGGTCCAGGTGTGTCGGCACATAGAGACGTGAGGCCGGAACAGGGTCCAGGTGTGTCGGCACATAGAGACGTGAGGCCGGAACAGGGTCCAGGTGTGTCGGCACATAGAGACGTGAGGTCAGAACAGGGTCCAGGTGTGTCGGCACATAGAGACGTGAGGTCAGAACAGGGTCCAGGTGTGTCGGCACATAGAGACGTGAGGCCGGAACAGGGTCCAGGTGTGTCGGCACATAGAGACGTGAGGCCAGAACAGGGTCCAGGTGTGTCGGCACATAGAGACGTGAGGTCAGAACAGGGTCCAGGTGTGTCGGCACATAGAGACGTGAGGCCGGAACAGGGTCCAGGTGTGTCGGCACATAGAGACGTGAGGTCGGAACAGGGTCCAGGTGTGTCGGCACATAGAGACGTGAGGCCGGAACAGAGTCCAGGTGTGTCGGCACATAAAGACGTGAGGTCAGAACAGGGTCCAGGTGTGTCGGCACATAGAGACGTGAGGTCAGAACAGGGTCCAGGTGTGTCGGCACATAAGACGTGAGGTCAGAACAGGGTCCAGGTGTGTCGGCACATAGAGACGTGAGGTCAGAACAGGGTCCAGGTGTGTCGGCACATAAGACGTGAGGTCAGAACAGGGTCCAGGTGTGTCGGCACATAGAGACGTGAGGCCGGAACAGGGTCCAGGTGTGTCGGCACATAGAGACGTGAGGCCGGAACAGGGTCCAGGTGTGTCGGCACATAGAGACGTGAGGCCGGAACAGGGTCCAGGTGTGTCGGCACATAGAGACGTGAGGTCAGAACAGGGTCCAGGTGTGTCGGCACATAGAGACGTGAGGCCGGAACAGAGTCCAGGTGTGTCGGCACATAGAGACGTGAGGTCAGAACAGGGTCCAGGTGAGTCAGCACATAAAGACGTGAAGTCAGAACAGGGTCCAGGTGTGTCGGCTCATAGAGACGTGAGGCCGGAACAGAGTCCAGGTGTGTCGGCACATAGAGACGTGAGGTCAGAACAGGGTCCAGGTGTGTCGGCTCATAAAGACGTGAGGTCAGAACAGAGTCCAGGTGTGTCGGCACATAGAGACGTGAGGTCAGAACAGGGTCCAGGTGTGTCGGCACATAGAGACGTGAGGTCAGAACAGGGTCCAGGTGTGTCGGCACATAAAGACGTGATGTCAGAACAGGGTCCAGGTGTGTCGGCACATAGAGACGTGAGGTCAGAACAGGGTCCAGGTGTGTCGGCACATAGAGACGTGAGGCCAGAACAGGGTCCAGGTGTGTCGGCACATAGAGACGTGAGGTCAGAACAGGGTCCAGGTGTGTCGGCACATAGAGACGTGAGGCCAGAACAGGGTCCAGGTGTGTCGGCACATAGAGACGTGAGGTCAGAACAGAGTCCAGGTGTGTCGGCACATAGAGACGTGAGGTCAGAACAGGGTCCAGGTGTGTCGGCACATAGAGACGTGAGGTCGGAACAGGGTCCAGGTGTGTCGGCACATAGAGACGTGAGGTCAGAACAGAGTCCAGGTGTGTCGGCACATAGAGACGTGAGGCCAGAACAGGGTCCAGGTGTGTCGGCACATAGAGACGTGAGGTCAGAACAGGGTCCAGGTGTGTCGGCACATAGAGACGTGAGGCCGGAGGTCTCAGGAGTTCTGGGAACCAGATGTTCTCCTAACAAAGTGTTCTGTCCTCAGGAGGAAGTAGACGCCGCCTCCTCCAGGCTGAGCCCCGCCTTCTCTTCTCACCTGCACGAGGCTGAACAGCGAACCAGAACGCGCAGACAGTTGCACGAGGTACGCTTCAGTGTGATGTCACTTCCTGTGTCCAGGTCTGGGACGAGTCTGTTTTTCCAGACCTTGAAGTACTGAACTGTGTCTCCAGAGGTGCCGTGTCTCAGGTCTGACTCACCTGCTGAAGCCGGACCGGGTTTAAACTCCTGGATCCGTCTGCACAAAGGAACATAAAATCTAAAGTAGGGAAATTTAGTAGTTGATTCCGACTCCAGTAAAACTCGAAACCACGGTAACAAAACAAAACAATGAATCCCATCATGCACTTTGCCATTTTTAAACATCATGAACAATAAGAGCTGAGAGAGAGAGAGGATGTCCAGGAAAAACAAAACAGGTATCGATGTTTGAAATGCTGCATCGTCGTCTCTGGTGATTTTCAGGTGATCAAACTGAAACGTCAGAACAGAACTGGGAGAAATCCGGGTTCTGACACGGAGCTGCTGAAGCTGACCGCCGCCAAACGAACTAGAGATGCACGATGATCGTCAGTCCGTTAAATTATCGGCCATATTTTCATTATCAGAATCGGAAAATGAACTTTTGGCCGATAATTTAGCTGATAAGAACCAAACGGCGCTTTAAGCCCCTGCTCATGACGTCATGTTGATCCATGTGGGCGGAGCCTGAGGGATGTACGCTTTGTTTTGTTTAATACTTTATTTTGAATTTATGTTCTATGGAAGACATACTCGTTTGTTGTCAGTTCGATTTGCTTAGGTCAGAGTTACGGTGTTAAATTATAAATCTTGCTGCACTGACATGTCAGACTTTCTTACTGTCAGGTGTGTAAAATGAACTTTTTTATTTAACAGAAATGTGAAGAAATGATCGTTTATTGGATCGAAACAGGCCACTAATCACTAAAACTAAAGGCTCGTGCAGACTACAGGACTTTCAGCGTGCCGTTCACACCACACAACTTGCCGTCTTGTGACGGGAGTCTTGAAGTCGTCGTGGCGTTCACACTGCGTGACTGATGGGTGACAGAAGGGTCGCACACTACAGGAGCTGACAGCGGCTGAGTCACCAGACGCCGGTCTCCAAACCACGTTTTGTCAAGAAAACACAGGTGATATGTGAAACAGGAAATGAGCGATCCTGACTGACGGTACTGAGCAACACGAGAGTTTGGTACCAAAGTTCTCGTGACGTCTCTAATCTAAATCCACTTCAACGAGAGGTTTAATATAATCTAAGATAAAAGGTGAAATATTTCTTACTGAGTCTTTATCTGGTCTGTAAGAGCGACGCTGCTCCTTCACGACGTCGGACGCTATGACACTGACATCAGTACGATGACGTCACCACAAAGATCAGCTGTTCACACAGACTTCAGTTGGTCTGCAGGTCGCTGTGAAGCGTCTCCTCTTATTAAAGACGTGTCTGTGTCTCTGTTGCAGCTGCAGCTGCAGCTGGAGCTGCTGAGGCAGGAGAAGGAGAGCGCCGACGTCGCGCACGGATTCTACCTCGGTGAGTGCTTCTGCTGCAGACGTCAAGCTGAGAGATCGGTCTGATGTTCTCCTCTGATGTTTCTTCTTGTTCAGACTCGAACCAGCGGTGATCGTATCTCCTCACCCGCTGCTGCACCGGGTCACATGTTCCTTCATCACCCTGTATTCTGACTCGGGCCCACAGACGCCGTCCTGCTGACCCAAACTCTGCCTGTCTAACCTGTCGGTAAATCACTGAACAGATTTACCGACAGGAAGCAGTGGGCTCTCAGACAGGAAGTCACGTGCTGCCGGTTCGGGTCTGAACACGACACCTGGTCAGATTCTGGTCAGACGTTGATGTTGGCTCCTCTTCTCTCCTGCAGCTCGGCGTTTCCAGATGATGCAGATGTTCTGCGGCCACCTGCAGGACCTGCTGAAGGAGCAGACCAGCCTGAGGCAGAGGCTGATGAGACCGCTGGGCCGCGCCAACCTGCCCGTCCAGGCTGACCTGCACAGGTGTTGTTTTTATTACAGTGGACCCGATAAGCAGCTGCACCTTCACGTCTTAATCAGGCCACAGAGTCCCTAAAACACTGAAGTTGATTCCAGATTTCCTCAGTGCTCTGCCAACGCACAGCAACTCCAGTTAAACCAACTACTGGACGCAGAGTTCTACCTGCCGCTCGGCTTCTGGAGAGGCGTCTATGGTTCTGGCTGGTCCTGGATCAGACCCAGACTGGGTCCAGGGCCCGGATAATAAACTGGACAGACAGAACACCAGTACGTCCCCAGTTTGTAATGTTTGAGTTTGTGGTGTTTCAGGTTTGTGCTGGACGCTGTGAAGATGCTGCTGGACTTCATAGAGACTCTGGAGGAGAAGCTGAGCTCGGTCCGCAGCCGTCCCGCCGCCGGAGACCGCCTCGCTCAGCTGGTCAGTCACATGACCTCACTGTAGACCAATATAACGTGCCGTCATGCTGCCAGGAAACATCAACGTTTGTCTTTCTGTCTCGTGTGGACGTTTTTATTCTCAGCATGTAAAACCTTTTCCACCTGATCGTCTCTCTCTCTCTCTGTATCAGGACACCTCTCTCGCCCAGTTACTGGCTCAGGTGGCGGAGGTGGAGAGTTTGTCCAATCAGCTTCTCCAGTGGAAGGAAGTCAGCGGCAGCAGGCTGAGTGACAGCTCTGCAGGATGACCCCTCCCCCCTCCTGACGGACAGGACGCTGCGTGTTTACTGCAGTTGTTGTTATTATTATTATGTGACATGATGTTTGTTTTGTAATAAAATCAGATGCTGGTACTTCCTGTCGTTTGCTGAAGTTACCGTGTGGATTTGAAGGTAGAGGGCTGATTTGTAACGCCCCTCTGCTACGTCACAGACAATATACATTAATGTAAAAGCGGTCGTAGATCTCTTCCCAGAATGCAGCGGGGTGGGTACTGTCCTTTAATATCCTTTGCGCTCTGCAGGCACACAGGAAGTCCTCCGACAGAGAGTCAAACTCTGTCAGTTACTGGTTCAATACCTGACATGTGCAATCTTACTGCTTCAATACTCTCAATACTGTAGGATTTAAGGATTGTATGTACGAGTACCTGTTAGTATTTAATTCACTAGTACTATTTATCATCACACCCTCTTTCTATTATTTCTGTTCTGTAATATCTTGAGATGCAAACTGAGCAGTTGTAGCAAAGAGTTCTTTTTACTCCTTTTTACTTTACCACCTCAGCTTTTTACTTTACCTTCTCAGCTTTTTACTTTACCTTCTCAGCTTTTTACCTTACCTTCTCAGCTTTTTACTTTACCTTCTCAGCTTTTTACTTTACCTTCTCAGCTTTTTACTTTACCTTCTCAGCTTTTTACTTTACCTTCTCAGCTTTTTACTTTACCACCTCAGCTTTTTACCTTACCTTCTCAGCTTTTTACTTTACCTTCTCAGCTTTTTACTTTACCTTCTCAGCTTTTTACCTTACCTTCTCAGCTTTTTACTTTACCTTCTCAGCTTTTTACTTTACCTTCTCAGCTTTTTACTTTACCTTCTCAGCTTTTTACTTTACCTTCTCAGCTTTTTACCTTACCTTCTCAGCTTTTTACTTTACCTTCTCAGCTTTTTACTTTACCTTCTCAGCTTTTTACTTTACCACCTCAGCTTTTTACCTTACAGTGGGTACGGAAAGTGTTCAGACCCCTTTAAATTTTTCACTCTTTGTTTCATTGCAGCCATTTTCCAAAAATCAAAAAAGTTCATTTTATTTCTCAGTAATGTACACTCAGCACCCCATCTTGACAGAAAAAAACAGAAATGTAGAAATTTTTGCAAATTTATTAAAAAAGAAAAACTGAAATATCACATGGTCATAAGTATTCAGACCCTTTGCTGTGACACTCATATTTAACTCAGGTGCTGTCTATTTCTTCTGATCATCCTTGAGATGGTTCTACACCTTCATTTGAGTCCAGCTGTGTTTGATTATACTGATTGGACTTGATTAGGAAAGCCACACACCTGTCTATATAAGACCTTACAGCTCACAGTGCATGTCAGAGCAAATGAGAATCATGAGGTCAAAGGAACTGCCTGAAGAGCTCAGAGACAGAATTGTGGCAAGGCACAGATCTGGCCAAGGTTACAAAAAAATTTCTGCTGCACGTAAGGTTCCTAAGAGCACAGTGGCCTCCATAATCCTCAAATGGAAGACGTTTGGGACGACCAGAACCCTTCCTAGAGCTGGCCGTCCGGCCAAACTGAGCTATCGGGGGAGAAGAGCCTTGGTGAGAGAGGTAAAGAAGAACCCAAAGGTCACTGTGGCTGAACTCCAGAGATGCAGTCGGGAGATGGGAGAAAGTTGTAGTAAGTCAACCATCACTGCAGCAATCCACCAGTCGGGGCTTTATGGCAGAGTGGCCCGACGGAAGCCTCTCCTCAGTGCAAGACACATGAAAGCCCGCATGGAGTTTGCTAAAAAACACCTGAAGGACTCCAAGATGGTGATAAATAAGAGCCTCTGGTCTGATGAGACCAAGATAGAACTTTTTGGCCTTAATTCTAAGCGGTATGTGTGGAGAAAACCAGGCACTGCTCATCACCTGTCCAATACAGTCTCAACAGTGAAGCATGGTGGTGGCAGCATCATGCTGTGGGGGTGTTTTTCAGCTGCAGGGACAGGACGACTGGTTGCAATCGAGGGAAAGATGAATGCGGCCAAGTACAGGGATATCCTGGACGAAAACCTTTTCCAGAGCGCTCTGGACCTCAGACTGGGCCGAAGGTTTACCTTCCAACAAGACAATGACCCTAAGCGCACCGCTAAAATAACGAAGGAGTGGCTTCACAACAACTCCGTGGCTGTTCTTGAATGGCCCAGCCAGAGCCCTGACTTAAACCCAATTGAGCATCTCTGGAGAGACCTGAAAATGGCTGTCCACCAACGTTTACCATCCAACCATCAGAACTGGAGAGGATCTGCAAGGAGGAATGGCAGAGGATCCCCAAATCCAGATGTGAAAAACTTGTTGCATCTTTCCCAAAACGACTCATGGCTGTATTAGATCAAAAGGGTGCTTCTACTAAATACTGAGCAAAGGGTCTGAATACTTATGACCATGTGAAATTTCAGTTTTTCTTTTTTAATAAATTTGCAAAAATTTCTACATTTCTGTTTTTTTCTGTCAAGATGGGGTGCTGAGTGTACATTACTGAGAAATAAAATGAACTTTTTTGATTTTTGGAAAATGGCTGCAATGGAACAAAGAGTGAAAAATTTAAAGGGGTCTGAATACTTTCCATACCCACTGTACCTTCTCAGCTTTTTACTTTACCTTCTCAGCTTTTTACTTTACCTTCTCAGCTTTTTACCTTACCTTCTCAGCTTTTTACTTTACCTTCTCAGCTTTTCTTCTCTGTATCGTTCCAATTAATTAGTTCTAAGTTTAGTTGGTCAGAGGGGCCCCGCCAATCTTCTCCGTATCGTTCCAATTTATTAGTTCTTACTTTAGTCGGTCAGAGGGGCCCCGCCAATCTTCTCCTTATCGTTCCAATTTATTAGTTCTTACTTTAGTCGGTCAGAGGGGCCCCGCCAATCTTCTCCTTATCGTTCCAATTCATTAGTTCTAATTTTAGTCGGGGGGGCCGCGCTAATGTCTGTGGCGCCCCGAGAGGCTTTGAATTCTGCTCATGTAACATTGCAGGATGTTTTCTAGACGACATTGCTGATGAGAGTTGATCAAAATTCAAAGTTTATGGGAAGTTTCAGACCCAAGAAATGACTTTATCTCTGCCAACACTTCACATTGAACTTTATATTATTTCTAATGAATTTACATCTCTATGTGGAACTTGCATCGGGCTACTGTGTGTTCCTTCCTCCTTACAGACAGAGTCCTGCAACTGGATCTGTTCTCTGCCACAGAGTCAACAGAAAG
Organism: Micropterus salmoides; assembly: GCF_014851395.1. Classification (NCBI taxonomy): domain Eukaryota; kingdom Metazoa; phylum Chordata; class Actinopteri; order Centrarchiformes; family Centrarchidae; genus Micropterus; species Micropterus salmoides. The sequence goes on from NW_024041039.1 coordinate 1,141,069, forward strand.
GCTTTAGAGCCACACTTGAGCACAGTAAAGCTACAAAAGTCCATATTTTAGCTGTTTTTTTGCCCTTTTCTAAAGAGAAAGATCCTGCTCCGCCAAAATTATGTTCTTTGTGGAAAATGAGGAACGCTTCACGAATTTGCGTGTCATCCTTGCGCAGGGGCCATGCTAATCTTCTCTGTATCGTTCCAATTTTAGTATATGTGCTACCGGAGTAACACAACTAACCCCTGTCGCTGTTTGCTATATATAGGCGTCTCTCCGGGGACCCGTCAGAGTCAGGGTGGCAGAGTATACAGAGACTGGAGGGGAAAAACTGCCTCTAAAAGGCTGTAGTATGGACAAAAAAACAAGTAAGCAGAGGTCTGGGTGCTTCACTGTGATCTCTGTACCTACAGTGACCCAACAAGACCCAATCTGACCTAGTTTCACTCCGCTTTGGTCCCGTCTGCCCTGCTGAGGAGCTCACGGGGCTGATGGGAAATCTATGCAAAGAGCCTTTACGTCAGGCAGCCAGGATTGGTGCGCTGAAGGAGAGTCAACAAAAGACCTTTTCCCTCCCCCGGAAACCTTCAGCGGCTGCCGGGTGGGGGAGGGAGGCAGAGAGGGAGGCAGAGAGTGACACACGGGCTGCATCATGTGACGACTTCTTTCATCACAGCAACGAGCAGCTCCTCAGTGTTCGTGCAGAGACCGGAAGCAGAAGCTTTCTGAGCTCAGGATCATGGTGGATCGCTGATGTGATTCCACACGTTGGGTTTGGAAAATGGAGTCTCGCTCGGAGGACGTGGATTTCTCTGTGATGGTATTACAGAAGCTCCCTGTCCTCAGATGGACTCAGCTGTGCCTACCAGCTAAACTCTAGTAGTACTCTACTAGAGTTATTTCTGTAAACACAGTATTTCAAAGTCAAGATACTACAGATATACACATGTACAGGACTGTTTTTATTTCCCTTTGCTTTAACTGTGCTTGTTCCTTCCTGTTTCATTACTTCCTGCTGTTGTTATTTAAAAACTGCCATTGCAGTTTCCCACACTCACCAGCAGGTGTCAGCCTGGGACCAGACTGTGGAGTGAGGGCGCTGCTGAAGTCTGACTGCAGAACACACAACACCTGACTTTATGCTTCAGTACTTGTAAATTGTTGAATGCAGGGAAATCACAAACCATAACCCATTAATAAAATCTGACCATTTACAATTACCCTGCTTTTCTCACTCTGGTAGCACTAAAGAATATTTGTAACCCATAGTGCTACTCAAACCATATGTGGTATTTAGAGGTGTAGTTGCATTTTGCTCCACTAGGGGGAACAATACACCACAGCAGGGGTTTTCAAAGGTTTTCAGCGGAGGCTCAGTGAATGGAAGTCAAACTAGATTACATTACTTATATTACAGTAACAGGCTATATGCGCAACTGCATTCTGCGAAACAGGTCTCACCACATCCGGTTCAGGTCTGCTGTACCGCGCTACGTTGGATATGGCACTGTTTTACTCTAGATGCCTTCAGGAATTACCCAAAATGAGCATATCTGATGTCCATCGCATATGCAGGTTGACATCTAAAACTCCTGCCACCAAAGTGCACAAGGGATTTAAGCTTGATTTACGCCTCCTCATACATATTTGACTACGAAGGCTTGTATCTGCTAGCGATAGCTCATGTTATGTTACCTACATAATCACGTTTGCACTTTATTTTCACCAGTATCAAACAAAGACAGACTGACTGGTGCTGTCAGCATCAGGGCAGCTAGTCACAGATCTATGAGGAAAAACGAGAAGCCACAGCCTGAGAGTAACGTTAGGGATGGTCGGTTGTTCTGTTCGGGTTCTCAATATGTTCCAGTTCAGGGACAGTATTTATCAAGCCTCTCAGGGTAGGAGTAAGTAAGAGTGGATTACTCATACGTCCTATAAAAATCCCTCCATTACAGCATGAACAAATTCTGTTATTGTGTTTGTTGTATTAATGTCGTTGCCAAACTTGCCCCAGCGACCTAACTAGACTGTTACTCAAATCAGTGGCATCTGTTTTGAACCACTGCTCAGATATGATACATTAAAGCTGAACCACACTCACATCTGTGTCAGTGTTTGTAAAACAAATTCTCCATATACTTTTGTGCAGATAGTGCTTCGGGATTCGGACCCTGTCATCAAATCGGTGCTCATGTGTAGCTGGCACTGCAATGTGTAACCACACAGTTGCTTTCCTGTGTGAATGTGCAGGTTGTGCCACCTGTCCACACCTGCACTGAGACCGAGCAGCAATGGCACAAGCCCAGAACCGCGGTTAGTGTTTGGACACAATTTCTAGGCCTAATATGTACGTATATGTATGTTATATATCGTTTCTATGTTATGTGTATTTGTAATTATTGTAAAGCGACAATAATTGTCGACAATAATTTAAATCCTATTGTTAAGATTGTATGTTGTTTGTCCTTTTTTTGGTCAGGGAGTGAAACCTGGGCCAATAAACAAAACGGTCATCAGCAAACCAAGACTGAACCGACTCACGGAAGGAGGAGTCAGGTGAGGTAGTGAGATGCTATTGCAATTACTGCATCATACAGTCTACATATGCACACACACACACACACACACACACACACATAAATAAAAGAAAGATTCCATAGGTGCCACTAACCTGCAAATATTACTAACACTAATTACACTAATACATTCTTTCACAGGAGTACACTCTACAAGGGCTTGGTTGGGGACCCACTAGACCTCTCTTTGCTACTGATGGAAGACACGTTCAAAGACTTTAGCATTATTGAAAAACCTCTAGCAGCAACTATGGGAATCAGTGACGAGAAGACCCACGTTGAGACAGCTTTTGGCTAAGCACAAAGGTGGAGTGTGCTCTCATACCAGCAGCCTGTATTGCCCACAAAGTCAGTCAAGATGCACCAGAATCCTCCACCTTACCCACCGCTGCCTATTGGGGAGTACAGGCTTGCACCAAACAGACTGTGTGCACTGAAGAGGAGCACTTCCACTTTAAAAGCTTGAATGTTACACTGGACATGGCCTATAAGATTGAGGCAGCGACAAGAGAGCAGGCAGCAGACCAGGAGTGGCATCAGCTCCTCACGTTTTAGAGAGGTGTGTTAGAGTCTGCAGAGTCTCTTGCAGAAAGAATCCTCAAAGGAACAAGGCAGACTGCTGAGATGAGAAGAGGTGCAGACATGGAGTTTGAGGTGTCAAGGGAGTACTGCCAGATGAAAAATGTCAACCACACACCCTGTGGCCTCGTCATCCACCCAGATGCCCTTTGGCTTGGTGCCTCGCCAGATGGCTTGATTTTTGATCCATTCGCACAGCCACCATTTGGACTGGTTGAGATAAAGTGCCCTAATGTGAAGAACTATGTGGACTGTAAATACCTTAAAATGCAGGATGGCTCTTCGTAAAAGCCAGTCTTACTTCTGGCAGGTGCAGGTTCAACTGTTGATCACTGGCCTGCAATGGTGTGACATGCTGGTGCAGGTGTTATATAAATACAGCGTATTTTCAATAAACACAAAGGAGAGAAAAAAGGGTTTTTTAATTTGTAACAAAAATAATTAAATCATTCCATATACAGTGGTGACTATAACAGATGTTTTCAGATTTCATATACAATATTTTACTGTATGCATGGTTTGATTTCATACATTTTACTACAAGAGACAGAGAGGAGGACAATTAATGAACAGTTGGCACTTTGACAAATTAAATCACTCAGTCAAACATAAAATAACTTGTATTGCTACATAAACAGGTAAAACATATGTCAAATCTACATCAGAGAATCCAGTTCGTTGAAATTGTTATTGTTTATAAAGAGAGAATAAATGGAAGAGAATTGACGGAGGTCCATTAGCAGTTTAGCGAGCAGATCTGAGACAATAATATTCAGTGTATTAGTATCCAGAGAGACTGGCTCAGTGAGGTCAACACAGTTATTTGGCCCAAGCTTTGACCAGTGGCTTGTTTTGATAGTTTGTTAGGAGGCTAACTGCAAAAAGCTGGTTGATACTGCCACAAATTGACAGAGGGATAATAGTGTCAAACAGTTTGTTCTCTTTGATGCGCCTAACTGTCCTCTCCACATGTATCCGTAACCGTGAAATGTCCTGAGTGACCAGCACGAGACAGCTGTGACTTTTTACTCAGAAAAGGTGGTCTGTAAACTTTGCAAGGCACTAGGTCGTCAATTCTGAATCCCTTGTCCACCATTACAGACATGTCTTTATCCAAAAGAGGGATAAATGCCAGATTGCCTGAACAATTCTTTGTCACTGATAGAGCCGGAATACAGTGAGGAAATAAAAGTAACAGCACCATGTGGTGACACACCAATCATTCCTCTCAGGGTAGTGTGGGATTTATACTGTGAAAACATCTCACTCTGTAAGAGTAAAGATGAAGGCATCGGACATCTCATCTCTGGACAGTCAATAAGGACTTGGGTGTCGTTGTGGCTCTAATTGTCTCAGGAGACATCCATATCCCAACAGCACCCAATAAGGTGTACAAAAAATGTACCCAGGTTTTGATTATCCTGCTGACGGCGGACTGATCTTTCTTTCCAGATCTTTCTCCTTCAGTCCCAGCGATAGGTACACCAAGAACAGGAGCAGTTCATCAATCATCGGAAGGCATCGGCTCTGGTGGTGAGCAGGGGGAACGAGTCTTAGTAGTAAAAACGATAATCAATTCATACTCACGGTCATCAGAAATGTTTGTAAACTTCCATTCCCAACCTGAGCCTGTGTTCATTGTAAGAACAGAACTGTTGGATTCTGCTCTGACCGCTGCGTTCCTCGAGGGAGGAGTTAACTGCGTTTATTAAATTAACTTTTTACTGTAGTTTTTGGGATTTCAGCTTGATTTATCTTGATTTATCTTCACTGGAGCTTCTCATCTGGTTCCAGTGTTGTTGTTAGCGTCGTTAGCTCTGTCGGACTACGACTTCATATTTATGTAAAAACTGGACATTACTTTCAGAAAAGAAAGCGACGAGGTTGAAGCTCAGAAAACGTGTGTCTGTAACTTTATTCCAGCTGTCGTTGGTCTTTACTGTGAACAGGTTAGCGTAGCATCTGATCAAACCAAACTCCATTCAGAAAACAAACATTTTAAAAGTTGTTGTCCGGCTGACAGACCTGACAAAGCATCAATTCATATGTTTAACAAATCTGCATCATGTTTTAGTTATTTCGGCATCAGTTTATTCAGTTTATTGCTGTTTAATCACAGCAACATCTTTACTTTGGGTTCATACAGCTGGAGTAATGGCGAGTGGTGTTGTGTGAACACTCGATGAAAACGTCGTGTGGATTAAATTTGCGTTTGGTGTGAGTGTGATGGCTCCAGGTTTGGGCCCTCTCTTGTTGTTTGTATCTTGCTGTGTTTTGTCCCTTTAATCCAGGTGACTGGTGGGTGGAGTTGAGACCTGGTGTGAGATGCAGCACCTGAGCGGGGGGGCTCAGGCGGCTGTAAAGGAGCCTGCTGGATGATTTGACTCCCTCTCTTCTGCACACACTGATCTGACAGACGCCTATAATTGTACATTTTGCTTAATTTGCTTATTAAAATCTATTACTGTTTTCAGACTGTGTGGTTTCCTGCTTTTGTTACCTACTGTTGAGCCAACAGTCAGACTGGAAGTGCTTCAGCGGCGGAGCGTTCAACCCCCCCGCGTTGTTGACTTGTTGTTTGTCATTTTGTGTGCTTCTACAACAGATCACAGCCCTGTGAACAGTTTTCCTCCAGTTCCCTGCAGGGCTGAAATTCCCACATGGAGCATTTCAGAATAAGAGCTTTTGCTGAATTGTTTAGATTTAGTTGATTTGATAAGTTGTCCTTGATTTTTGTGCTTCTACCGGGTTAAGAAGGCTACACAGTTAAAATGTTTTAACTGGGAGTGTTGATTATATGTGATCGGGAGTCCGTACAAGGTATTTTATTTTGAAAATCGACTGGATTCTCTTTGCTTTTTCTGTGTCTGACTTCCTGCCCGCCTCCTCTGCTCGTCTTCCGTCAAAAATAGACAGGTGTGACACCAAAATGTGTGACCTGCCAGATTCTGTGTTCAGCGCCGGAGGCTCGTGGACGGTGTGGTTGGGTTTCGGCACCGAAAGTAGGCTCCTCGGTTATGGTTAGGAAACAGAATCTGAGAGGTCACACATTTTTTAACTTGTAGATTTGTGATTATTCCGCCTCCTCGTATCCCGACACACATTCAACGGGCATTCTGGGGAAAATACGGAGCCGTTGGGAAATACTCTGCCCACTTTGACGCGAACGCGGACCAACTTCAATTAAGTTCCCACCGACTCAACGAACCATCATCTTCCTCACCGCCGCGTTTTGACTCCAGTTTGTTACCCTGAGTGAACCGTCAGCAGGCTGAACTCCCTTCGTGGCCTCTGGGGTCCAGCGAGGCCCCGAATGGCGGCTGCACCCCCCCACCCCAGACCCCCCCCCCCCGGTCTTCACACCTGAATACCATAATAAAATCTGGGGTAAAATCCGGGCTTTGTGCCGTTAATCCGGCCCACAGCTGGTGAACCAGCTTCATTAAGCTGCGTAGTAACTCAGCAGCATTTGGCTGTAAAGCCTGAAATCAGCTGATTATACTAAAAGTGTTTAATGTGGGTAATTAATTGTTTTACCAGAAGCTGGACTCGGATGGTGGACGAGCTCCGGGTCTGGGGTCCAGCGAGGCCTGAAATGTCCACTTTCAGCACGACCACGCCCAGAACACCTGAGGGCGCGTCACACACAGAGCAGCCAATCACAAGCCCCGGGGGAAACAGTCCGAGGTGATTGATGCGCCGTGGAGTGACCTCAGACTGACCTGGGACACCGCGTCAGAGGTGGGCGGCCCGCGCGCTGCAGCTTCTTCTGTACTAATATCAGTATCACGGTTTCCAGAGGACACACAGAAACTAATACGAGTTCATATGTTGGATCATATAAACATCCGTGTGTGACACTCAGTAAACACGTGTTTCTAAAGGTGATCTGTGATTGGTCATTTCAGAATTTAATCATTTCTTACATCCCAGAATCTAAAATGTGATCAATGAACACATCGTCTCCGATCACTGGTGCTGGAAACTCACTTTTAGATAGTATTTGTAATAGAAAACAACCCTTTGAGTTCATCCTGAGGTCCCTGCGGTGGCTCTCAGAGCCACCGCAGGGACCTCAGGATGAACAAATCAGGACAAAATAAACTATATATATACAGACAGGGTCCTTTATTTATATACGTACACCTGTAAATGAAGCGCACGTTGCAGCGATGACTGATGGTAACATGTATTTGAACAGTAGAGAATATTATCCTGAGATATAAGTACTTTGTACAAACATGATGTATTTCCATGAAGAGCGCCACAGTAGCCGTACAGAACAATCCCGCACAGTTACCGGCTGCTTCTCCTTCCCGTCATCATCTCGACGCCCCAGAACCTCCAACACAAACACCATAAATCGACACCAGCTGAAGGCCGACGGACATCTGAAGAGACTGATTAGTAATCAGTTACTCAGTCTGATGGGCCCCATGAACACCTGCTCTACACACAACTGTCCTTATTCACTCATTAAAACTGTCCATGAAGCTGCATCTGCGCTCTTTCACCAGGACACTCCTTTTAACCCAAACACAAAGAAATCCACTTTCCACCTGGAGATGAAATGAATTCATTAAAATGAGGTTTAAGTCAGTTTTGCTATAAACGACCTGCTGACAGGTCGAAGCTTTAACTTTGAAATAACCGGGCGGAACAAAGTCGGCGTCGAGGAAACAGAAGCTTTATTGAATAGAAGACTCAAACACGTGACGGGTTATTGATCGGGCGTCCTGTATCGCTGACTCAGCAGCCTGGCGAGCGTCCCCGGGCCGATGCTTCGTCCTCCGACCTGCAGCTTCTCCAGCAGCAACACCTTCTCTGCCAGAGCTCGGCACTCGCACAGACGCCGCACCTGCGAACGCAGCATCCACCCGGTGAAGCAGCTCTGCAGCGGTACTGCGTTAGACTGATGAAATACTCACTCGGGCTCAGCTGTACGTGACAGTACTGCAGCTCAGGTGTACCTGCAGGCGGATGTATTTGGCGTGGCGGCATTCCTCCCGCAGGTCGCAGCCGCAGAGACGCAGCTGATCCTCCATCGTCCTGCATGAACACAGAAAACATCTCCAGAACATCTGACCTGACAGCTGATTCATTTACTGAATCTATCTTCACAGCCGGACAGCGATCAATAAATCAAACGCGCTGCCTACAGTAATATTTACCATCTAAATGTTTTCAGCCTCTGCAGGCCACTCTTTCTGTTCATGCCTTATATTCACACACGTTCTACTGTGTGATGAGTCATTTCTCCTCTTTGTGAGCATTTTGTTGAACTTTTTCGGGCAGTTAACACCGTGTTTGTGTGCCGGGCAGAAGGCGAGGACACAGAGATGACCTGCAGCGTGACCTGCAGATCCAGGTGCAGCCGCCAAGAGATGACAGAGCAGCACGGACCGTCCGATACCGCCGCTTTCAGAAAAAGGGACTAAACGTGGTTATTTGTCTCAGAGGTGCCCTTCAGCGCCTCTGAGACGCAGATGAGAACGCGTTGAGCGGCACGGTGGCTCTGCGTGGGTTTCCTCCGGGCGCTGCGGACATGTTGTGGCTCTGCAGACTACACGACTCTCAGCGTGACGTTCACGCCGGACGCCCACTGCTGCCTTTTGGGTTAAAGCTACAGGAGGAGATCAGAAGAAGTTGAAAATCAGTTGTTACATGGCTTCATGTCAACTCTGTCGACCTCCGACCCTCCCGGTGAAACGTTTCTACTCTAACTGGTGTTTGTTTTAAAGGTTCAAGCTTTTTTCTTTCGGCTTGAACTTTTTACTTGGACACAAGTCTGCCGTTCAGCTCCAGCGGTCTCTGCTGGTTTCTTCAACGTTGCCTCCCTCAGTTTCAACACGTACCTGCGGACCAGCTGGCTGGATTCCACATCAACCCTCTGCAGCAGGAAGTCCCGCAGCCGGGCTGAAGTCACGCCGGCGCTCCGCAGCAGGCGGCAGGCGGCCAGACGCAGCTCGGCCTCCTCCGCCGTCTCCACGCAGCGCAGCAGCGTCTCCTGCACGTCCGGCGATGACAAACCCAGCGCGCCCACAGCTGCAACAACCACACACACGTTTATCAGCTGGAAGTCTGTGAACGTGGATCCAACGTGTCGGACCTCGCTGTGCAGCACGTTTCTGTTTCTGTTCTGAAGACAGTTGCTTTAACTCTGTGATGGACGCAGTTTTCACCTCTGAGCGCCGACAGCCGGACTTCCTGCGCCGGGTCGTTCTCCGCCAGCTCCAGCAGGCGACTCACAACCTGAAACAGGAAGTCAGACATGACGCTGACGTCAGTGGCTCCCTGAAACAAAGTTCAGCAGGAGTGAAGGGACGAGGCGGAGAACATGTGATGACAATATATGAAACTCTTATTTAATAAATGTAAAGAATTAATAACAGATCAAATTAAACTGATCTTTTGCAGAAACAAATATTTGTTTGTGTTTATTCTCCTAAATCATGTTTCTTTCTCTTTTAAAACAAACGGCTGTTTATTTGTAGAAAACCAGCTTGTTTTTGTTTAGCAAATAAACGTTTATAATATTAAATCATTTTATTTTATCTTATAGGCCTATAATACTCTAATAACTCTCTAATACGCTGTTATGGCAGAAAATTGTTTCCTCTTAAATTTAATCATTTAATCATTTTCTTTTATTGTTGTGTCTTATTTGTCTATATTGTTTTTTCCTTAACCTTTTCTTATCATCACACTCTTCATTTTAGTCTGGCGCCAGGTTCAGGTTCGGAGCTGTGAGAGTGTTTAGTGTTTGTTCCTCTCCTGGAATATTCATTCAAGGCCTTGAGAGGAGACCTGGACTGTGTAAATGATGATGCAGCTCTTTGCTCGGGCCCAGACGCCCGAGCCGCCCTCGGCAGCAGGTCTCTGGAGCAGCTGTCTATGTGCCGTAGTCCTTCTCTGATCATTCTCTTTTTATTAATAAGTACTTCATTATTTTCTTAATCCCTCACCAGCAACATACAAATTTCCCCAGTTTCTCCAGTTCCCGTGCCAGCCGCACTTTCTCCCGTCAGGTTTGTTTTAGTAAATCCCAAAGTTTGCTCCGGGTCCAGAGAGCTTTAATTGTCTGTAGACCTGACCCGGGTCTCTCTGGGCTCAACACGCTCAGCGGCGTTACAGAGCTCTGCAGAAAACTCGCTCACCGTCTCGTCCTTCAGCTGCAGAAACTCGGCCGTCAGACAGGCCTGTTTCCGGACTGCAGTGAACTCGTCACTCAGGCGGCTCACAAGAGGCTCGAGCAGCGTCTCTATCTTCAGGTGGCTGATTACATCCAGAGCCTCCATCCTGAACTGGAGACCCCGCCCCTCCTCCAGCTTCAACCTGCAACCAATAGGAGAGCTTTAATCTACGATGACACGTAATGTTGAGTGAGTAATTTCTGCACCTTAAACGCCACAGACACGAGTTCACAGCGGCGACAGCCGTCATCTCGGCTCGAGCTGAAGGAAAACTCAGCCTGGCTGACAGTGAGGCTTTGTGGACGGGTGGGAGCCACCGCGGTCCAGGAAAGGGTGCGCTGGATTTGTGACACAAGACAAAACGAGTGTCATTGTGAAAAGGCAGGAAGTGCTTTTTGGCTTGTAAAGGGAAGTCAGTTTGTCAACGGACAGATCTAGCGTCAGCAGTAGGTAGTGGTTACTTTAGCAACAAGTATCTGTCCATCAAGACACTGACTGGCGGCTCCACCCGGCCTGGGAGCCCCGGGCTCTCCAGGCGGACTCAGCTGAGCTACTGCGACCCTCCACCAGCACGTAGAGATGATTGCTGTGTTTGTTACTGCAGTACCATAACTCTTTGTAAACTTCCTGCGTCTTTCCCAGCTTCATCAGGGCCTCTGCAGCGGCGAGACGCACCGTGCGGCGCTGGTCGCTCCACATCAGACGGGTCAGCTTGTGCACCACATCCTGTCACAACACAGGGAGACGGTTTAAACCGGGGCCGGGCAGGCAGCAGGGTGCCGGTCCTTTATCATCTCATTACCTTATTAATGGGCCCTGCGAAGCTGGACAGGATGTCACAGGACAACAGTCTGCTTCTCCACTCAGAGCTGTTCAGCTGCTCGGCCAGCAGGGAGCGCACAAGAGTCTGAAGCAGAAAGTCAAGAGGGAGACGAGTGAAGCTGATCTCAGACTCAGGTCACCGGCAATGAAACTAAAGCAACACTAAAATCATCTGACTGCAGGACAAGTTGCCCGAGTCCACAGCTGCACATTTACAGGCACACATACAAACACACACACACTAAATAAAAGGAAAAAACCTGGAAATTCCCTGAAATTAAAGTCACAAAAAAGCCAAACCACTCGCTGTTTTCATCTGAATACGTCCAATCCAGCCTCTGGAGCCCCAGTGTGGCTGATAATATGGTGATGTGGCTGATTCAGGAGTAGAATAATCTCATTTTCCACTGCAGGTTTAAGAGACGGCAGAGGTGTGTGTGATGTTGTAGCCTTGCAAAGTGAAGCCGTGTGGTTCTAATTTTCAGAGAGTTTCTCTCAGAAATGTGTGACTATAATTTCAGAGAATATTCGAGCTGTGGGTCTGACCGTCTGGCTGCTGAAGCAGGTCAGCTGGGAACCGAGCAGCTGGGCGTCAGGCCGGCGGTCCTGGCAGAGGAGGAGCTGTGCTGAAAGTGTCTGGAGGGACTTCCTGCTGTGGTCTCCATCCAGGGCTGAACACTGTGCCGCATGTGAACCTGCAACACAGCACAGCAGCAGCCAGGTGCAGGAGCTCCAGTCAGGTGAGAGCCTGACTAAACCGGGATAAGAACCGATCAGCTCGCACTTTTCACGAATCATCTGATCCTGGAAAACCTGTAAGAGTTGTGATTTTACTGTGTTTACTGTTTCACCCTGCAGGCTTCATTATTACAGACCAATCGCTGCTTTTCGACCAAAAGTACCCGGGACTTTCAAGCCCCCGGATCTCTTTCCAAGGAGCTAAAAGGTTCCTTCAGCCCTCTGTTGTGTGCGTTTCCACCGCGGTCTAAAGACCTGCGAAGATTAGGCAGATTAACCAGCTGACGTAGGCTGTAGGCCTGCACGCCGTACAAAGCGATGCAGGCATCATTCTTTGTAACCAGGATCCATGAGCAACATTTATACATGAACATCAGATTTAACTGGAATATAATGAAACACTACAGCAGCACACGATAAAGTTTGTTACACATTTAATAACAAAATGGATAAAACCATCACGTTCTTAAAATAACTCCGTTACAGAGAAAACAACGCAGAGCGACTTTGGCTCTGTGGAAAAACCTCCTGACTGATCGAAACTTCAAACAACTCAGGAGCCAGTATTTAGCGTAAACACACCGCTGCACGCCGGCTGCTATTTCCAATATATTTAATGCCAACAAACGATCTCAGGCGACATCGGCGAGACTCGTGTGGCTCGACTGTTGGTTGTGATTTATCGGTTTGCAAACAACGGTGGAAAAGAGACCAGCAGTCGTAAAAAAACAGCCGACATTCTCCAGTTAAAGCCGGCAGCCTCTAAAGCCTCTCGCCCATGCAGAATTTCACTGCAAGCCCCCCCCCAAAGTACCGGTACTTTCGGAAAGTACTACGCCCCGGAAGCAGGGACTTTTTAGGGGGTAAAATGAAGACCCCAGAACTACATTTAGACCTGGTCCCTCCGGTGGAAAAACAGTGAGTTCCTCCAAAGGTTCCTAGTTCTGGGGTCAAGTTCCTTTGGTCGAAACGCAGCTTTGTTTCACTGGGTGGTTTTTGATCATCTTATCAGGGTGCAGTTGGGTGAAGGTTCCTCTGGGAAAGACTTGATCGGTCCCTGCTCCCTTCCTCAGTCACCTGTTTCTTCTCTGGCTCTTTGCAAAGGATAAAACCCTTAAAAGACGTCTGGATTGGACTCTTTATTTCAGAAGACTCACTAAAGGACATATTTCCATTACAGAGTCCAGTTAACCCCCCCCACAGATTTTTTTATACTCCTGAATGAGCAACAGGAAGTCTTAAATGTGGAAAGCTGACAAATATTTATTTAGTAAAAATGGACTTCTGCAGGTGAATGAACTCCTCCACTATACGTTTACCTTTTCCCCTCTTTCTTTTAGTGGAGGAATAACCTATGATACATGTCTGGGAATAACTGTAAAGAATAAAACCAGTTCAGATTAATTCCACACATCTGGAACTGAGCCTGCTTATTTCCTTTGCAGCTGTTTGGAAACGATCAGCTTTTAGACAAACAACGATAAGAAGAAGTGGAAGGTCGGGCCGACAGAACACATTACTATGTTGCTGCCAGGATCCTTGCTCGGTTTTAGTCCGATCATGTGACTGTTGTATGAAAATGTTTAACAAAGACGAAGCAGCAAGCTGGACCTGTGGAACACCTGTCCACGCGAAGGGGCCTCACCGAGCAGGGACAGGATCGGGTTTTGAATTAACAAGTGTTTTTTTATTTCTTTTGTTCGTGTGACACAAAGCATCAAGGATAAAGAATTGCTATTTGTTTTGGTGACCTTAAAAGGCCGCGGAGAGAAACGTACGCAGAGGATCCGACAGTATGAGGCGTTTTTAGAAGTCAGCCATGATGCCTACGTGGCTGCAGATTTGTGGGAGTTTATATTAATAATGACTTTTCCGGACTGCAGAAGGGAACGATCTCCAGCAAACTGAGAAACTCAGTTCAACTTTAACTATTAATTTGATCACTATTTCTTACAGAATACTACAAATTCAGATTGTGTCACTAACTACACGTGAGTGTATCTGAGGTTTCTAATCGCCAGGATGCAGACAAGGAGGACAAATGTCTCTCCTTTAAATTTGACTAATTAATCTATTAATCTATTTCATTTTCTCTGTGTTGCAGTCTGAGAGTCTGATCTGAAGAGGGGCGGTGAAGTCTGAACTGATAATAACAAGATACAAGATAATAAATATCTCCCACATAACTTCAGTGACAACTTCTGGTTTCCAAAAGAAGGTGTTGGAAATTGAATTGGATTATATTCAAAGGAAGAATAAAACATGTTCCATGTGTCCATTAAAAGTAAAAACAAAACAACTGAGTTTGGATTGCTGTCGTCTCATAAATCCTGAGGGAAACACTGGTTGCAGTTTAGCCGGAGTCCACAAATCTAATCCCAAAAGGCCGATTGTTTTAACGCCCCGAGAGTCACTGCGGAGGTCAGGACAAATCCCTATAGGCGCCATTTTAACAACAAGAGATGATCAATGATCGTTAGAGAGGGGAACTGTGACCCTGACCTCTGACCTTTCAGGCCTATAAACTCTAATCAGAGCTGTAGTGAACAACAGATGTGTTTGTCTGTATTTCAGCTCTCTGTAATATTCTGAAACCGCTTCTTCTGCTACGTGACGCTCAGAGACGGAAAGCTTAGCAGCCCAACGGAAACACAGCTTCGTGCACTCTGTCTACCTGACTGTGGCCGCGGTCCTGTGGGGGTCCAGGAAGGGACGGCTGCTGTCTGGACCTGGTCCGCCGGCTCCGTCAGGTCTCTCTTTAGGCCCCCTGTGGTCTCTGAAACACAAAGCTGCTTTCACATCTGTGCTGCTGAAACTTCCGTCAGATCATTTCCTTCACGCTGACGCCACAGATTGACCTACTGTTGTCGGGGGCCGGGCCGGTCCGCCTCTGTGGGCCTGGGGAGAACCACCTCTGCGGGTTTTTGTGGTACTTTGGGGAGTTGTCCCCGGTGCTGTGGTCGTGGTCTCGATGAGCCACCTTCTGGACTGGTTTGGCTGACCCTGAAGCCCTCTTCGGATGGTGGTCAGCAGAACTGACAGCAGTCGCTCTGGCTGGACCGCAGGAACCCTGCAGCAGTTCTGATCCAAGCTGATCCAAAGACTCAGGCGGCTCCAGTACAGGCAGCAGGTCCCCGAATCGCTCGGCCTGTTGGACCTTTGGCCTCGGAGCAGGTCTGCAAAGTTTCCGGTCCTGTGGCCTCCCCTTGGCGGACGGCTTCAGGGCTCCGGTGGGCCTGAATAACGGGCGAAAGTCGGCCCGGCTGTAGGAGACGCCGCCGGCACCGAGGTCCACCACGCAGTCATGGGAGAAGCTGAGGCCGGCGGCCGCATCAGCCAGAAAGCGCCGGTAGAGATTCTTGGATCTGTGCAGCTGGATGGAGCCTGAACCCGACACTTTGGAGCCACAACGTGACGGATCCATCTCACCGGCAGGATCTGGAGAAACAAGAGAGAACAAGTTCCGCGTGAGGCAGCAGGGGGCGGGACTAATATGGACCGCTTTAACAAATCTTGTACAAAACCAGCACAGTATGGTTAGCGAGCCGGCTGCAGTCACGTGTCCAAGAGACCCACAAGTGAATGGACCTAAACTGGACTCCAGCGTTGTGCTGAAAAGGAAACTGACGCCACGAGTCTACAAATAAACTTTAGAATGAGTTCCCTTCTTTTGGTGGGCAGAGAAATTCAGAATTTAAATCTAATTAGTTTCAGATTCAGACTCCAAACCTGAAAAAGAGATGCAGGCTACAGCGTGTAAGATCACATGTGTCTGATCATGTAATATTTGTCAAACTCTCTGTCGCAGAGTGTCGCAGCGTTTGAGTGCAGAGAACCAAACTAATGGAATTAATATCAATGATCTACAGCTGATATATTCAGGACATTATAAAGTCAGGTGATTCTGTGCAAAGGGAGAAATGTTGATTCTCAGTTTATCATCCAGATAATTAAAAAGCTGGATGTTCATCTCTGTAGTAAACTAATATCAGACGAGGTCCAGCTCCATTTGATATGTGAACAGTGAAGTGAAACCAGACTCAGACAGCTGACTGACTCTGTGATGATCTGTTTAGAACACTAATATAGATTTTTGGGTTCATCAGCGGTGAAACGTTTAGACTCATTAATATTTATTACATTTAGGCCGTCTGGAATCAGATTAGTCAAACAAAACCTCTTAAATATCAAACAAAAATAAGAATTTGAGAGAGAATAAAACTAACTGAAGCACCGTCAGCTCGCTGTGTGCAGTTCTGACACTAAAGTCTAACGTGGGCGGGTTTTTCAGCAGACTGAAACATTTGCATGGGATGATGCTTTTGTTAGAACAGTGTGACACTGTGGGACCTGCAGACCCCGAGACAGGCCTAAGATCCAGACCCAGGTAGACCAGTATGTGGTGTGTTATAAGAGATTACCATGCAGCAGAGACATCACAGAGAGAGTGTGTGTGTAAATGAAGGTGGACGGTCATGATGCTGATCGACATCTGCAGAGAACACACCTGATCTCAGAAGATGAAAGTGACGACAAAGCAGCTCGTTGCCGGACTTTCAAATAAAAGTATTATTGTGTAAAATGATATAATAATAAATATATTTATATTATTAGGGGTAAGTTGTCTCACTGTTCATAACTCCAACACTAGAGGCTCGCCATCATTTTGTGTGACGTCTTTTTCTATGTCCAACTTCCTGTTGGTCGCTGTAACCTGAGGTGAGCACAAGTTTATTATTTTTTTGCTTCAAAAGTTAAACATTTGTACTTTACATTTTTACTCCAACCTTATTAGGTATGAATGTTCAAAATGAAAACTTTTGATACTTCAGCTGAAGTGCTATGCTAAGCTAACCTTGAGATTTAGCCCACATTAATACTCACGTCGGTTTGGGGCAAGTCGTCTCATGTGATTAGTTGCCCTTGTACAAATAAACACATGCTCAAACAACTGTGTGAAATTGTGTATTTACCTCTGACACCTGATTAAATGATTCTGTAAATAGAATATTATACTCTGTAGTTTGCAGCAGCAGACTGACTTCACATACGGTCTTATACTGTAGGCATGTAGTGTGTTAGTAGATACAAACACTACATCATACAGTTATTCATTTAGTAGACAGATAAGCTTGTAATTTATTTGTAACTGCAAGGAGAAATGTGTTTTTGAAGGAAGGAAGGAAATGATCAACTGAAGACCTGATGTTAAAGGCAGCGTGGGTCCGTAACCCTGGCCGAGTTCCCCACGCACAATAAACAAGAAATACATAAGAAAAATCAGGAATCTGTTGTCTTAATTCATGAGTTCTATTGTACATTTAAAAAAGATAAAGTGAGCATCAAAGTTCATCAAAACAAGCTATTAATCTAACATCCCCTCCTGCAAACGACTCCTTACCTCCAAGAAAAACTCAGTCAGGCCCCGTGGACGTCATACAAAACTGCACATTGTTGCATTAGTGTGTTTAAACACCACGTCTGTTTAGTTAAGAACTTACACATTCAGTTATCTGCACTCCAGAGAAGGTTTGATTTTAAAGTTCAAAGAAAAGAATGTGTTTTGTTTTGAATTATTTCTTTTCTAGGCTTGATTGTTGATTGATTTTTAGTTGTGGTTACAATATTCCCATTTAAATGTTCTCACTGTTGGATAATGTGACACCTTACCTGCCGATGGGGCCAATTGTCACCAGTGCACTTTCTCTATTCAGCAGACTACAGCTCCGTAATGAGAAACGATATGAAGACGTGATGAATACAAAACTTCTGCCCAAGACTTCATTCTTTCATTTGGTTTGACATTTGTACCATTGTTGTGTACGGTGCTCACAGGGGCCATGATGTTGTGGCCTCAGCTAATTTAAGTTCCTGTATTGTTGCAAACAGGTGTGGTTAACTGAAGAAGAGGAGCAAACTCGGATTATGTTGTTTATTCTACTTTATATGACGTATTATTTATCGCACGCTAAATAAACTGTTGGACAAGACTGGACATCGTTTTTCAGGGTACACGTTAGAAACAATAAATGAAGTAGCGGCTAAATATAGTCAGGACATAATTAATAAAGAAGGGCACAGACTTGGTTTGGGAACTTGAGGGTCGCCGGTTCGAGTCCAGCATGGACCATTGTCAAAGGTGCCCCTGAGCAAGGACCTGAACCTGCTCCCAGAACGGCCGCTCACTGCTCCTCATTAGGACAAAACATTTCCCCTCAGGCATCATCAAGAAGGTATGTTGGAAAATAAAAGTAAATCTTTAGTGATAATAAGTAAATAACTTGTGTGCTTAAATAATAATACATCAGTGAAGATGATCCAGAAATAGTGTCAATAAGATCACAGCACCCGGTATTCCCAGGCCCGACCCAGCAGAGCCACCGGAAGGCTCTTTACACATGAACATCATGTGTTCATTAACACACTATCCAGCCACACTCACGCTTCACCAGAGATTTATGCTTTGTTTTGCTTTTTGCCCAAATGTATGTATAAATGGCCCTTTTTTCATTTTCACAACTAGAATAAAGGTTTCAGAAATCTGAAATAGTCCAGATGTGGCAGGTCTACGCAGAGTGGTTTTTATCTGGACCTGAGCTTCCCCTTACCTGCCAGAAGCTAACTTCAGCCCTCTGATCTGCACCCACCTGCTTTCTCAGCATCGGCTGTGAGTATGTAGGAAATTCTCAATGTGAAGTCTGAACAGCCCAAAACAGGAGCCGAGACGGAAACAGCCGAGACAGAAACAAACAGCCGAGACGGAAACAGCCGAGACGGAAACAGCCGAGACAGAAACAAACAGCCGAGACGGAAACAGCCGAGACGGAAACAGCCGAGACGGAAACAGCCGAGACAGAAACAAACAGCCGAGACGGAAACAGCCGAGACGGAAACAGCCGAGACAGAAACAAACAGCCGAGACGGAAACAGCCGAGACAGAAACAAACAGCCGAGACGGAAACAGCCGAGACGGAAACAGCCGAGACAGAAACAAACAGCCGAGACGGAAACAGCCGAGACGGAAACAGCCGAGACAGAAATAAACAGCCGAGACGGAAACAGCCGAGACGGAAACAGCCGAGACAGAAATAAACAGCCGAGACGGAAACAGCCGAGACAGAAATAAACAGCCGAGACAGAAATAAACAGCCGAGACGGCAGGTGGGTGGAAATCTCGGCAGGTAACTAGAAGACCGGTTTAGCCGAATAATGGATCCACCTGCTGAGGTCGGTTTCGGAGCACAGACTGTATGAAAGAAAAGTGAAAGCAGACTCACCTGTGAGTTCAATCTCAAAACGTTGTTTCCCTGAAACGTTCTGGGCTTCGGGGTCTGTTTTCTCCCGTTTGGTGGGCGTGTCTCAGGTGTTACCCAATCAGCGGCGACAAGTTTGTAAACACACCGGTGTTAAAAATGCAGTGCGCTTGTGTTTCCGTTGGAAAAAACGTTTTGCTAAGTTTTGTCTGCGCTGAACTCGCCCCTGTTTAGCCGAATAATGGATCCACCTGCTGAGGTTGTTGAAAGAAAAGTGAAAGCAGACTCACCTGGTGTTGTTTGTTTCCGGGGGGGGGGGGGTTGCCGGGGCAACAAGCGGCATTCGTCTGTCTGTCAGTCAAATACAAAGAAAAGCAAAGCGACCTGCAGAGGAGGCTGAACCTCAGGACTGACGCTGAACCTCAGGACTGAACCTCAGGACTGACGCTGAACCTCAGGACTGACGCTCAGGACTGACGCTCAGGACTGACGCTGAACCTCAGGACTGAACCTCAGGACTGACGCTGAACCTCAGGACTGACGCTGAACCTCAGGACTGAACCTCAGGACTGAACCTCAGGACTGAACCTCAGGACTGACGCTGAACCTCAGGACTGACGCTCAGGACTGACGCTGAACCTCAGGACTGAACCTCAGGACTGACGCTGAACCTCAGGACTGACGCTGAACCTCAGGACTGAACCTCAGGACTGACGCTGAACCTCAGGACTGACGCTGAACTCAGGACTGAACCTCAGGACTGAACCTCAGGACTGACGCTGAACCTCAGGACTGACGCTCAGGACTGACGCTGAACCTCAGGACTGAACCTCAGGACTGAACCTCAGGACTGAACCTCAGGACTGACGCTGAACCTCAGGACTGACGCTCAGGACTGACGCTCAGGACTGACGCTCAGGACTGACGCTAAGGACTGACGCTGAACCTCAGGACTGACGCTCAGGACTGACGCTCAGGACTGACGCTCAGGACTGACGCTGAACCTCAGGACTGACGCTGAACCTCAGGACTGAACCTCAGGACTGACGCTGAACCTCAGGACTGACGCTCAGGACTGACGCTGAACCTCAGGACTGACGCTCAGGACTGACGCTGAACCTCAGGACTGACGCTGAACCTCAGGACTGAACCTCAGGACTGAACCTCAGGACTGAACCTCAGGACTGACGCTGAACCTCAGGACTGACGCTCAGGACTGACGCTGAACCTCAGGACTGACGCTCAGGACTGACGCTCAGGACTGACGCTCAGGACTGACGCTGAACCTCAGGACTGACGCTGAACCTCAGGACTGAACCTCAGGACTGACGCTGAACCTCAGGACTGACGCTGAACCTCAGGACCGACGCTGCTTCTAGATGCTTTGGCTCAACTCCGTCTGACCTGCCGCCTCTTCTTCTTCTTCTTCTTCTTCTTCTTCTTCTCCTCTGCGGTCCTCCTGCTGCAGGCTCCAGCTGTTTTTCTGGTACATGTCGGGAACACCTGACGGCCAGTAACGAAGTTAACCCTAACCCATGGTGCAGTCACCATGGCAACCGCCGCAGGCTCGCCTTAGAGATGACATCACTTTCATTACCTTACATCACGTTCCCTCACCTCGTGTTTTTATTGGCTTTTACTTTAGTAGGGCAGCGTAAGTTGGTCAAACAGCATCATCAAGCAAAAACTAAAATAAATAGTTGAATAAACTCAGTGTGTCATAAAGTGACTGCATCCCTCTGACTTCATGTGTTCTATGCAGCATCTTAAGTTAAGAAAACTTTGAACCATTTTGACGTTGGTGTCAATGCTTGTTTGTTTACTGTTTTCTTCCTCTCTTAATACGGGGATTTGCCGTGATACTTCCCTCGGTAACCCCTGTGTTTTACGTCATACCGCTATGAACTCTGGGGGCGATTCCCTCAGCCAAAGTCTGCAGAAATGTGGACTTACGAGACGGGTCTATAAAGGGCTCAAACTGTCCGCGAGAGAAAAGATTTGACAGTGGGACAGCCCTGAGCCCTCACAGACTTCCCGGGAACGCGCCTCAAAGTCTGTGAGTCTGAGGGGGGACATTGGGACTGGGCCAGATTCTGCGGGGCTGCGGACTCCTGAAGTGGCGCGTGTCCCGGGGCAGCCAGTCCCGCACTGAAGCCTGTTCGCAAGCTCGCAGGTGTCGTGTCAACATCACTGTTTAACATATTTTGGCAGACTGCATGTCCAGCTTGGTAGGAGGCTGCTGTTATGGCTTTTTGTGTATGAAAAGTTCTGTTTAAATGCATTTGTTATGATAATAATTGACCCTTTAAGGAGGGGGACAATTTCCAGAAATATCCAAAGGCCATGCAACGGAAACATGGAGTACAAGGACAAAATATTGTCTACAATGCTGCATTCAGTTTAATGTACATTTGGAGTCAAGGAGACGTAACGTTGAAGTGTTTTAAACTGATTACTGTGATGTTGATTCAGTATCGATGGCGTATGTAGGAGCAGCTGACTTTAAAAAGGTGACAGTCTGTGTGAATCCAGCTTCTAAACTGTAACATGGATGACAAAGTGATCGACTGCGTGGTCAGTTATAACATCACCAGACAAACAACCTAACGTAACCTCTTGGCCTCAGGTGAAGATACCAACGATGGTCGTTCAGTCTTGGCCTCAGGTGAAGATACCAACGATGGTCGTTCAGTCTTGGCCACAGGTAGTCTTAACGACTGTAACGACTGTCGTCACAGCAACCAGGAACACTAACGAACCAGCGGTATCGATGACCCGGGCCAACGACCCCACTGAGGTTAAATAGCTGAGTTTCCCTGCCAGTCAGTCAGAACTGAAGAAGTCCTTTGGATGAGGGACGAAACGTCTTCCAGTATCTTCAACCAAGTCCAGTTGCCCTTCATTTTAACCTTCGTTGGATAACATCACCAGACTATCGCGAAATAAATGTTTGCTTTACGAGTGAAACTAAATGCTCCTCTTGTGTAGACATGAATAATAGGACGTTCTGTAACACATAGTTTAAGCCTATAAAAACATTGCTAGCTTGTGCTCTACACAAACCTCGTTAATAAAACAATACTTAAACGATAGATTAATCAGCCCACATGGTACATTTTTCATTCACTTTGATGAAGTCGAAACTCCGCCTTCACCGCAGCAGGGGAAACGCTTTCTGTCGGGGAGAACTACCTTGGCACGACAACAGAAGTTAGATTCTAATGGGAGAGATTAGAGATCAGAAACTTTGGTGGAAGATCTCAAACGGAAAAGATGGAAATCTTTACAGAACAAGAGATCTGTTGGAGAAGAAATGTCTGCACTTATTATGCTGTTCACATCTAAAACCATACGTGTCATTTTGTGTTTTGGGGAAATGCTCAGAAAACAGAGCCTAGAAATAAACTAAGAAATAAAGCTGCTGGAGAGTTTAATGGGCGTATTTGAAACATGTAAAGCGTGTTTCATTTCTGGGAGTTAAATTATGGGATGGACTCAGTGATGAGTAGAAACTGTGTAGCTCTCAGTGGACTTTCAAAAAGCCTGAACATGCTAAATGATTAAGTTTTACATTTTGACTTTTGTTTCGTTTCTTCTTCAGTTTCTTCCGTGTTGCTGTTATTCTGCCTTTTCCACTTGTTAGCTGTGAGATTTGTGTGAAATGGATCGCTGTGAGCATCTGTGAGATCTTTGTACTCGTTCTCTCCAGCAGCAGCAGGCCGGACTCGTCTCAGGACCCGGCCTCCTCTGGGGCCCCTGACGTGGTCTGCTTCTGACCGTGGAATGTGTCCAGACCTCCGTTGCTTCCTGCTGTTGCAGTGGAAGGATGCAGTGGCTGTTTTTGAACCCCTTTCCCGGCCTGCTTCCTGCCGTCTTTCTCTCCCCGGAGGAGGTCCAAGGAGTAACCCCAGAGACTTTGAGCCCTCCATCCACAGCCCAACTCAACCGATGCTGAGCACAGCGGACCGGACGTGCTGATCACAGCACGCCAGAGGAGCTACTTCCCTGAGTTTTGGGTAACAACAAGTCACTATATCTTCGGTATTTTCAATTGACCGTACATATAGGCAGAGGTCATAACATTCACTGTGGACGTGAGGGAGGGAGAAAGAAGCAGGCAGCCAAACACAAAGGCGCCACAAACAATCTACACATATTTGAACTACAGAGTGACCAACGAGGAGTCGATGATGGAATCCAGCTCCACACGGCCGGGGCACCTTTTCCGGTTGCCAGGATGGGAGCGGTTCGGTCTCAGGGGTTCAGTGTTGTTTTTGACTGGTGTTTCCTATTCTATACACGTTTGACAAACGTCCACCTGCATCCGACTCGGCCACTCTGGTACCGCATAGTCTTAACAGATCAGAGCGAGCAGTAACACCACGGAGCTTCCCACCGCGGGGGAACGCCTGGTGCCGAGTGCTGAATAGTTCTATGCGCACTACTTTAAATTCTAGTTGCTATGCGTGCAAGACCGGGAAACGGGCAGTTGCCTCTGCCTTACACTGCCTGCACAAATGCGGTTTCCAAATTTAAACCTTTACCACTCTCCAACGCCCGCCAGACCCCAGTCTGGGACCGCATGCTCACACGCAGCTACAAAATCGACACGACCCTGTGAGAAACTAGATGACCACTTCTCCCAGACATGAGAAATGCAAATCCTTCAAACAGCAAAGTAGCAAAGATTAAGACTATGAATTAAAATAGCTAATTTCAAGGGTAATTAAAAAAATAGGTGTTCACACACCTATGAATCTGTAGTAGCCAATAAAATTAGCTGTACACAGGTTTTCTTAACAAATCCACTGTTATGGAAATATTGTTTGACATTAACATATCACACCCTCACAGGGAAAAACACTCTATCACACAACAAGTCTTACCTTACGTGTACATAGAGGCCATTGTGGTACCCAGTGGGGAGCTTGGAGTAACTTTACAGCTGAGTTTGAATCACGTCTCTGTTGATGTGGTTTGTACATTTAACAAAAAATGTGGAGAAAGTGGATCCTTTTATTACAATCAGACGTTAAAGCTTGTGACCAGTAAATATTGAGATATTTACATTTGATTGTCTGAAAGACTAATTTAACTCATTTTAGGGAATCAATTTACAAATAAAGACCAAACTCTTTATTATCAATTCTTTCCGGTAACAGGACCACTAGATTGGTGAGTAATCACACACTTGGAAAAGCTTTATTAAACCTTATATGCAACACATCTGTTCCAAGAGATTGTAACCTGTTAATGTGTTTCTTCTGTTTTGTCCCTGACAAATAAAAAACTACATTTCAGATTTTACTTTTCGCTGATGTCCTGAGTTGCAGCTTGTATTTGACCTTGAGAGTATTTAGATTGTTGGTACAGTGAGACACAGTAACATCTAAAACCTATTGTGGCAAAGCTTCTCTTAGCGACCATGGATCAAAGTGAACTGATGTCACAGGCACAAGCTGACAGAAACGTCTCCAAACATACCGAAGAGTAAATATCAGGAAGTCTAAAGTTATACTGTGGCGTCCACATGGCCGCCTCTTTACTAATCATTAGTGATCCTTAGTAGGATCTGATTATTGATATTTGTAGGAGAGTAGACAAGCTACAGAAGATGTTTATAATTAAATACATAGAGAAGATTCACACAGCCAGGTTGTGATCATTACACAAACTTAGCACAGAGCGTGAAAGTGGAATGAGCGCGGCTGCCGGCAGGTTTCGCTTACACGAATATGAGAATCAAGAAAATGACCACAGCTTCATCTGAATTTTACAGATATGTTTATTGAATACATGGAGGTGAAAATATAAAGTCCAATAATGATGATGAGAAAATAAATCAAAGAAACATAACAAGGACATTGTCAAAGATAATGTTGGAATAATCTGAATTATAACAAAAATATCAGAAGAGATAAAATTCCTCTCTGAGATCTGAAATGCTGGAGATAAAATATCAGAGAAATCCTGATTATTAAACATGACACAATCTATGCAAACACTAAATACTAGAAATAAGATCAAATTAGTGTATTAAATGCAAAACATCAGCGACAAAGTGGACGAGGAGACGTCTCCCTGCTCCGGCCAGAGAACAGCCTGGAGACTCAGAGGAATTTCTCCAAAGTGTTTGAGCAGACTTGGCTGAACGCCCAGTCTCTCCTGGAAACTAGCATTCCTTCCTCAGCCACGTACAGTCGTGGTCAAAAGTTTTGAGAATGACACAAATGTTAATTTTTACAAAGTCTGCGGCCTCAATTCTTATGATGGAAATTTGCATATACTCCAGAATTTTATGTAGAGTGATCAGATGAATTGCAATTAATTACAAAGTCCCTCCTTTCAATAAAAATTAACTTAAACTTAATCAGGCATGTGATTGGCAAAAAAGCAGGAAAATATACTGACAATTCTCATAAGTTTTCTGTTCTTTTCTTGGCGCCATGCTTAGACAAAGTTTTTTTAGTTTTTAGTCTTGCTGACAAAACATCCCTGCATTTCCCTAAAAGGAGTTTGTTCACAAACCACAAGACCCTTTGACCAAACATAAGCATATTTAAACATAATTAAACATATGTGAAACTATCATAATCATTACATATTACTGTTAGGGGTGGGAATCTCTGGGCACCTCATGATTTGATTCAATTCGAATCCAATTCAAAATCCAAAATAAACATCTCCTAATTAGCTTAAAAGGACTAGTTTGCATCCCTAATTAACTTCATTAACCTCAGCTCTGTGATCTCTCATTTCTTCAACAACCATCTGTCAGACTCTGAAAACTGAAATATAATAATCAGGATGTTCAGTCTGTGAACAGGACAGAGCTGCACACCAGTTCAGTCTGAGCTCGTGCCTGATGTTCTCAAACCTGGACAAAAAGGTAAGTTAGTAATGACATACAGCTGAGCTGAGAATTTAGCTAACGTTACATAACCGACGGGACTAAGCAGCAACGGGCCCGACGGGCCTGAAGCACTGCAGCCTCTGCTGTGGCAGATGCAAAGCAGCGGGTGTGGGAGAAGCTCAGAGAAGACATGGAGAAGGACTTTCGGTCGGCACCAAAGTGCTTCTGGAGAACTGTCCGCCATCTCAGGAGGGGGAAGCGGGGAACCGTCCAAGCTGTGTACAGTAAGGATGGGACCCTGCTGACCTCAACTGGGGAGGTAATTGGGCGGTGGAAGGAACACTTTGAGAAACTCCTAAATCCGACTGATCCTCTCTAGTAGAGGCAGAGCTGGAGGCTGATGGGCGTTTCCCGTCAATTTCCCTGGAGGAAGTCACTGAGGTAGTAAAACAACTCCACAGTGGCAAAGCCACAGGGATTGATGAGATTCGCCCAGAAATGCTAAAAGCTTTGGGTGTGGAGGGGCTGTCTTGGATGTCTCTTTAACATTGCGTAACATAAGTCGGGTACAGTGCCCAAGGAGTGGCAGACTGTGGTGGTTCCCCGTTCAAAAAGGGGGACCAGAGAGTGTGTGCCAATTACAGGGGTATCACACTTCTCAGCCTCTCCAGAAAAGTCTACTCCAGGGTGCTGGAACGGAGAGTTCAGCTGATAGTCGAACCTCAGATCGAAGAGGAACAATGCGGTTTTTGTCCTGGTCATGGAACAACTGACCAGCTCTTTACTCTCACAAGGATCCTGGAGTGGGCTTGGGAGTATGCCCATCCAGTCTACATGTGCTTTGTAGATCTGGAGAAGGCGTATGACCGGGTCCCCCGGGAGATACTGTGGGAGGTGCTGCAGGAGTATGGGGTGAGGGGGCCCCTTCTCAGGGCTATCCAAACCCTGTACATCCAAAGCGAGAGCTGTGACCGAGTACTCTGCAGTAAGTCGGACTCTTTCCAGGTGAGGGTTGGCCCTCGCCAGGGCTGCACTTTGTCACCAATCCTGTTTGTGATATTCATGGACAGGATATCAAGGTGTAGTCGTGGCGAGGAGGGGCTGCGGTTCGGTGGGCTTGGGATCTCGTCACTGCTTTTTGCGGATGAGGATTAGCACCTCTAAATCTGCGGCCATGGTGCTCAGCAGGAAACCGGTGGAGTGCCACCTCCAGGTAGGGAATGAGTCCATACCCCAAGTGAAGGAGTTCAAGTACCTCGGGGTCTTGTTCACGAGTGAGGGGAGATTGGCCGGAGAATCGGAGCAGCGGGGGCGGTAATGCACTCACTTTACTGAATCAGAATCTTGCACGTTTTTCTCCCACCCGATTACTGTAATGTTTAGTTGGCCCAGAGCCACCTCCTTACTTTTTAG
Source organism: Micropterus salmoides (assembly GCF_014851395.1). Taxonomy (NCBI): domain Eukaryota; kingdom Metazoa; phylum Chordata; class Actinopteri; order Centrarchiformes; family Centrarchidae; genus Micropterus; species Micropterus salmoides. The sequence goes on from NW_024041039.1 coordinate 1,168,481, forward strand.
ATTACAGTGCAACACTGTTTACTTAAATGTAAAAATGTGCAAAGTTCACATAAAAAAGCTATAACTTTATTTAGTTTAACCCCGGCGCTCTCACAGAGCTGAAGTGATGATGGTAAATCTTCAGGGCTCAGTCTGCAGGTCCAGAGGGAGCACGTTTAGATTCAGTTAAACTTTGTCTTGAAATGGATTCTTTCTAACAAAAAGAAACCTGGAAGACCAAAACTGACCTCGTGGGATGAGCCAGCTAAGACTAGTTTTACTGGGGTTTATGGCCCAATATTTCTTATCCGTGTGCACCTCTGCCATTATGGAACTGCAACAGGTGCCTGCGTCTCCAGATTGGAAACATGGTGGTCTTGAAGAATCAAAGAGAACCTTTTATTTAAGAATAAATATCTTCCCCTCAGCTGGCGCCAACACGAGTGGATCTGTATCAATTAGATTTGGCTTTGCTTTCTGTCTGAACAAGACCACGTTCACTAACAGCAAATATAAACAGTGAACACAGAAATACAGATATTTTAAGTTAATTCCAGTAAGGACGTGTTCAACTATAACAAGATAGCAAATAATAATAAGTGTGTGACGACAGCAGGATTGGGAGGAGGAAGGACAGGACAGTATGTTGTGGGGTGGTGATGGCGCAATGGATAAGACACATGCCTTTGGTGTCCTGAGCAAGACACTTAACCCCTCGTTGCTCCAGAGGTGTGCGACCTCTGACATAAATAGCAGCTGTAAGTCACTTAGGATAAAAGCGTCAGCTAAATGAATTAATGTAAATGTAGTTGCAGCCACATTACTATACATGCTGCTGAAAATATGAAGTTACTGTTGTGTATCCGTCAGTTTGTAGAGAAGCTCACAATATAACAACACAGCTATCAGGGTAGGGGGAGGAGGAAACAGCTAGCTTTGCTCTGAAGAATGTTCACAACAAAGCAGCGTGACTGTGTTGGTGGACTTTAAGGTGACTACTCTGAGCAAAGATTTTCCCACATTGTTCACACCAGTACGGTTTCTCTCCAGTGTGAACACGTTGATGGATTTTTAGTTTAGATGATGAGGTGAAAGTTTTCCCACACCGGTCACAGCTGTACGGTTTCTCTCCAGTGTGAATACGTTTGTGGACTTTTAGCACATCTGATCTAGTGAAAGTTTTCCCACACCGATCACACCAGTACGGTTTCTCTCCAGTGTGAACACGTCTGTGGATTTTTAGGTCATTTGATGTAGTGAAAGTTTTCCCACACTGGTCACAGCTGTACGGTTTCTCTCCAGTGTGAACACGTTGGTGGACTTTTAGGTTACCTGATGTAGTGAAAGTTTTCCCACATTGGTCACAGCAGTACGGTTTCTCTCCAGTGTGAACACGTTGGTGGGCTTTTAGTACATCTGATGTAGTGAAAGTTTTCCCACACTGGTCACAGCTGTACGGTTTCTCTCCAGTGTGAACACGTTGGTGGACTTTTAGGTTACCTGATGTAGTGAAAGTTTTCCCACATTGGTCACAGCAGTACGGTTTCTCTCCAGTGTGAACACGTTGGTGGGCTTTTAGTACATCTGATCTAGTGAAAGTTTTCCCACACCAGTCACACCAGTACGTTTTCTCTCCAGTGTGAATACGTTGGTGGACTTTAAGGCCAAGAGATTTATTGAAAGTTTTCCCACACCAGTCACACCAGTACAGTTTCTCTCCAGTGTGAATACGTCTGTGGATTTTAAGGTCACCTGGTTTATTGAAAGTTTTCCCACACTGGTCACAGCTGTACGGTTTCTCTCCAGTGTGAATATGTTTGTGGACTTTAAGGTTAACTGATTTATTGAACGCTTTCCCACACTGGTCACAGCTGTACGGTTTCTCTCCAGTGTGAATACGTTGGTGGACTTTAAGGTTAACTGATTTATTGAACGCTTTCCCACATTGGTCACAGCTGTACGGTTTCTCTCCAGTGTGAATACGTTGGTGCATTTTTAGGTGACCTGATGCAGTGAAAGTTTTCCCACACTGGTCACAGCTGTACGGTTTCTCTCCAGTGTGAACGCGTCGGTGGACTTCTAGGTTACCGGACTGAGTGAAAGTTTTCCCACACTGGTCACAGCTGTATGGTTTCTCTCCAGTGTGAACGCGTCGGTGAACTTCTAGGTTTCCTGACTGAGTGAAGGTTTTCCCACACTGGTCACAGCTGTACAGTTTCTCTCCAGTGTGAACTCTCTGATGAATCTTTAAATATCCAGATCTTGTGAAGGATTTGTCACAGTGCTGGCAGCGGTGACATTTGAGTCCATGTCTTCCTCTCCGTTCCTACAGCAACAGAGAGACAGAGATAAAGACAGTAAGTGAGACGTCAGGTGGAGGAAACTATGGCTGGGTATCGAGTTAAATAATTTTTAGGCACCGACCAAATTGCTTTAATACCATCGAGTATCAAAAAGTGTCTTGTCTTTTAGTACCAAATTTCAATACCTAAAAGGTTCTTGTTAACGTCAATGAGCCAATAAGCATGCATCGTGCTTGATGTGCCCAAATCTAAAAGTGATTGGAATTGGCTATGGTGATGTAAAAGACGTGGAGAAAATCAAAAGTATGGCTACATTGCACCGGGCTTGATGCAACAATATTTGCGACGTAAGATAAAAGACCGGCAACACGACAAACACGGTGAAGCCCTTTGACTGTGCATGGAATAAACTCTTTAGTCTTTGACTGCACGAAGACAGAGCCGGTCTCATCGTCTCAGCGCCCTCCTGCCACTGAGCCTGCTTCAACATGCCCACCATCCGAGCAGTGTTGAGCAGTAGCGTCGCTACAAGTAGCGCCGTTACTGCACTGCTCAAAAAAAATAAAGGGAACTCTTAAACAACACTGTGTTGTAACTCCAAGTTAGTCACACTCCTGTGAAATCAAACTGTCCACACTGCCACACTGATTGACAATCAATTTCACATGCTGTTGTGCAAATGGAAAAGACAACAGGTGGAAATTATAGGCATTTAGCAAAGACCCCCCCAATAAAGGAGTGGTTCTGCAGGTGGTGACCACAGACCACTTCTCAGTTCCTTTGCTTCCTGGCTGATGTTTTGGTCACTTTTGAATGCTGGCGGTGCTTTCACTCTAGTGGTAGCATGAGACGGAGTCTACAACCCACACAAGTGGCTCAGGTAGTGCAGCTCATCCAGGATGGCACATCAATGCGAGCTGTGGCAAGAAGGTTTGCTGTGTCTGTCAGTGTAGCGTCCAGAGCACAGAGGCGCTACCAGGAGACAGGCCAGAACATCAGGAGACGTGGAGGAGGCCGTAGGAGGGCAACAACCCAGCAGCAGGACCGCTACCTCCGCTTTTGTGCAAGGAGGAGCAGGAGGAGCAAAATGACCTCCAGCAGGCCACAAATGTGCATGTGTCTGCTCAAACGGTCAGAAACAGACTCCATGAGGGTGGTACGCGGGCCCGACGTCCACAGGTGGGGGTTGTGCTTACAGCCCAACACTGTGCAGGACGTTTGGCATTTGCCAGAGAACACCAAGATTGGCAAATTCGCCGCTGGCGCCCTGTGTTCTTCACAGATGAAAGCAGGTTCACACTGAGCACGTGTGACAGACGTGACAGAGTCTGGAGACGCCGTGGAGAACGTTCTGCTGCCTGCAACATCCTCCAGCATGACCGGTTTGGCGGTGGGTCAGTAATGGTGTGGGGTGGCATTTCTTTGGGGGGCCGCACAGCCCTCCATGTGCTCGCCAGAGGTAGCCTGACTGCCATTAGGAGCGAGATGAGATCCTCAGACCCCTTGTGAGACCATATGCTGGTGCGGTTGGCCCTGGGTTCCTCCTAATGCAAGACAATGCTAGACCTCATGTGGCTGGAGTGTGTCAGCAGTTCCTGCAAGAGGAAGGCATTGATGCTATGGACTGACCCGCCCGTTCCCCAGAACTGAATCCAACTGAGCACATCTTGGACATCATGTCTCGCTCCATCCACCAACGCCACGTTGCACCACAGACTGATCGGGAGTTGTCGGATGCTTTAGTCCAGGTCTGGGAGGAGATCCCTCAGGAGACCATCCGCCACCTCATCAGGAGCCCAGGCGTTGTAGGGAGGTCATACAGGCACGTGGAGGCCACACACACTACTGAGCCTCATTCTGACTTGTTTTAAGGACATTACATCAAAGTTGGATCGGCCTGTAGTGTTTTCCACTTTCTTGAGTGTGACTCCAAATCCAGACCTCCATGGGTTGATAAATTTGATTTCCATTGATCATTTTTGTGTGATTTTGTTGTCAGCACATTCAACTATGTAAAGAAAGTATTTAATGAGATTATTTCATTCATTCAGATCTAGGATGTGTTATTTTAGTGTTCCCTTTATTTTTTTGAGCAGTGTAGTTAACTACATTTCTCAGTAGCAAGGTGGCAGCGTTGCTGTTTTCTGAATCAAATAGCTTTTCAGTAACAAAGCACTTTTATTGACCGAGTAGCTTCCACACACGCTACATTTTCCGAAGCATTTCTGAAGGGTCAGTAAGAGACGCCACCGCCACACACGGACGATTTTTAATTTTATTTAAATATATTAGTGGTGCATGTATGAAAGTGGAGGAGCAGTAATGCTAAAGTGTACCTTGTCTTTGAGAGTACGGAGTGGACCATGGTGAGATAGAAAACAACACGATTGTAAATGCCTATTTTAATATACCACTTATAAGAAATGATACTTAAGATCATTTTCTTTCCCTTCTCTCAGTGTCTGCATCCCGTCTCAGCTTATGAGCTTATTTTCCACACAACAATTCAGGTTTATTTACCCACATTAATACATCATAGTGGCTCAATGCACCATATTGGTGATCACTCAATTCTTACTGGATATGTTTACTCTAATTACAAATTCATATCACATCAGAGTTCCTGTGTGTGAGAACTGTTTGAAAAAATAAAAACATTCACTAACTAACAAACTATCTAGTAACTGATGCCAACATCAGCAGCAAAAGCTGTTGATGAAGTTCCAAAATTTACAATCCACAACTTTCTCAATCAAACCTGTAGCCTTTTACAAAAAAGGTTGAATTGAGAGCAACTGGAATTCTGACACATCCAGATGCTCCCGATTCAACTTTTCTTGGATAACCATGAGTTAAAATTGTGGGCAGGGCAGCGAGTTAAAAATAAATTTTTACGATGAAATTTTAAGCTGGCTCCACTCTGACGAGGTCACGTGCTCTAACTCCAACATTCCGCTCCATCCGCTGCCATTATAAACTCAGAAAGTGCTTGAAATCTTTATAAAACTATAATAGAGATGGTGAAAAAACTGCAGAAGCTATCAAAAACTTGAATACACGTTTAATAGAGAAAAGATTTGTAAACAATTGACAGTTGAATTGATGAATGTAGCTGAAAGTATGCAGAAGCAGTAGCCTTTGAAAGTTGAAGAAGTTTTAAGAGTTGAATATTTCTCCATTCACTTAAATGTTAAAAATTGCATAAAAAGCCTAATAGTTTAAAATGTATAAAAGGTAGAATAAAGTTATATAATAACATAAATGTCCTTAAAAAGCTGAACATTGTAATAGTTGAATAGTTTTTGTAGCACAAAGTATGCAGTAGGAGTAGTCAAGCAAAAAACGTACGGAAGAAGAAGAAGAACTAGAAAAGCTATTTCTGAAGAAATTGCGGTGTGAATGCTGTCTGCTGAATGGCTTGCGCTAAACTGAATTGCTGTCTTGAACAAATTTGAATAGTATAAATGTATGAAAGATGTGGACTGTAGAAAAGCTGACGCTAAACTGAACTGCTGGCTTTAATGTGCAGAAAGTAGCTGAAGGACTATGAAATCTTGGAAACACGGGAAATGTTCTAAAGAATATGAATAAGATTTTAAAGTTGAATAAACTTCAAACTGCACTGATTAATGTAAAACACTTTTAGGTTCTTCCTTGAATACCCACCCATCTCCACTGTCCACAGATTGATTTGGCTGCTCCAGGAACCAGAGCTTAGAGAATCCGACTCGAGTGCGACTTAAGTCGCACACACAGCGACTTGAGACTCGTCCTCAAAAGACTCGACTCGGACTCCAGGTGCAGGACTCGTGAACAATGTTTATTTTTAGGAGATGTCTGATGAGCTTGCCGTTATTCCCTCCCTGTGTTACCTATATCCTGCCTACGTAACACGTAGCATCTGCTGCGCGCGGCCGCACGTGAGAGCGGACAACAAACAGCGGCAAGCGGCTGAGCCGTTCATCAAAAACTTTGGCTTTAAAACTTCATACAACAAGACCCAAACAAAGACGCGCTGAACACAAAATAGGTTAGTAACCTGAGGTGAGTGAACATGTTTAGCTCAGAATCGGCCATCTAACGTAAGCTTGCTTCTTGCTTCAGCTACGACCTACGAGAGGTTAACTCCGACTGTCGTTCGTTATGAAAAGATGAATGAGCGTTTGTTTACTTGCCAAACTTGTGGTGGTCGATTAACGTAATCATTTACGTCCCGCTGGCTGCCGTCACGTTAATTATTACCGTAAGCTAGAGAGAGGTTACAGGTTTCAGTTTTTCCTCCAGGATTTTTTTTCCAGCAGCGAAACCCCAACATGTCTCAGCAGCTCTTGTGTCCATGAGCTTGCGATGCACCTTAGAACAGCTTCAAACTGCAGTGTTTCCCAGTTTAATGTGAGATTTAGATGAATGTTTTGGTGCTGGTTTGGGGGTGCTTCCCAATGAAAAATATGTAATTTCACATCACATTGGGCCGTTATTTTCACCATATCTCTGAACAAATAGTTGGAAAAGCTCGAGCAGATAATAAATAACCAACAGCCAAAGATCCGTCTGCTGGAGGAACGACAACCTTTAGATCTGGAGAAAGTAATTTGGTTGGTTCTGATGCTCCACAGTGATTTTACAGCGATGGCACAGCATGTTTTGGGCATCAGCCCCTAAAACCCTGATAATGTGACCTCAGAATCATTATAGACACGACTGTTCATGTTGCCTTCTGTGACATTTATCTGTAGACATTAATATAAAAAACAGGCAGCGTGAGAAACCTCCTCCCTTCTGAGGTGCATTTTATTTACACATTAAAATCCAGAAAGAAACGTCTCCTCATCAGTTTAACAGGACGAGTTTGCATCAGTAATTAGCTTCACTAAGCTCAGCTCCTCCAGTCTGTGCAGGACGGAGCTGCAGGCTGCACCAGTTTAGTCTCAGTTTGGACCTGATGTTCTCAACATGAACACGTAGGCAGTAATAAAATGCAGCTTCCAGTTACTTTCTATAAATGAGCTAATGTTCTGTAGCTGCTGTAGAAGCTGCTCAGGCTGAAGGGGAGATGTTCGCTAACTCAGCGCTAACAGGCTTCACTTTCCCAGCAGCTGGGAAACAACAGACTTTTCTTGGCCTTGAGAAGCCGACGCTCTGTAACAGACACCGGACATTTACTGCCAGAATATTTTCCTCCGCTCGGACAATCAAACGCTCGCTGCGCAGCTCCTGATTCAGAGCGACGCTGCTCTTATATCATCTGTCACGTGTGTTCTGCACAGAACGAGGACAGGAAGCGAGCCGAGCGTTGAGTTTAATGATCATGTCGTGATTCAGCAGCGCCAGGGGAAACACTGGGTTTATTGTTGATCATGTAACTTTACAGTTTTATTTAGTTATAACGTTACACTGCTTTGAGAGTCTGCAGGGTGTGTTGACTTACAGTAGTTTAAGCTGTCATTTACTGCAGTGCACATTACATGGTTGTGCTCTGCAAGTTAAAAACAGGTTACAGGTTTATTGTTGATTATAGAAACGTCACAGTTTTATTTAGTTAACGTTACACCGGGAGTCTGGGGAGTGTGTTGACTTACAGACTTTCCTTATAGCTCTGCAGTTTTATAAGCAACCTGGATTGAACGCAGCAGGTGATACAACATTCATAATAACCACAACAGACTTGAGACTTGACTTGGACTCTAGCTCAGAGACTTGTGAGCATCTCTGTCACATATCCAGGCCGAGTTCTGATTTGCTTAAGGAAATGTTATACGCACGTGCTGCATTGAAGACATTTCTGATTCAGGACTCTGACCCTTAAATTTGCCAGACAGAATCTAGACTGCCTTCCTAGAGAATATATCACGTGCAAACTTCCCTCCAGATTAGATGCTTTCTATAAGGTCTGGGACCCTTACTTGCAGCAGATTGGGCCCACGCCGCCATCCTCCTGGCTTCCCTACATCAGCCTAGCTGGTCTTTATGACTTTGTTTTTAGTGCTCACTATCTAACAAGCACCTTGTAGCCTTGCTGGGTTTGTGTGCTCTGTATTGATTCTTCTCTGGAGACTGAAAGGGAGGAGGCTGGATGGCAAATGGCTCCGCTGTCATTTATCTTTTATCTCATAATTATTTCCTATTTACTGTACCCACACGCCCACACTCGAGGAAATACGGTGACTGACGCTTCATCAGGAAAATCAGTGGAACACCAAGATGACGGCCTGTTGCAGGTTTAGTAAGGAGGGACACGCTGTTGGGACCCCGGGGACTTCACAGGTGAACTGGTTCATTTATGTGGTCTAAACTGAACTTCTATCAAGGGAGTCACTGAACTCCGGACAGACACAAAGCTTTAACATGCTAACTCCATTTAACGTGGCACCGTTACACAGACCACATACATACAGTGGCAAGAAAAAGCATGTGGACCTTCTGGAATTTCATAGTTTTCTGAACAAATTTGTCATAAAAGGTGATCTGATCATCATCTAAGTTAAAGTTATTGACAAATATAATGTGTCTAAAATAATTTAAAAGAACTTTCAAAGTGAAAACCTCATAATGCTTGTGGAAAAAGTATGTGAACCTTTGAGTTAATGAACTCTAATTGGAGGTTTTAGCACTCCTGGAGTCTCGTTAAGAAAATGAGTTTGGAGGTGTGGCCTCCAGCTACTTTGACTGATAAAATCCCCTCTAACTTTTGGAGTTTGCTCTGTACAAGAAGCACACGCTCATGTGAGCCACGCCTCGCCAAAAAGAGCTTCCAAAAGGATCAACGATCAAGAATTGTTGATTTACATAAAGCTGGCAAAGGTTACAAAGTGATTTCAAAGTCTACATTTTGGCAAACATTCAACAAATGGAGCCACTTTGGGACTGTTGCTATTTCTCTACCAAGAATGGGCGCCCAGTCAAAATGACACCAAGAGCACAACGAAGACTCAACAATGAGGTAAAGAAACAACCTCAAATGACAGCCAACGATTTGAAGGCATCATTGGAACAGGCCAACATCGTAAAACATTAACCAAGCAGGGAATCTGTGGCAGGACTCCGGGAAGGAAGCCACTGCCGGAGCACTCAGATTACAGAGCGTCCATCGAGATGGGGACCAAGGCAGAAGATGATTGAGGTGCTGGAGCAGAGCGAGGCCTCGCGAAGACGCGTCACCTGCTACCCACTTGGCAGGACACGTGTCCTTGAATCTCCAGGAGATCACAGATGATCTTTCTCTCGTATGTAAGCGTTTCATACCTGAAGCCAGTCCTGCATCTCTTTAGAAGCTCAACTCTGGCTGGAAATGAAGAGGACACAGACCTTCCAAAGGTCAGAAAGTCAAGAGCACTTCCTGGAAGAAAGATCCAGTGACCCAGCTACACCGGAGCTTCTACAGATCACTTCATTCCTCGATTTAAGGTTCAAGATGAAGTCCATCAGTCCCAGACATGAAACGAACAGCTGGCACGAAAGGTAACGCTTATACATCTGCAGTCAGGTGAACATAAGATGCAACATGACATGGGAGTGATTGTATTTTTAATGACACAGATTGGCATTTTTATACATCTATGTTTATTATTAGAACTTTAGTCTTTGTAAAAAGTGAGTTTGTTTCAATGTAGCTCGCTTACTAAAAGAAAAACACTTCATCTCTCGCTTCTCGTCCTTAAAGTAGAATGTAAAGTGGTTTTGACGGCGTCTCATGTTGTAATGCTCCATCACACGTTTTATCTCTTACAGAGTGAATATTGAACTTCAGCTAAACTTCAATTAAAAAAAATGTAAAAAACAAATTGCAGATCGAATCATAATCACAATATTGGGCAGAAAAATCGCAGTTAGATTTCCCCCCACAGGCGTCGCTAGACACTTTTTACTGGGACACGCACCCCAGTATTCATGCTCTGTGCCCCAGTAACAGGGTCAAGACACCTTGGCGTCGTTTTTGACCACGTAGGGCTCCGCAGTCAACTTAGCAACAACAGTAATAACATAATAATGTTGCAGGTGTTATTAACAATAATAACATAATTTTCCGTCAATCCGGATTATTAAATTAGCAATAATAAAGATGCAACGTCCGGTTACGCTTTCAAAATAAGACTACAGGTTAAAGTGACCGTTACCGTTTTGAAACGTCGCTAAAAAGGAGGTAAAGGTGAGAGCGAGTGCCTGTAACGAGGACGAGAGGATGACGAGGAGGGACTGTCCTTCTGGGCACAACAAGAACGTCGGGAACAGCAGTCAGGTAAACTTGTGTTCTCTCCACTCAAAGCCTGATGTCAGCGGATCACAGTAATGTTAGCTGCAGCCCGTGCGTCCTGCTAACCCAGCTGGGAAGTGTGTCTGAACGACGTTACAGTGAATTACAACTTTTTATTACGTGTGATAACTGCCGACCGGACACGGTGTTTAGAAACGCGCGTGCATGAAATTAAACTCGGGCATTCGAGCAGCAACATAAGTGGGACCAGTCCAGAGAGACACCGGTGTCACGGTAGGCTACTCCTCACAGCGACGCCGTGCTTTTAAAACAACACAGCGATTATCTGTACAACTCTGTACTAATGCAAGATGGAAAGCAGTGGATTCACATTGACTAATGATTATTAAAATGTTGATTAGCCGGGCAGACTGGACGCACATCTCTCAGTAAATAATAAACAAAACGTATTCAGTCATGTAGTATTTTCCATTTTGAAATAAAAGAGTGGCCCTGATGGAGCTGAGAACATTAATATCTAGCAAGTATTGTTATCTATAATTTACAGGTGCTATGCAGAAGTTTGTCAGTAGATGCTGGATCATCAGCCAGTACCAGCGCAGACCTCTTTAGCAGGTCCCACAGACCAGGTGAGATACAGGGAGCCTCGGCCAGTAGTACAGAAGCTGGAGACACGATGTCCCCACCACTTTATGAAAGTACTGCGAAAGTAACTTAAGCTAAAAAAAGCAAGTTGCTGATTATTATATTTTGTCCTGAATGTTGTTTGTCTCATTCATATATATATAAACCAAACAGACATTAGTCTCCACAATGCACTCCTAATCTGAGAAAATTTCACCACCACTTTTAAGCACAAAGCGTAGACGTAGAGCCAGCAGCTCAGACCCTAACGGAGCAGCAGATTGGCCCCGGTCCTTAAAGAGGACTGCGTTAGTGTGCAGAGGTTCATTCAAACCATTTTCCATCCAGACTTCTTACTGAGACAGACTGAGTTCCGCAGCGTCGGCTGTGACTGAGCAGCGATGGAAAAGTGTTTACATGGCTCACGAGTCAGGTATGAGGGCCCCAAAGCAGAACCTTTTAGGTCCCAGTGAGGTCAGGACCGGCTCAGGTACGTGCGCTTACGGTCCAGTCAAAGCCCTTTCTGACATATCACCATATTTACAATATTACCGTGACGAGGAAGGGAAGCCGGTAAATCCCGACACATCAGACCGTCCTCAGACGTTCATGGGCTCTGTGTTTATTATAAACATCCTCCTACTGCGCCTGCGCTCCTTCTCCGCACAGATGATTGGTGCTCGTGTAGTTTTTGAACCAGGGCCGGATCCAGCAGCAGCAGCGACCCCTGACGGGAACAGGTCTAGTGAACCTGTAGGAAACGGAACAAGGGGGCACGTGCTGCCCTCAGGAGCAGGCGGACCCGGTAACAAGTCCTGAACACTGACCTGAACACCGGGGCTGTCGGAGCTCGAGCCTGCCGCTGGGCTCCCGGGGACCCCGCTCCGGGGCTCCCGGTTCCGCCGGTCCATTCCGGTCTCCTCCGGGACTGCTCTTCAGGCTGAGATCCGGGTCCAAGGTCTGCGGCTCCTTGGTTTCCCGGCAGGCCGCTTCTTCTGTCCCAGCTGACGAAACGCCTCGTGTCGCCCGCGCGCTGTGATCCGCGAGCAGCCGCGCGCTCACCGTCTTTCCGCCATTCGCGTTAGCTGGAGGGCTAAACCGGAAGTTAGCCCGCGCGGGGCCGGAAACGCCGCAGCGCCACCGCCGAGCAGCGTCTGTCGGTGTAACTGCAGAGCGACGCCTGCGGCCAGGAGTGGAACTGAAAAAACATAAAAACTAGTTAGTTTCAGTCATTTTAAGGTATTTTGTCCAATAGGGTGAAGTAAACTTTTTGGTAAATTGCCTTTTAAACAGCCTAAATCAGTTAGAATGTATTAAAATCGTATGTATTTATTAAAAATAGGTTGTTGTGAAGACATCTATGGTGAAATTAAGCCAATTTATTGATTTATTATCAAATTGTTTATCTTTATACATCATCTGTCACCATCTTCGGCAAACTGGAAGCAATCAGGTTGAGTGGGACACTTTATGGGACACTATATTATTTAAAGTTAAAATAAAACAAACACATGAGAAATACTTTTTTACAACATTTAACAACACATTAATAGGCATTTTAAATATTATATTAACATTTAACAGCATATATAATGTGTTGGTGTACAGTAACTCAAAGAGATATAATTTAGTTAAAGATATTCAACAATGTGTGGGAAAAAAAAATCATGTTTGCAAGTAGCCTAAAGACAAAATGTCTTCAGTTTATTAATACTAGGCTATGTAAGTAAGTTATTAAATGCATTTCTGAAACTTCTTCTTTTACCTGATGCCTCTCAGCGGCCCTTTCACTCACTTTTGTAATGTCAGTTTCAGGGTGTTTCATGCCTTGGCTAAAAACCTTACTTATTTATTTATTGCTTTTGCTCAGTGTACTTAAGACATAACAGTAAGTTGTTTTATAAAATTATAACATGCTTATTGACTTGACTTGGCTTTAGCCCCCCTCCCCCGCCTAATAATAATTCTAAGCCGCAAAATAAAAACAGTCAACATTTGGTCTCTAATTTATTTATGCTAAATTTAAAAAAATCCTAACCATTCCTGCACAAAAATGACTGTAGGTTGCAGTTTTACTCGCACATCATAAATCCTTTTTGTGGTTCACACGTATCTATTTTAGGGGCAAATGATTTGATGACGATTTTAGATCCCTCAGTACAGCGGGGACCAATTTAAGTGCGACACACAACAAAACATAATGCTGATCCGCTGATAGCTACAGTCAAAAAGACATTTTCAGGGCGATATCATACCGAATACGTTTACCCGCCAAAACATTTAGACGCCAAATGGAAAATCTACCCGTATTTGGCGCTTGGCAGGTGTTAATTTCCCGCCCTGCCTCCAACTTTTCATCAGCAGATGGAGTCATGAAGGGGTTCAGCTTCAGACCATCTGTAGTTTCCAGCTGTGTGTCTGCAGGGCTGCAGCTCTGGGGACTGACTGCCTTTAATAAAACAAGAACCAACTTACTGGGCTGCTGATCTTCCATTATAGGAGGACTGGCTGCTTTCTGTTGAAGCTGACAGGATTACATTTATTTTTTTACATTTATTTATTTGCACACGTAAAATTACATAGAAATGACAAAGAAAATAACAAATGATATAACCTGCGGAAGAGGCAGGAAACCCAAACGGGCTGATTTAACGCCTCCACCTATAGTTAAAATCAAAGTAAATAATAACATAGAGAGAAAAATATAACTCCATAAAGTAATGACAACATAATAATATAGAAACATCTATAACATCAACAAGTTCATTTTAATGACAGTAACAATAATAGAAATATAAGAACAAAAATATGAACAGTATAAAAGCAAGTTTGTTTCTGTATTAGAATCATAAAACAGCAGTTAAACAGGCTTTTAAATATCTTTAGTAACATTTTAATGAGGAGGAGTTTAATGCCAGGCTGAATCCCAGAATCTGGTGCCCCTAAATCTGAGAGTAAATCTGCACGTAAGAAACTTTGGAGGATGAAGATCTAATGATTGACGCGTTGAATCAGAGTGAACCTGGGTGTTAAAATAAATCTTGAATATTCCATATAAATAAAAACACATGTTTGAGTGATATTAATCTCATGAACAGCGAGGTCTCTGAAATAGAGGGACGGATGAAGAATGGGACTCAGATCGGGTTGCAGTCCTAACAAAGCGTTTCTGTAGGACCAAAGTTCTGCGGAGCGTAGCAGGAAAACTATATTCCAATATGAAAGATGTGGAGAAATGAAACTGTAATAGAGTGTAAGAAGACACAAGATTATTAATCCTCCTAATTATCCCAACAGACTGATTTATTTTCTTGCTAACCCAGTCAGTTTGTGTTTTCCAGACTCTCTGCACACAGTTTGCTCCTCCAGCGACTTTAAAGTGAAAACTATCATCTGCTGAAGCTCCTCTGCTGCTTCCTGTCAGTCTGTTCCTCCATCAACAAGTACATTTACTCCACCGCTGTACTCAAGTACAGCACTCAGGTACTCGTACTTCACTGGAGTCTTTTCTTTTCTTGCTACGTTCTACTTCTACTCCACATCTCAGAGGGAAACGTTGTACTTTTACTTCACTACATTTATCTGACAGCTTCAGTTACACATGAAGAGTTTTACACACAGAACACAGGCAGAGCTTCTAAAATAAAAAACCCAACAGTTTATACAAGTACAGCTGAAAGTATTAGTCGATTAACAGAAAATGAATTGGCCCCTTTTTTGATCGTTCATCTAAAAACATTTTCTGGTTCTCAAATGTGAAGAATCGCTGCTCCGCTTTCCTTTGAATGATTTGAATCATGTTTTTAACAGAACGTTTCCTGGTACGTGATCTAAATCCTCCACGCCAGACTCTACTACTCTAAACGGTCCGTTTAGCTTCAGCAGCTGGATTCTGCTTTCACATGAAAGAGTCATTAAAAGAAACTATTTTAATGCTAAATTATTTTATCTTAGAATCTCAGAAGCTTAAACATGTCGACTCAGCACAGAAGCTGTTGTTTAGGTGGTTGTTAACTTTTCAGGGGCCATAAGGGTCCCACACCCGAGAGGCCCTCAGTAACAACAGAGCCAGAACAGGTAGAATCATTAAGTGCAGCTTCCAGCAGATACAAGCCGAACTGCTTCTGCACGTTACAGTAAGGGAGGAAGACGTGAGCTAAACGACACATTAGAAGAAATCAAAGCAGCTCGTTCAGTCACTAAACGCCAGGGATTTCCTGTCAGAGCACAGCAGCATCCAGAGAGAGGAAAAGCATGAAGGAGAGAGCAGAAGATGGAGGAACAGCAGCACTCTGTTGAAGGACAGAAGCCGGCTTATTTTTGGAAAATCCTCCCTGTAGGGAGAAGCTGTGTTCTGCGGAGCCCTGATCTTCAATCCGTTCCAGAAAGAAAAGGAAAAGAACTTACACGCTGAGAAATGAGTAGATAATTGAGAGAAAAGATGAAGAGAGAGTGAGACAGAGGGAAGGAAGTGTTTTATATCTCGGCCTGAGTGATCTGCAGGATCCTCTAGTCACCTGTAAACGCGCAAGTAGGTGGAGAGATCTGGATCAAAGTGGCCGCGGACAGACGTGTCCTGGTTTTCTCTGTGGTGTCTGAGGGTTTTTGGGGTTTCCAGCTGATAAGTTAGGTTTGCAGCGCTTGTTATATTGCTATGGACCCGAGTACAGACTGACTAGAGAGACTGGACTATGGATTCAGAGTAAAGTGAGGACTGAGTCTGAATCCACTCCCAGATTATCTTCACCAGCTATGAAATTACATTAATGGGACAAGTTGATAAGTGGGTTGAAATGGGTTTCCTGCAAAATGGAAGCTTCAGTCTAAAAGTATTGAACCAGCTTAAGACATGTTTGGAGAGAAAGGAGAGCAGAAATGCAATAGAGCGCACAGAAATAAAAGTAAACATGGGTAGGCTATATGAAGACAAGAACTGAGGCAGAGAGTCCCCTCGTAGCCCGCCGTCGACCCTGTACGGACCCACAGAGTCCCCTCGTAGCCCGCCGTCGACCCTGTACGGACCCAGAGAGTCCCCTCGTAGCCCGCCGTCGACCCTGTACGGACCCACAGAGTCCCCTCGTAGCCCGCCGTCGACCCTGTACGGACCCACAGAGTCCCCTCGTAGCCCGCCGTTGACCCTGTACGGACCCACAGAGTCCCCTTGTAGCCCGCCGTCGACCCTGTACGGACCCACAGAGTCCCCTTGTAGCCCGCCGTCGACCCTGTACGGACCCAGAGAGTCCCCTCGTAGCCCGCCGTCGACCCTGTACGGACCCAGAGAGTCCCCTCGTAGCCCGCCGTCGACCCTGTACGGACCCAGAGAGTCCCCTCGTAGCCCGCCGTCGACCCTGTACGGACCCAGAGAGTCCCTCGTAGCCCGCCGTCGACCCTGTACGGACCCACAGAGTCCCCTCGTAGCCCGCCGTCGACCCTGTACGGACCCAGAGAGTCCCCTCGTAGCCCGTCGTCGACCCTGTACGGACCCAGAGAGTCCCCTCGTAGCCCGCCGTCGACCCTGTACGGACCCAGAGAGTCCCCTCGTAGCCCGCCGTCGACCCTGTACGGACCCAGAGAGTCCCCTCGTAGCCCGCCGTCGACCCTGTACGGACCCACAGAGTCCCCTCGTAGCCCGCCGTCGACCCTGTACGGACCCACAGAGTCCCCTCTTAGCCCGCCGTCGACCCTGTACGGACCCACAGAGTCCCCTCGTAGCCCGCCGTCGACCATGTACAGACCCAGACAGTCCCCTCGTAGCCCGCCATTGACCCTGTACGGACCCACAGAGTCCCCTCGTAGCCCGCCGTTGACTCTGTACGGACCCAGCGTACGGCAGAGCTGTAGAAGCTGCATACCGCTTGTATTAGTCAGCTTGTCAAAGCTCTTTCTAGCAGGACATTCAGGGAGGGGGAAGCAGGTGCTTCCAGGTAAGTGTTTGTCTCCCTGGGTGTTCATAGTTGCAGCTCTTTCCCCTGTTTGAGCGTTCAAGTCTCCACAGATTAACACATTTCCCATGGTTTTATAATGGTTCCTCCTCAAGAATAGAGAAAGTATCTGGGTTGTAGTAGGGGATTCTGATGGAGGTATATAGATGGCACACATGTAGACATGTTGCTCTGTTTGTTCATTTTCAACCATATATTAGCTTCTTCTTCTTTAATAACTGATGGACTGGCTCAGTTCTGATTTACACCATATAGTCAGGCCTCCTGAATCTCTGCCTTGGGTTATTGTGGGATTTTTTGTTGATGGTATAATAATGTCAGTGTAGCCGTGAGGACGACCAGTGGAAACATCTTCTCTGCACCATGTCTCCTGTAAAACTATGATGTCAGAGTCTTTAACTTTCTATTAAAATCTGGATTTCTGCTCTTTAAACCAAAAGCTGATGATCTCAGACCTCGAATGTTCCAACATGTTATTGTAAACGATTTCATCTCCAAGTGTAATCTGTTCAAAAATTAGACCTTAAACACCTTAAAAAACTAATAAACCCTCTCTCTCTCTCTCTCTCTCTCTCTCTCGAGCGACCGCTGACCTGACATCCCAGCGTCGGTCCGTCCTTCCCCAGCGCTGCCCAGGCTCTGTCTGCAGAGGGTCTGCCTGCCTGCCGGCGCTGTGACACCGGCAACGGCAACTGGCAGTGAGCTCACCAATCCAAGAAGTGTCAGCTCTTATTTAGAAAAGGGCTTATTGAGGGGACGTGACATCACATTGAAGCAATACCCCTGATTGGCTGACTACACGTGTGGATCGTAGTCACACACTCTGTGTGGTTTGAAAATACAGGTGAAAATTAGCATATCGTGCAAAAGTTCATTTATTTCAGTAATTCAACTTAAAAGGTGAAACTAATATATTATATAGACTCATTACATGCAAGGTGAGATATTTGATATAATTGCAACAGAAGTTGGATGTTCTCAAAGTGCCGTATCAAGGCACATTAATAGAAAGTTAAGTGGAAGAAAAAGGTGCACAAGCAGCAGAGATGACCGGAGCCTGGAGAGGATTGTCAGGAAAAGGCCATTCAAATGTGTGTGGGAGCTTCACAAGGAGCGGACTGAGGCATCAAGAGCCACCACACACAGACGGGTCCTGGACATGAGCTTCAAATGTCGGATTCCTCTTGTCAAGCAGCTCCTGAACAACAAACAGCGTCAGAAGAAAAAAAGAACTGGTCTGTTTCTCATTGGTCCAAAGTCCTCTTTTCTGATTCTCATTTGGAAACCAAGGTCCCAGAGTCTGGAGGAAGAACGGAGAGGCACACAAACCAAGATGCTTGAAGTCCAGTGTGACGTTTCCACAGTCTGTGTTGGTTTGGGGAGCCATGTCATCTGCTGGTGTTGGTCCACTGTGCTTTATTAAGTCCAGAGTCAGCGCAGCCGTCTACCAGGACATTTTAGAGCACTTTATGCTTCCTTCAGCAGACGAGCTTTATGGAGATGCTGACTTCATTTTCCAGCAGGACTTGGCACCTGCCCACACTGCCAAAAGTACCAAAACCTGGTTCAATGACTATGGGATTACTGTGCTTGACTGGCCAGCAAACTGGCCTGACCTGAACCCCAGAGAGAATCTATGGGACATCGCCAAGAGAAAGATGAAAGACATGAGAGCGAACAATGCAGAAGAACTGAAGGCCGCTGTTGAAGCATCCTGGTCTTCCATAACACCTCAGCAGTGCCACAGGCTGATAGCATCCATGCCAGGCCGCATTGAGGCAGTAATTCATGCCCAAACCAAGTACTGAGTACATATGCATGATTATACTTTTCAGAGGGCTGACATTTCTGTATTTAAAATCCTTTAAAAAAAAATTTATTTCATGTAATATTCTAATTTTCTGAGATTTTGAATTTGGGGTTTTCATAAGCTGTACGCAATAATCATCGAAATTATATCAAATATCTCACTTTGCATGTAATGAGTCTATATAATATATTAGTTTCACCTTTTAAGTTGAATTACTGAAATAAATGAACTTTTGCACGATATGCTAATTTTTTGAGTTTCACCTGTACAATTTAGACTGTGTTTGTTTGTAAATTGTGAAGAGGGCATTTGTAGAATTTTTAATGGGAAAAACAGCGAAACAGAAATTCTGAAAACAAATGCAACACAATCTACAAACATATAATGACCGTCATGCACAAGCAAACACTTTGCATTCATTCAAATTCTGGTTGTCAAGTACAAGTCACTGATTTCTATTTATGAATCATGATGTGTGTATTTGTATATATTTAATCTATTTGTAGATCTTGATCTACATTTGCAGATCATGAGGACTTAGTGGATTTTTAATCTATTTATAGATTGCGTTTTGTGTTTACAAGTTGTAATATCTATTTGTGACTTTTAGTCTGTCCATTTTCAATCAATTTGGCATCATTTTACTTTCCAATATTTTGCCTGATTTTGAACTTCTTGACTTTGGATTGTTGCCTGTGCCTTTCTGGATTTATTTGCTGATACTGGACTTGTAATTGGGTTGTTTCATCTTGCCTGACTCACCATCCTGTAAGTCTGTACACTCTTTATTAAAAACCATAGAACTGTACTTGTTCTGCCTTCGTGTCCAGTGTTTGGGTCCAAATAGAAAAGTTGTTGTTCCATGATTTGACTAAATGTGACATTTAGCAGAGAAACTGAACGGTCCCTGGAGCCAAAGTCTGCAGAAACGGCTCTGGTTTCACACATGAGAGCAGCAGACATACAGCAGACAGCTGTTCCTGAATGACCTACTTTTCACCCTGCTTCTGAGGAATCTGATATTTTTTGTTTTATTAAAAGTTTCATTTCCTAATAAGAAATAAGCTTTAGTATTCTTTCTGAGTATAAATATAACAAAATAACCACATTTGTTTTGTATAACCAATAAATATTCAGTTTCAGTTTCAGTTTCAGTATGACTAGGTCACTGGACACCACCTACTGTGATGTCATTCTGAAACTCTCTTCAGCTCCACTGTATAAAAGCAGACGTAACACTGGAAGCTCTCATTTTCCTTTTTGGTGTTTTTGCATTGCTGATTTCTTCAAATCCAAATAGTTTGGATCTATTAGAGAACCTTTGTATTTTGACTTCTTCAATTGATACTCAAAGCTTCTTCAACAATGCTTCGGTAAGACCACTCACATTTTACTATTTCTAATATAGTAATATAGTGTTTCTGGAAAAAGAGGCATAGATAGCCTCCTCGCTTTCTCCGGCACTGTGGACCAGGAAGTGGATGGAGCACCGATAGAAGTTCCTAATGCAGGAGGTAACCGAGTCTGAGACTGGCTCCTCTAAAGAAGACAGCGGTGAAACAGCAGCCAGTCGACTGCAGTAGAGCCGGCGGACAAAGCTGAGCTGCCCCACAAGGCTCGTAGCAGGAACTATAACCATGTACTTTAGTCTACTCTGCTCGGAAGACTGTTCTTCTTTGATTCAGTCTTAGTATGTTTAAAAGGTTTAATTCAGTTTCAGTATGACGTTACTGTGATTTCATTTGAAAACTCTCCTCACTTTTTCAGTTTTGTTTTGTTCCAACCAGTAATTTTTTTTTTTTAACTGACCACACAGTAAGTAACTAAATTGATCTCTGTTTTTGAAACTATTTAATTCAATTCAGTTTTATTTATATTGCCCCAAATCACAACAACAGTTATCTCAGAGCGCTTTTCATAAACCAAGGGAAGGGTCAGAGAGGGAGTTTAATACAACTAGAACAAAACCGACTACATACCATAAAAACTATGGAACAGCTGCTAGTTAATGTAGCCGCAGTACAAATGTATTTAGCTAACTATTGTTATACTTGAAGTAGCTGTCTGATGTTTCCTGTGTCTCACTGGGCCCTGACTCTCCCTGCAACAAATGTTTGAACACAGAACTGTCTTCAATGCAAACTCTGATGACATGCCATTGGAATAACAAAGTCTTTTTACTACGTGAGTTTTAGAATTTACTATGTCTACTAGCTATCCATACAACTTACAAGCTCGTCCTCCTCAGTTTGTTCTACTCCTCTTGTGACCTCTGTCCTCTTCCTCTTAAAATACAATCAATTCAATTTCAATTGTTGATGGACACGTAGCAGAGACACATGCACACTTCCTGGCACAGGTTTGTTTTCCACAGACAGGCAAAAAAAGTGGCCCAGGAGTTTGTCCCTGGTCAGCCCTCCAGACAAAGCCTTTGTCGGGCCCTCTGGGTCTTTACAGACCTTTATTCCTGCATTCTACCTTACCATAACTCTGCAGAACCAGCTCTGAGCTGACCGCGGTCAGCTGATTTTGTTCTGTGGTGCTGCAGTGTTAAACAGAGGAGCAGAGTGCCCTCTGGTGGGCAAACTATGCAACACTCATACCCTGAGGGAAGGATCAGACTCTGTTTTTTAATAGTCATATCGGCTGTTAGAAATGCAGATGCAAGTGGCTTATATCGGCCGATAATATCTGCAAAACGATAAATCTGTCGGGCTGTAGTTAATACCATCAAATATATTACAGTGAGAATTTCCATTTTCTGCTGCTTTCTCCTTCTACTGCACTACAACTTAGAGTTAATTATTGTACTTTTTGCTTCACAACATTTGTCTGACATTTGTCTTTAGTTACTTTTCAGGTTATAGGTTTTCGTCCCCTTCCCATCCAGGGAGAACCTTGTGTCTCCAGATTATAATAAACTGCAGGATGAAGTGTTGATCCTCCTTCAGCTGAATAAACAATTTTAACCCCCCTTTAGATAGTAACAAAACTGGAAACGAACAGTTTTCCGACTTTTTAGAGACACATGGTTCTCACAGGACTGCAATGCTAAAAACAATATAATGCACTGCTGTAGATGAAACCACCCAACAGGATGTAAACGAGTTAAAGTGAGGTCAACCTCAAACATCTGCCGCAGTAAGATACACCATACTCAATAATGCAGCAGGAATATTAATCCAGAAACAATTAATCCAAAAGCAATCTAGTATGTGCTGTCCAGTGGAATGAGGAATGCGCAAACCTGTATATTGGGGAAACTAAACATCCACATCACAGATGCACAGAAGGGCCAACGCTTCAGGTCAAGACTCAGCAGTTTACTTACATCTAACGTGGAGGGGGAGGAGGAGGGATGTTTTGAATTAGGGATGTACCATTCTGATACTGATATTAGATATCGTCTGGACTCAAATAGCTGGATTGGGTATCGGTGACAAGGGGCCCAATCTGGGGCCGATTTAATCCCCTCAATTACACACGTAGAGCGCCAGCTTCAGCAGTGTGCAGGTAGACCCAAACATTTTGCTAGCAGAGCAAACATAGTATTTTTGGACTCTTCTCAAAGCAAGCTTTAGAAAGAAGAAGAGAAACGTATATACCTGGACAAGAGCAAATATGGCTGGCTTTTACTGGATGATGTAAGCTAAAAGAGCTGAACTTATTAGCTGGGTTCTTGTGTCTTTTGTCTGTGTGGTGTTGTGCTTGCTTGATGTTTGGCTGTGTTATTAAAGTTGTCGAAATCAGACAGAGGTTTAGCTGCTAGCGCTAAATCCCAAGTTGATTTTTGCAAACTAGAAATCACACTGGGACATAATATTACTGTAAGTGCTCTTGTGTCAGTTGCTGTTTAGCGTTTGTTGGCTAGCTTGCCACCCAAGTCAGAGCTAGGCAAGCAAGCAACATTTTAGTACAGTGAACTCATTGTCATGTTCAAGAAACCATTTGAAATGATTGGAGCTTTGTGACATGGTGCATTATCCTGCTGGAAGTAGCCATCAGAGGATGGGTACATGGTGGCCATAAAGGGATGGACATGGTCAAACAATGCTCAGGTAGGCCGTGGCATTTAAACCAGGCCCAATTTGCACTAAGGGGCCTAAAGTGTGCCAAGAAAACATCCCCCACACCATTACACCACCACCAGCAGCCTGCACAGTGGTAACAAGGCATGATGGATCCATGTTCTCATTCTGTTTACGCCAAATTCTGACTCTACCATCTGAATGTCTCAACAGAAATCGAGACTCATCAGACCAGGCAACATTTTTCCAGTCTTCAACTGTCCAATTTTGGTGAGCTCTTGCCAATTGTAGCCTCTTTTTCCTATTTGTAGTGGAGATGAGTGGTACCCGGTGGGGTCTTCTGCTGTTGTAGCCCATCCGCCTCAAGGTTGTGCGTGTTGTGGCTTCACAAATGCTTTGCTGCATACCTCGGTTGTAACGAGTGCTTATTTCAGTCAAAGTTGCTCTTCTATCAGCTTGAATCGGTCGGCCCATTCTCCACTGACCTCTTGCATCAACAAGGCATTTTCGCCCACAGGACTGCCGCATACTGGATGTTCTTCCCTTTTCACACCATTCTTTGTAAACCCTAGAAATGGTTGTGCGTGAAAATCCCAGTAACTGAGCAGATTGTGAAATACTCGGCCGGCCCGTCTGGCACCAACAACCATGCCACGCTCAAAATTGCTTAAATCACCTTTCTTTCCCATTTTGACATTCAGTTTGGAGTTCAGGAGATTGTCTTGACCAGGACCACACCCCTAAATGCACTGAAGCAACTGCCATGTGATTGGTTGATTAGATAATTGCATTAATGAGAAATTGAACAGGTGTTCCTAATAATCCTTTAGGTGAGTGTATCTGGGCTCAGCAGCCTCTATGAATGTAATTTTAGCTAATAGCAGAGGCAAATAGACAGAGCTCTGACAAAGGAAGCTAAGTTGAGAAAAAGCGGCGACCAAGACATTGACGAGAGGTTTGTAAAATAAGACTGCTAGACAGACGTTTCTGTGCATACAGTTGGACTAGTCAGTAATTGCTGTGTCTCCTCTTCCTCACTGTGAGGAAGACATTACAAATTTTAGCCTGGTATCTGATCAGTAGCCTTCTTGGCATCAGCCAAAACCCAAAGCCCAGGCATCTGTTTTATATCAGGACTGAAAAAGCTAGTTTAAAAGTGACCTTTTACACATGAATGGAGAAACCATCACTTAACAGGGTACAAGGTTTGTGACACCACTGATCCCCCACTTGACAGTGCTGTCCTTTCATCCCTTCCCAGGAAACAAATGCTCACATTTGGCCTCCTGTGACTAACGACGGCTGATCAGACTTGGCCTCGGGTGTCTCCAACGACCATAATGACAGCTGTTACAACTGCGAGGAACACTAACGAACAAGAGGTATCAATTAATATAAAATTTGAAAGTCCACATATTTGATCAAAAGTTTATTTTGAAAGAAATCTTACATCTAAACAAGTTGGTTTCAGAAGATCCTGTTCACTCAGTATTTAAAACAAGTGAAAGTAAATGGGTTTAAGATGTTTTTCTCTCTCAACACACCAGCGCTTCTTCCCAGCACCCTGCCAGACACAAGCCCTTAAATTGATGTTATTTAGCCTTTCTGAGGCTGTTGCATGGTTAAAATCAAATGTTATAAAAAGGGTAGCAAGTGAAGTAATGTTAAATCACTGCCTAGCTGGAAACTAATAGTAATGGACACTCCAAAAGTAAACTTCGACCTCTTGGGAAGCCTTACCATGGAGGAGTGGTTTGAACAGATAAGATAAAAAGACACCTGTGAGACATGCAGAGCTAGCATTAGCTAGCCTCTTTGTTTTTCCATCGTCTGCAGCGTTTGGTATTTTTAAGATCACTTATGTAGATAAGTAAAAGATTGATCCAACACTAAGCCCTTCATACAGGACCCTGTTCTGTTACTTTCTACCAGTCAACGAACTTCACTCATTGTAGCTTCCTCAAAAAAGTCCAAGTGGTTTGTAAGGCATGATGGTAAGTTGATCAGACAGGGATGTCATTACCCGGGCCAGTACAGGCTCCTTTCTAATAAACTGGTAATACACTGCCATGTTTTCAGTCATCTGGTATTTTTCCAGTTTTAAGAGATTTAAAAAAACATACTGGCGGACATTTGTAAACAACTTCTCCATTCTTTAAAGGTTCAGTGTGTAATATTTCTGAGGATCTACTGACAGAAATGCAATATAAGATCCATAACTAAGTTTTCAGTGGTGTGAACCGTTTTATTAACTTAGAATGAGTATTTATGTCTCCATAACTGCGGGCGCCGCCTTCTATGGAGGTTGCTGTATTTTGTTGTCATGTTTCTACCATAGCCGACAAGGACAAACAGCGCTACAGAGTGCGTTTCGTCATCACCACGGTGTTCTTCTTCTCCTTGTGTAATTCTGGCAGTGTTGATGCCTGTCACTACAATAAATGCGTCCGTAGAAGAAGAAGAGGGAAAAATAATATAATAACTAGTAATAAAATAATAATTTCTAGAGAAATTGCGGTGTGAATGCTGGCTGTTGAAGGCTGACGCTAAACTGGATTGCTAAACTTCATTGCTAAACTTCATTGCTAAACTTCATTGCAAGCTCTCATTTCAGCTTCTGTCTTAAACAAGCAGCAGTAGATGCTCCTGTCTCTTTAAGCCCCCCCCCCCTACAAAAACCCACTGTGTTCTGATTGGCCAAGATCCTGAAGCAGGATGATTATGCCGCTCAGCGGTAGAGACAAACTAAGCATAGGATTTGCCAGTTGTTATTGAGGCTGCAGGCAAATATATGGAAAACCAGCTCTGTATCACATCATTAAGAGCCAAGAGTAGAGCTTTGGCCATGTTTCACATGAACATCTGACACTGAAAGCTTATAGATAAGACAGAAAATATAAGAAGCCTAATAAGTCTCCTTTAATATGTGTGTGTGTGTGCGCCTGCGGCGACACAGTGAACTAAATTTTCATCATGGTTAAATGCTAAAACAAATTGTACAGATAGAAACAGCTTGAAATATCCTTTAAAATGATACCAAGACCATGTTTATTGGTTCAATAATCGCAAAACACACTGGTCATTTGACAGCCAAAAGTGGTCACTTTATTTTGTCTCTATTAGTTTTCCACTGAAGTCAAAGCAAAAGGTGTGACCCTGCAGTGCTTTTACGTTGTTAGCCAATGGAAGCAGATTTTGCGGGCAATAAAACTCCGTTCAAATTCATTGAAAATTCGTTCACTTGTAGTTTAGCAACTAAACTAAATGTCTATTACAGTTTAAAGAATGTTTTTACTCACTTTCAGCAAAAAACGAGACGACCGACAAACTTTGGTTTGCTCAAAATACCAGTATTTCAACGGGATAGACGGAGACTTGAAACAAGGAGGTTATCTATGGTTTTTCTGGTGGTGTAATCCATCAGAACCCGGAAGTTCCACAAAAAAGAAGCCAACAGGATCAATTATTTTCATAACACCGCAAGTCGCCAGGGAAACTCCCGAGTTACGTCTGTTGGAACCAAGACGGCGGCCGCGATGGTGGAGATCACGTACATAATAAATGTGTACTCCCATTCAGTAAAGTTTAAAGCTCCATGCTTTGATGGCTCTGTGTGTGTGTTGTGTCTGTCAGTGTATTAATGTGTGTGTGTGTGTGTGTGTGTGTTCAGTGAAGAGGACACAAACAGGTGTTCAGAAAATAGCTTAACTTCCGTCCACCAATCAGAACAGAGGACCCAGTCCTTTGATCTTTAATCAGCTAACTTACGTCACCAAGGTAACCAGCTCTACAATAGACAGATAGGAAAATCCTTCTGAGACTTTCTGACAAACAAACCTCCACTGAGACAAAACTATAGGTTTTATCGGCAAAATGACCTGACAAGGCATTTCTGAACGATGTGATGTGTTTTTTGTGTGGATAAAGTAAAAAGAAGCGAGCTAAAAAACTGGTATGTTCTGCTCTGCTCCAGAAATTTTGACTGAATTTGAATTTATAATGGCTTCCAATGAAGGACTTGACTGTCACGCTTGTCCTTTGGAAGGACACAGAGGCAAATCTATAACTCCGAGGGATTTAAAAAGCCCATGTGAGGA
Source organism: Micropterus salmoides (assembly GCF_014851395.1). Classification (NCBI taxonomy): domain Eukaryota; kingdom Metazoa; phylum Chordata; class Actinopteri; order Centrarchiformes; family Centrarchidae; genus Micropterus; species Micropterus salmoides. The sequence continues at coordinate 1,195,476 of NW_024041039.1, forward strand.
ACCACAAAAAAATTTAGTACGTTTCTGGTGTAAAATTATGCATGAAGAGTTAAAATTGTGGTCAAGCCAGCGAGTTAAAGAGAAAAATCTAAGAAGATTTTGCGAGCCTGCTACACTGTAGTGATGATGTCACACCCATTATAAACTCAGAAAAGAGCTAAAAAAAGCATAAAACTTCGACAGCGACCGTGAACAAACCATAAAACATATCAAAAAGCTGAATACATGATTAATAGATTAACTTCTTGTGGCCAATTTACAGTTTAAATCAAGTCTGTAGCTGAAAGTATGCTGAACTGGTGAGCTTTCAAAGTGGAGTAGGTATGAGGAGGATTTTGACAGTCTCTCCATTCACTTACAATGGGAGAATTTTCCTGGAAAACCTTGAATATTTTGGAAAGTATTCAAGGTATCAATTACAAAAGTAATAGCACCCCATTCCTCATTGAGCTGGAAAACCTTGAGTTTGAACAGAGTTTCTACGTCAAAAGCTGTGGGACTAGTTAAGGTCCAAAAAAATGTGACGGAAGAATAATACGAAAATAAATTTTAGCAATAACATAGGATGTGCATGCTTGCAACATTCACACCCAATAATAGTCTCTGAGTAGTCTTCTGGTTTATTAGAATTAAGAAAAGAAGTGACATTTGGACAGGTGAACGAGCACACGTGTTATTTAGCACGAGAGCCGACAGCCTGTGGATCAAACACCATGAAGCCAGACCTAGTCTGGACCATAGGACAGATACAAACAGCTGACAGCAGAAATCAGGGTTGTGGATATTCCAGATGGAAGGCTATAATGTGGGACAGATATTTTCTGTCTGTTTTCTGCTGGACAGGTAATAAAGTTAAGTTTGTCAGACTTTAGCAATGCAAATGAAAGCTGTTGTTTGATAGCTTTAGCTTGAATCTGGCCATGATCACTGAGAGAGGTGAGGTGTCTGTCAACATGTAGTTGCATTAATTTCATGTCGCCTATTTATTCTTCAGCCTGTAGGTTAGCTTTGCCGGTTAAGTTAGCGAGACAATCAGCTTATCAGTAACGTTAATTGGCAATATTGGCAATAAAATCGTAAGCTAGGTTAGCCGTTAGCTTAGAGCATCTAAGCATCAGCCAGCTAAACTTCTACTGCCCTGAGAAAAATCAAGTAAGGTTAGTTGGATTGGTTTATTCACCAGCGCTGTGCTTTAGCTTGTGGTGTAAAATATGTTGTTGGATTAGTTTCATGTAGTCTCTCTCTCTCTCTCCAGCGCTCTGTTTTGGCTTTGTCGGTTACGTTCGTGAGACAATCAGCTGAGAAGGCAGCTTCCAGCATCAAAGCTCAGATCAGACAGCAGATTGTAATTTCATGTAGTTCTTCTCCCGCGAATGAAACTAAGATTGTGACTAAAATCAGCAGCTAAGCTTCACATTTTACTGGTGGAAAACATATATTTCTTTTCACTGCTAATGGTGAGATATAACAAGACCGTGTGCCTATCAAGTGACCAATAATGAATACTTTCAGAATTTGCATTAAAAAAAGGTGTTTTTTGGATATTGCTTTTCCACTGTGCACACAAATGTGTAATTTGTACTTTCACATGTTAAACGCCCATTAAAAACATTGCACTGTTTTACAACAAGCTGAAATTATGGCTGTCAGTACTACTTTGTGTTTCTATTGTATTTTAAAAAATTAAAAAGACATGTTGCAGATTGCTTATCTAATTAAGCAAATCGAGAGAAGCCTTGATCCTCACCTGACAATGCCTTTGTAAACTTCATGTATTATGTGGTTTATAATGGACTCTGGTGCAGAAACAGTGAGCTTATTTGTCCTGTTATCTGTCAGTGGTCACTAGATGTGATAGTGTTTGAGATGTTCTTCATTTTCTTTGGTATGTTAGTCCAGATGAGCCAACCCTCCCAAGATGTAAAATACTGTATTACAGGAGTATGAGACATCATGTAGCACTTCATTTCTTGATGTGGCAGTTGTTTATTAATGTAACAACAATATTCAAATAAAACCCACAAGTTTTAACTGAATAATTAAGTAAATATAACTGTCTTAATATATCTATCTAAAGAAACCTAATTTGTTGACTGGCAACTCTCTGCTATCTCATAGATGACATCTTTTGTCCTTTCTCAGACACCGTAGCTATACAATTCTCTTAGATAGGGGAAGGGGTGCAATTCGCAACCCCAACCACTAGATGTCACTAAAACTTACACACTGAACCTTTAAACTGGCATCCTAAATAAAATTTGAAAAAACCTATCCACCTGAAGGCATGCGTGGAAATAATTATAATATTGCAATGATGTTACTATAATAAATCATAGCTCTTTCTTTATTTGCTATATCTCTTACTCATCTTTAATTTATACTGTAGTGGGGCTACAAACCACCGGATATGGTGTCTGACGTCACCTAAAATTCCCATAATGCAATGGGAATTACAGTTATTTACCGGAAAGAGAATATACAGTATTATACTGGGTGATATGTTAACTGTAGAAATTACAGAAATGTCTAACAGTGTATGTGTTTTAATGTTTCAGGAAAACACAGGTTGCACATGAAAATCACCATTTAACTGCTGAATAAATCAACAAAATGGGGAACGCACAATCAGACAAACCATTACCACCATTTCTACCATTACTACCATTATTCAGCCGGAAATGCTGCAAGTGTGGTAAAGTCATGCCTCGATGGACCATTGTTGATCGTTGCATAACTACTGTTCATGGGCAGCATGTAGTTGTGTACAATGGAGGTGAATTCTACAGACCAGTTGGCTTTAATCTTATGTTTGAGTGTGCACATTGCTTTAATAAGCCAATCAGGGATCAAGAGGAAAAGAGTAAAGAGGAGGAGAGAAGAAGAGAGGAGGAGAGACAGAGAGAGGAGGAGAGGAGAAGAGAAGAGGAGAGAAGAAGAGAGGAGGAGAGACAGAGAGAGGAAGAGAGGAGAAGAGAAGAGGAGAGACAGAGAGAGGAAGAGAGGAGAAGAGAAGAGGAGAGACAAAAACTGGATCAAAGACTACAAGAATCGCAGCAACGATCCAAAGAGCAGCATGAGAAACAACAGAGCAGCCACATTTCAGAAGAATATGAGTCCAAGCGAGATGTTGAGATGTGGCATCTGAATGAGTTTGAGGCTAAGTATGAATCCGGCAGGGATGAGCTTCTAGAAATCCTCTCTAAGAAATGCAGTTCCCCTGTTCCAGATCTGAGTCTCACTCAGCTGACAGCAGACCAGCAGCGGGAGATCCTGTCAGTCCTGGACAAACTTCTGTTTGATGAATGGATCAGTGCTCCCCGTCCCTCAGCACTCTGCAGCACACTCAGGTGTTCATCACAGAGCTGTGTGCCCTGTCTCTGGAGATCCCCGAGGGAGTTCCCCTACAAAGCATCTCCAATCAGGTGCAGTCCCTGGTGGACTCCATCAGCCAATCAGCACGCAATGCTTTTGAGAGTCTCCTGCTGACTCAAGCCCTGTACCTGAACCTGATGCACTTTTTCACTGACTATAGCAGCTCTGATACTGACGCAGTCCTCATAGCCAAACAGTGGGCTGGAGATAAGCTTTCCACTGAGAACCTCTGTCTTATAGAATTCCTGAGCACCCTCGCATCATCACTGCAGAATGTAGTGGGAAGAGCCTCTGTGTTCATTTTAAAGATGGAAATCCAGTGCTTGAAGCTTCTCTTATCCACACTCACACATCTAACCGGCAAAGAAACCCACTCAGAATCCACTGAGATGCTCCTCAGACTTGTGCAAAGAAACCAATGGACCCCAACGGAGACAGTGACTCTGCTCAAAGCACTGTCACAGAAATATGCAGAGGATGTTTCAATAACTGAAGTCCTTAAGCTGGTGCAAGCTTATGACATATCACCAGAGTGGACGGATGAGTCCGGACACACTCTCGTCCAGGCTCTGGACTTTGCTGGCCCTGAGAGATTCCATCAGGATTTCCTAAATACTCTCAGAAGGAACAATGAGAGCAGTCTACCTGCAGCTCTAGCAGAAGTGAAGATGTTATGGAATTTGGATGATTCTGTGGTTGATATGATAAAAAACATTACCACTGGCGTCCTGCAGTACGCAGAAAATGCACCAAAAGGAGGCCCAGTTAGTTCCGTTGGTAGAGCGCCTGCCCAACGTACAAGGACGATTCTGCATGTCTGCGTGTGTTTTCTTCTCTCACTCCTTCATTTCCTGTTTCACTTCATGTCAAATAAAGGCAAAAAGGCCCAACATATATCTTTACAAAAGAAAGGAGAAAATGCACCTAAAGATGCACCATTTGTTAAAGATTCCTTCACACGTGATCCCTTGAATGCAGACGACCTCCAGAAGTCTCTGTCTCAGCTCTGCAAAGCAGTTTTTGACACCAAAGGCTGGTGGCCCACAGTGAGGCAGATGCTGCGGTGGTGTGCGTTGGTGCTGACTCAGAAGAGTGGAGAGCTACAACTGGTTGGTGTGGAAGAAGACCCATGTGTCACAGCCATGTTTGCAGCCACACAAGTCTGCATGGGAAACAAACTGGACATTGTGCTGAGCGCTGATGTTCCCTCAGAGGAGCAAACTAAGGAGTGGTCTGACTTCTACAAGCACCTTGGAATCTCTCTCAACACAAACATGAAGAAAACAAATGCATCTTACAGGGAGGTCTATGAAGCAGACATTGTGTACGGTACCATCAGTGACTTCATCTCTGATTACTTTCAGTACGGCATCGAGGGGATGGGAACAGGGAACCCTCAGCTTAGACGTGGATTTATCATTGAACAACAAAGTCTCAGTTCTTCTCATAATCTGGAACTTTCTAGGCTCAAGGACAATGATTCCCTGGTGTTTGCTGCAGAGGTCCTGCAAAGCATCATGGGTAAATTTCAGAGTGAGGATATGGAACTGAGACACAAGTTTCTTAAGGCTCTTTTTCAGGTGCTCCACACCAACCTAAACAACGACACAAACACTGGCAATAAAATCATCACCATCTCAAAGAAAGTTAGTGGAAAGGAACTTCCTTCTAATGAGGTCTTTGTTCTGACCTTTCTTGAGAATCTCCTGAGAGTGGTTACTAGAGAAACAGAAGCTGAGAAAAACAGGACATCTCCTGCAGGCAAATGGTGTTTGGAGATTTTATTTGACTGTGCAGAGCAGTTCCAAGACTCAACAGCACAAATCAAGGAACTCTTCCAGATGGTTTCAAATCTTAGACTTTGGTCCCCCATGGAGGCCTTAAACCTCATTGGAGCATTAACTGACCACCATCATGATGAAGACTGTATTTCCATCATGAAGATTTTACACTTGATGGCAACGTATCAGGTGTCTTCCACGTGGACAGACAAGGACAACCAATCTCTCCTTAAACTCTTGAGTCAACTAGAACTGAGAATCTGATCCAGCATTTAGAAAATAGCCTGAGAGATGAGAAAACAAAAAGCCTTGACACTCTGTTTGATGAAATACGGCAGATGAAAGACATCGATGAACAAACACTGAGTAAATCATACAGTGTAGTAACTCATGTAACAAACCTGATCGAAACCGGTGAAATTAAAAACCACACAGATGTACAGCGAGCTAGGAATCTGAGTCACAGCACGGACACAGAAGACCTTCAGGAGGTCCTGGCAGTCTTATGCAATGCTGTAAACCTGTGCCAGGCTGAAGGGAAGTGGTGGCCCAGAACCACCCAGATGATCAGCTGGTGCCTCTTGGCCTTGTCTGACACTGGGATTCTCCTGGAGATGGGCACTGGAGAAGGGAAGTCTTGTGTCATAGCAATGTTTGCAGTGCTGCGTGCGCTTAGGGGTGAAAAAGTAGATGTGGTGTCCAGCTCTTCTGTGTTATGTCAAAGAGATGCAGAAGAATGGACCAACTTCTACAAGTACTTTGGCTTGACAGCTGACACAAACACAAATAAAACCCAAGATAAAGATCGCAAAGAATGCTACCAGAAGGACGTGGTCTATGGCACTATCGAAGCCTTCGCTGCAGATCACCTTCGCCAGATATTTGAGATGAAGGATGTGAGGCCTGATCGCAGCTATCAGTGCATCATAATCGACGAAGTGGACTCCCTGCTGCTGGATCAGGGAGTGCAGCTGACCTACCTGTCCAGCCCCATGGTCTGCATGCAGCACCTGAACATCATCCTGGCCATGATCTGGGGCCACGTCAGCCAGTACGGCTTCCTGTCTACAGGAGACCAGACATTTGTCCGGGGTCCTCCTGTTTCATTCTTCAAGGCCATCTTTGAATCAATAGACACAGAAGAAACTGACATTAATGATCCAATGGACATTTTACGTATCGCTGAAGAAACCAACACTGTGCCAAGTGGATTTACAGATGATACCTACAAAAGTGAAAAGGATGAACTTCTGATCAAACTGAAAACTGTGAGTCAGGATGCTGTGGTAGAGTTTTTCCAAGAAATTGAGGACTATGTCCCCTATGGTTTCACTGTTTACACTTTAGACGACAAGGGATTGCTCCGTCTTAGAAAACGCAGCCCGTACAACAACAGGGACATTCCAGAGCTTAAATTTCTTGTCTTGGAGGAAGGCTTGTGTTGTACTCTCTATGATTCAGAAGAAATTCTCATCAAGCCCATTGCAGAATTAATCTCAGAGAAGATTCAGTACACCCCATGTACAAACAATAAAGACAAAATCAGCATTCCTGGATTCTTGAAGAATCTGGTGGAGAAGAAAGTGTCAGTGTGGGTTCAGAATGCCTTTCTGGCAATGCTACTGAAGCAAGGACGGGAATATGTTGTAGAAAACGACAACGTCTGTCCAGTGAATTTCAGGTCAACTGGTATAATAGAACTGAATAAGAAATGGGGGGATGGTCTGCAGCAGTTTCTTGAGATTAAACACCAAATCAAACTGAGCACAATTTCGACAGTGACAAACTACGTGTCTAACATCTCCTTTTTTGAAAAGTACCATGGGAAAATATATGGAACAACGGGGACACTTGGGAGCAAAGCAGACATTCTGTTTTTGCAGGAGCTATATCCAAATCTGTCTGCCTGCAAAATGCCAACATTTGACCGGAAGAAGTTATTTGAGGTCAAAGGTACTCTGAAGACCTCAGCTGAAGAGTGGAAATCTGAAATAAAACGTGTGGTTATGGCTCAGATTTCCCCAAATTCATACAGAGATGGAAGAGCAGCCCTGGTGATCTGTGAAACTATCAACAAAGCCAAAGAGATCTACGAAGAGCTGAAAAGCAGCATCCCAGGTGAGATCATTCTCTACTGCCGCAGCGACAAAGACAGTTTGAGCAAAATAGAAAGGGAGCTGCTACCTGGTGATGTCATTGTTGCCACAAACCTAGCCGGGCGTGGCACAGACATAAAAGTGTCCAAACAGGTGAACAACAATGGAGGACTATTTGTGATCCTCTCCTTCCTCTCTGAGAACACAAGAGTGGAACTCCAGGCTTTTGGTCGAACTGCTCGTAAAGGGAAACCTGGATCTGCTCAGATAATCGCGTCCACTGAACACCAGTCTTTCAGGACGGTGTCTTCTCTGGAGGAAGCTAAGAGCACAAGGGATAGACTCGCAGCAGAAAAGATAAATCACATGATGAACGATGTCACTGAGTTGAAACTGCGAGAGGACCTGTTTTCAGAGTACTGCAAAACTCTTGAAGATGTTTATAAGAAGACAGATGGAGAAGAGGAAAGAGCTGTTGTTGCCATCATGAATGAGTTCTGGGGGATATGGTTGCAAACAAAATCAGAGGAAATTGACCAGCTGAAGAGAAATGAATTGCAAACGAGTTTGAAAGCTGATTTGTCATTGGCACAAAGTCAGTCTCAAAGTCAGACTTCACCGTGTTCTAGCATTTATCACTACATCACGTTTGGAAATGTCGCGCTGAGTGAAAAACAATGGGACGTCAGCGCCAGGCTATTTGAAAAGGCCATGAATCAAGATGAAAGCTGGGCAGCCATAGCTTTTTACAGTCATGCATACTGCACTATAAAGCAGCAGAAAGCAGATTACCTGACTAAGGCCAGAGATGATCTAAAGAAGGCTCAGGAGTCTCTGAAGTATCTCAGTGAACAATCCGTGGTCTGTTGCAGTTTGTAAAGATGTCCTCTGCACACTCAGCCAACAGTAACCAAACCAGCCTTGAAAAACAGTTAACAACCAAGTGCAGCATGTTGAGTTACTTTGATAAAAACATTAGTGAGGCCATCCAGAAGCTGGATGAGATCAAAGAAAGAGGGAGGGATGCAATAGTCAATAAATCCCCAATGTTCTCCCTGGTGTCGACTGCTGATGAAGAGCTCCAGGTGGAAGCCTACAACCTCTACAGTCAAGGTCTGAAATATGTATTTTCTGTGGAAGAGAAGCCTCGTTTCTCATGGGAAGGTCTGCTGGTGTTCTGTCTTGGAGTTCTGCAGATTATTGGAGGAGCACTGCTCACTGCATTTACATTTGGGACATTTGCTCAAGTCGGCATGGAACTCATCACTGAAGGAATATCAGACTGCATCACTGGCATAGAGGCCATGGTGACTGGAGAATTCAGCTGGACATCATGGGCTATAGATAAAGCCATTTCTATAGGTGTATCTCTCATTGGGTTTGGAGTTGGAAAACTGATTGCAAAGGGCTTCAAAGCTTCTAAAATGTCAATTAAGGGATTCGGCAAACAGCTGAAGGCGATGCCAAAGTTTCTTTCCAGTCAGGCTAAAGAAGGTTTAAGTGTTGTTGCAAAGACAAACATGAAGAATGCCGTAAAACTTACTGCTAAAAAAACAGTAGAAGAAGTCATGATGTATGGACTTGGGAAGGCAGAAGAGAAAATACTGAAAGAAATACTGAACAGCATCAAAAATGAGGTGAAAAAGGGAATTGTTGAAGATGTGAAATCCAACATGGAAAAAGAGCCCTTGGCTTCATTAGTAGACTCCATCGTCCTCTCACACCTTGAGGATAAAAAGCAGCTTCATGATCTCCTGCAGGACAAGAACAGAAAGAGTGAGCTGCTGGCCATTTTCAGAGAGTTAAGCAACACTGCTGTACAGCATATCTATGCTGACCTCAGCTGGCAGAACAAGCTCAGCTCATCCTTTACAGAGATTGACAACGCTATAGCAATGGCCAGAGGAACTGTACGTGGAATTCTGACAGCTGTCAACATAGGAGCACTGGCAGTCGCTGCCATTAGTGCAGTGCACAGTATCTCCAGCAAGTTTTTCTCGAACCTCCATGAACAGCTGAATATATTTAACGAAAACAAAGCTTCGTCAGAAAAAGTGAAGGTAAATGAGCTGTCTGCTTCAGATGCTGAGATGCTGAAAGAATTCAAGCAGGACTTGGCCGACACCATCAGTGCTTTATTGGCTGATGCTTTGGTAGAAGTGTTCCACCAGAAGTTCTCCAGTCACATTGTTTCTCGTGTTCAAGGAAAAGTAAATGGCGTCATTCGCCGTTATGTAAGAACTGGCTTAAAGAGTGACAGAACAGAGGAAAAACTCAGAGCTGGACAGAACAACAGATACATCTCATACATGCCAGGAGACCCGAATGCTAAACTTGAACCTGCAGGAGAGGCAGGAATACACTCAGAATCACATGCTGAAAAGATCCTGAATGAGGGGACTGCAGGCACCATTCTCGATATCAGAGTCCTGTCAGAAGCCACTGGGACTAAGGTTGTTATTCTAACAGAGGACAGCCATGGCAGACTTACCAAGATGCAGGAGCTGAGCCCAGGAGCTAAAGCCACCAGTCAAACTGTGACACTGATCTACAGACCAAAGAGTGTCCAACACCCAGACGGCCATTATGACGTGCGCATCAATAACCAGACAGTAAACATAGACAGCGAGAGCAAGAGCTGCCTGTTTCACGCTTTGGCACGAGGCATGAAACCAGAGGCCAGTGAAGAAGAGATCGCTTTAGAAGCAGACCGCCTCCGATCTGTGGAGGCCGACACTCTCCTCAGACATCCAGGCCAATGGGAGCCTTTCATCAAGCGCAAAGAGTGGACTGAAGCAATCAGAGGAGGGGACTGGTACATGGCAGAGGGAGCAGGAAGAAACAACAAAATTAAAGAAAGCAAAAAGAGACTTCAGCAAGAGGTTGGAAAAGTAGGACGTTACAAAGATTTGCAAAAAAATGAAAAGCTAAATCCCGGACTTGGACAGTTCATCAATGCAGATCACTGGCCACCAGTAAGTTGTTTATTAGAAGCTAGAAAACTGAACCAGAATAGCATATTAGCTACAGCCTTTCTTAAAGTGGGAACAAACTCATCTCCTCTGGATCCCAACCTGATTCCTGATGTGCACAAATATCATGGCCGTGAACTTCCAGCTGTTTATGTGCCAAAAGAGGTGCATCTTGAGTTTCCCAGTACAAAATCAAAACAATTCAGAACATGCTTAGCGACCTACATCAGCATGGATGATGTTGTGGGCGCCTTCAAAGTGATGACCCTTGGTTCAATGCCGAGAAGTAACTTGAATAGCAACAAGAACTTCAAAGACTTTCAGGACAACCAGAAGTCTAAAACCAGGCTTGACGTTTATGGAAAGAGTTTTGAGAAAGTCAGTCTAAAGATGGTAAATACGTATTTCAACCTGCTTCGAGGAGTCATGACAGAAGACCACTGTACCACCCTTACGAGCTGGATCAAGAACAACGGCTACAATAATCCAAATGATCCACACAGGAAACTAGTGTCCAACCTCCAATTATGAAAAGGTAACATCACATATAATTTGAGTCTAAAATTAAGCACAAACCGCTTTCACTTAGGAGTGTTTATCGTATAAGAATAGTTAATAGTTAAAGGGTGGGAGGTTCATGGCGTAGCCTGTACCTGCTGGCTATGGCAGAAGGCCCAGATTGATGAGAGAGCAACTAGCTCAGCTGATGCAGGAAGCAGAACCCAATGGACCTCCCACTCTAGCAGTTGCAACTACCATGATGGTAAAACAGATAACTAGGCTAATAACCCCTGCCACTGCGCGGGCACCTGCAGTTTTATGAACATAGTTTTGTATATATATGTTATTTATTTTCTGCACAGTCACAAAATGATAAATGCTTATTGCCACAGAGGAGTGCAGCCACTTCCTCCTGAATCTGTGGGACTTAAAAGGTACACATTAAGATATCACTCAAGTTTACACTATGGTGAGCAGTTGACCAAAGTGGATTTGTCTTTTCTTTACAGTGTATTGACACCTGGGAATGTTACTGATCAACCAGTGAAAGTTCATCATCAAGCATCAAGAGACCTCTCTGACGATGTATCATGAGGATCACTTTTCCTTTGGTTTGATTTTAAATCAAACATAGACTGTGCCATTGGACAGACTTTTCACAAACAACATAACTGTCAATGTGCCTATTTTACACCCCAACAGTTCTGCCTTTGGCCATATGATTCTCTGGTAGTGAGTTGTAAATATCTCCACTGAAATGTTCTACGTTCTGTCCATTTGTCCTGGTGTGTCTGGAAATCTAGGAGCAATGGTACGTGGTTAGGACAGAAACATACATTTAAATAGAAATTAGACAAAGTCCATGTTTAAACAATCTATTGCTGTAACTAATGATAATTTGTCACTAGAACGTTGTCAGTGGAGAACATCACCCGTACTAATTACTGTAAAAGGTCATAATAATCTTCCTACCATATATTTAGGGTTCCCCTTTTTCCAAAGATGCAGTTGTTGAGCAGCCACAGCAGGCTAATATAATTTTTAAATTTAAATCAGGTCTGTGCTGTTTTATAGTGAGGACTCACAATGTTTGATTTTAGCTTCTTGGATGCTTCAGTGAAGTCTGAATCCTGACTATAGGTAAAACAATCTAAAGTTAGAAAACCTCAGTCTGTAATGGGAAAAGATTTAGGATGTGTCTTTAATGAGGACCCCTGGTTTGTTTGTTTTTACAGTACAAATCTTTTTTTCACTGTTTTAAAGAACAAAACTTCAAATAGTGGACTATAAATTATTCCACAGTTTCCATATGTGCTTTGATTATCAATTTGATTCACCATTTTTTCAGCCATACATATTTCCTCATGTGTGCTGAACTGCTACATTAATTTCTGTTGTTTTTTAATAAGAAATATCTTCATGTATCCTCACAGTTCAGCATCCATTAATGGAAAAGACTTTTACGGTCAGACATACCTTTTAAATTGATTCTGTCATCCAGAGAAAGTGAGGTAAATCTTTTTATTTTCCTTGTTCTGTGCTCAACATTTCTTACTATATTTTATCACTATCTTCTCATAGTGTGCTGATTGTGTTGCCTCAACAACTAGAAAAATATAATCAACCATATGTATCAATTAATGGAGCAAGCTAGCGACTAGCTAACTTTTGTCAACTTTCAATTTATATGTACTTTATTATACAAGCAAACACATTTTCTATTGGTGTGAGCAGCTGCAGGGAGCTGCCGAGAAACATTTAAAAATATGTTGTGACTGTCACGATCTGGCTCTTGGACCATGACAAATACGGAGACACACCATGTTGAAAATATAACAAAGTCATTTATTTTTAACAAAGGATGAGCAATAAATCTAAATAGAACGTAAAACAAAGCATGTCGTGTGAAAATCAGTCAAGTCAGTAGTGACGGGTGTGAGTGAGGGAAAGTATGGTGGATGTAGAGGTGTTGAAGTGTAGAAATAAAACAACGGAGCCACTTCCCTGAAGGGGGACGCCTCTGCTGACGGGGAAAGAAGAGAGCGAGTTGCTGCACTACTGCAAGGCTGAAGTAATCGGCCCACATCGGGCCCTCAGGTGTTCAATGAATGTACAAGAAAGTTACACAGTAGAGCCCCAAAAGGGGTCGGCACCCAGAGTCATAGGTTTGGATGTGATTGTGATTGTGTGGGTTTTGTTTGTGTATTTCTCTGCTGTTGGACAGCTGATTGGGCTGGAGAGCACCTGCTTAGAAAGGAATCATGTGGATGCTGGGGTCCTACTAGAGGTCTTCTGTGTTAAGCCGTGCTGAGCAAACCTGTTGGTAATTAATTTAGTAAAGAAACCAGAGTTACATGATAAGACAAAGTAAAAAAGTGCAGTCCTTGAAACCTGTAGGGGGGAGCAGCCGGTTTAGTTTAATCCTGTTTCCTCCTGTATTCTTTTGTATTCTTTGTTAGGGCAGCTAGTAGTGAAGGGTATGAGTTGCTTTTGTTTTGACTTCATAACCTGTGGCATTGATCATTGCTGGGAGTGGGAAAAGGGGGGAGACACTGCTGCACTCCAGTTTCCCCTAGGCCGCTATAACAATATATTTTAAGAGTTTGATATATAGATTAATAATAATAAAATATCTCAATCCTTACTCTACAAAGATACCATAGATTGTTCAGTTTTGTGAATCTCATTCAGTGTGGGGGGGTCACTAAGATCAGTGCATCACTGCTTCAGTTCTTCCAAAAACAGACGAGATCATGAATGACCAGCAGGGGGAGCTAAACCTGCTGCTGTTGTAGCGTACACTCCCAGAAGAAGACAGGAGCTGAGCTAAAGAGTTAAAACAGTCTCCAAAGTGTTTTTACTGAGCTGTAAAACACTGTGCACAAATGCATCAGTAAATCTGTGTCTGGTCCTCTGATTTACAACTCGTAGATCATCATTTGGACGTCACTTTAGTATTTTTCAATGGGAATATATTTGTGAATCTCCACCTGTTGTGCGACTGTTTAACACTGTTGTGTCAGACAAAGTTCACTAATGCAGGGCTTTCCAGCAGATCACTGTAATATAACATTTATGGAAAACAACAGCTCACTCCTTCAAATCTCATATTACTACAATTTTTGCACAGTGGCCCCAACACTCCTCAGCCTTTAGGTTTATGTTATTCTCTCGCTAATCTGCAGCTGTTAACTGTTTGTGTAGCAAATATATTGACTAGACACCGACAAGCAACAGTGATTATACACATTTTTTAAATTAAAAAGTATTGCTGAGGACAGTTCAGTAGTCACTCAGTCCTGAAGCTGTAACCACTGCTCGCTCTCTCTCTCTCTCTCTCTGGTGCTCACTCTGAATGCAGGCATGCTGAGTAATGTGGAGTGATTTTCCATCTGCTGCTTGGACAGAGGACCAAACATATCATATTACTTTAAAGGGCTTTAATGCAGAATGATAAATAAACACACACTCACGCAATTCCCTAATATTTCCTACTGGAGGACTGTATAGAAGATGATGAGTTACTAAAGAACAGACTGGGAGATCTGATATTAATGAATCATTAATGATTAATTCATGAATATCTGAGAAATAATCATACTGACCACTTTCTATAATGTCCTCCATTATCAGGGTTGTACTCTTTAACAATTCATCAACAATGAATTAATCCCTGATTTGTTCCTCACTTGTTTCATAATTATCTAATCATTAAGTAAACATTAGCTACTCTATAAATTGCTGTCCTCATTTATTCCCTGGTAATTACTGAATATGTTGTGTAACCTTATTGTAAAGTTGCTGAAAGACGAGCTCTTTTTCAGACTGCTCTGTAAACAGATGCATGTGGGAACAGATGATCTGGCTGCAGGATGTGGATCACAGTTTGTAGAAGTTTCCCATCAAAGCGCTTTCCAGTGGATGAGGCTGAAGCTTCTAGATGCTGTAGAAACTTCCTCATGAGCTCACCTGACATGTTGTTTGTTCCACAATCAGGAGCTAAAAATATTTGGTTTTGATTTTTTGAGCGTGTGTTCATGATGATTACGGAGCATCATAAAGATTTAACGAGGTAAACAGAAACCAAGGCAGCTTTCATGTCTGCAGCTTTGTGAAACCTCAGAGGAGCGACCTGCTGCAGTTAGTAACACAAAGAGTGACAAACTGCTGAGCCTTAGTGCTGATAACAGGTCAGTGCACCAGGGAGGGCCGAATGTAAGAAGGGCCTCACCTCATCAGCTACACATCTTTCATCATGGCCTCCTCCTCAGAGAGGGGAGCTCCCGGTGAACTGAGAACTTCTTAAAGCTTGAATATTATAAATATACTGAATTCCTTGGATTTAAGCGGACAACGGTTTTAATGATAAACTTTATTTATGTTGCACTTTTCAAAACACATTACAAAGAGCACAAAAACACAGACTTAAAGACTTGAGGCTGGTGTAATTTTATAATTTTCTTAATGTCAAGAAATCTCCAGAAAACAGTCAGTCCATCTCTCAATGCTGTCTTACTTCCCAATGCTGTATCGCAGTGCAGCAGTGAGGCTCACTGATACTTTAGTAAAAGTACAGCTACTGTACGTCCAGGTACAGCGAACGTCCCGGTAAGTTGGCGCAGATCCCACGTGCCTTGTAAAAGCGGATTCTATTGTGACACTCTGGCCTCTTCAAGGTTTTGTTGTTTAGCTAATGTTAGCTTGTTGGCTATTGTGTTCAAGCCAATTTCAAATAGTTCTTTTCAGAAGCTTTACACTGTAAGCTAATGGTAAATTTTCCTTAGTTCATGAAACTTTAGCTATCTGAAGATGGAGTGGAAATGTAAATATTGTGGTTTTATTAGTGTGAAGAAGGCGCAGCTATTTAAACACTACCGGTTAAAACATGGAAGTTACACAAGGACAATACCATTTCCTTGTTTGCACCAGGACTGTTTGTGCACATTCAATTCCTTAAACAGCCTTAAAGCGCACATATCTCGTGTTCACTCTAAAACTCATGAGGAACAACCAGGAGAAAATGAACCTGTCAAATTCTGCTGTCAGTTGTGTGAATTCATTGAGCCCTGCTCTGAAACTGAATTTTTCACCCACCTCCGAAACAGACACTTGAAAGTGAAGTAACAGGTGGGGTCCAGTTGGTAAATAGCTCTGCTGTGTATTATTGTTTGTGTGTGTGCACACAGTGTTCAGGATAACATATGGACCCTATTTTAACTGTGTGATGTCCTCTCTGCTCCCTCAATCCACCAGGCTTCAGGATGTGACAGAAGTCAGATGCCTTGTCTGGAAGCCTTGTGGGCTTCCTGTCCTTCTTGGCGATGATCCATCCGCCTTCTTCAAGGCCTGCTTTGTAAGCAACTTTGATTTTTCTCTACCTCCCTTTACCTCCTCTCCCTTGTGTTAATAGTTTCTTTTTTTTGGTTATTGTTCGAAAAAAAAAAACCTCTGGAGGAGGCATACTCTAAAATTGTGACCTGTGTTCACTAGGGGTGGAACGGTACACACACATCACGGTTCGGTTCTGTACATTAGAGGGAAAAGCAAAACAAAAATGCAGAAGGCTTTTTTAAAATTTTTTATTGTGCATGTCTCAGGCTGTACCACCTAAAGTCATTCAGTCTCTCCCCTGAACTAGCTGCAACATCTTACTTTATAGTGTGTAAAGTAAGATGTAAACAATAAGTACCCTACATCATCTCCAGACTCCATGGGCTCGCTTTCCGGGTTTACAATCTTTGTGCACTGTGCACGGCACCAGTCTGGTGCAGAGCGCATAAACACAATGTGTTGCTGTTTACCTCTCTGCAGTGTTCGTGTGTTTGTTTTCAGATCAGACACGCGGGGCTACAGATTAGGTGTCCCAAAAAAACCCCGCGTATCTAACAGTAGGTTCGCATTACATAAATAATTTACACCCAAGTTTTATTTATTTTTATACTGTGTTTATTCTGTAAATTCATGTCCCGAACTGAGACACCTGTACCATTTTGGTTCAATACGAACACATGTACCGTTCTACCCCTAGTGTTCACCCCAGATAATTTGTGGATGCTTCTTTGCACCTGTCCTGCAAGATTTTCTGTAGCGGTCGCTGCACTGGGCGCTGCACTGGGCAGTGGGTGGACAATGGATAGGGCTGACATATTGGCTGTGTACCTATAGAGGGTGTTTGTAGCACTATATTGTCATGTTGATTTGATCATGCCCGGTTCCTTTTTTCAGAACGTTGATGATGAGGAAGGTTCGTACAATGATGTGCCAGTGGGAATCCTGTGCCATGAACAGCAAAACATCACTCCACACACCCAGTCTCTTCACCACAATGCATCCTCAGTGGGAATCATCTTGGAGGGAAACATTGTGATGGATGTTGAGAGCCTGCCCCAGGCCATGTACATCGTCTTCGGACTTACCTATGCACTGCATCTCAACTACACAAAGTACATGAAGAACACTTCCAACAGGTACTTCTGAACTTAGGTAAGACAGATCTGAAACCTAAACTTCAAACACTTAAGAATCAGCTTGCAATGTAAGATCCAACATCTCTTCTTCTCAAGTCTTCAAATGTGAGTTTTCTTAAAAAAATGTATTAACTGGCAGTGAAGAGAGAGGGGGTAAGGAGGGAAGGACAGCCTAAAAATGTTACATGGTGGATAGAGAAAGCATGGGGGGTCGTGAGGAGGGGAGATAGAGGGAGGAGGAGGGGAGATTATGGGCTCTAGATGGGTATTTACTGTCAGTTTTATTTTTCACCCTTATTCTGTCTCATGTTTTTTATTTTATCCAGAGAAACATTTTTTGTTAATGATCGAGTTCACAATTGCCAAGATGGAGGAGGGGGTAGAGAGAGGGGGAGGGGAGAGAGAAAGGGAGGTAGAGGTGGAGGGGAGAGTGAAAGGGAGGTAGAGGCGGAGGGGAGAGAGAAAGGGAGGTAGAGAGAAAGGGAGGTAGAGGCGGAG
>NW_024041039.1:1213662-1252432 GCF_014851395.1 Micropterus salmoides
AATCAGAGGACCAGACACAGATTTACTGATGCATTTGTGCACAGTGTTTTACAGATCAGTAAACACTTTGGAGACTGTTTTAACTCTTTAGCTCAGCTCCTGTCTTCTTCTGGGAGTGTACGCACAACAGCAGCAGGTTTAGCCCCCTGCTGGTCATTCATGATCTCGTCTGTTTTTGGAAGAACTGAAGCAGTGATGCACTGATCTTAGTGACCCCCCCACACTGAATGAGATTCACAAACGAACAATCTATGGTATCTTTGTAGAGTAAGGATTGAGATATTTTATTATTATTAATCTATATCAACTCTTAAAATATATTGTTATAGCGGCCTAGGGGAAACTGGAGTGCAGCAGTGTCTCCCCCCTTTTCCCACTCCGCAATGATCAATGCCACGGTTATGAAGTCAAACAAAAGCAACTCTCATACCCTTCACTACTAGCTGCCCTAACAAAGAATACAAAAGAATACAGGAGGAAACAGGATTAACTAAACGGCTGCTCCCCCCTACAGGTTTCAAGGACTGCACTTTTTTACTTTGTCTTCATGTAACTCTGGTTTCTTTACTAAATTAATTACCACAGGTTTGCTCAGCACGGCTTAACACAGAAGACCTCTAGTAGGACCCCAGCATCCACATGATTCCTTCTAAGCAGGTGCTCTCCAGCCCAATCAGCTGTCCAACAGCAGAGAAATACACAAACAAAACCCACACTCACAATCACATCCAAACCTATGACTCTGGGTGCCGACCCCTTTTGGGGCTCTACTGTGTAACTTTCTTGTACATTCATTGAACACCTGAGGGCCCCGATGTGGGCCGATTACTTCAGCCTTGCAGTAGTGCAGCAACTCGCTCTCTTCTTTCCCCGTCAGCAGAGGAGTCCCCCTTCAGGGTGGCTCCGTTGTTTTATTTCTACACTTCAACACCTCTACATCCACCATACTTTCCCTCACTCACACCCGTCACTACTGACTTGACTGATTTTCACACGACATGCTTTGTTTACGTTCTATTTAGATTTATTGCTCATCCTTTGTTAAAAATAAATGACTTTGTTATACTTTCAACATGGTGTGTCTCCGTATTTGTCACGGTCCAAGAGCCAGATCGTGACAGTCACAACATATTTTTAAATGTTTCTCGGCAGCTCCCTGCAGCTGCTCACACCAATAGAAAATGTGTTTGCTTGTATAATAAAGTACATATAAATTGAAAGTTGACAAAAGTTAGCTAGTCGCTAGCTTGCTCCATTAATTGATACATATGGTTGATTTATTTTTCTAGTTGTTGAGGCAACACAATCAGCACACTATGAGAAGATAGTGATAAAATATAGTAAGAAATGTTGAGCACAGAACAAGGAAAATAAAAAGATTTACCCACTTTCTCTGGATGACAGAATCAATTTAAAAGGTATGTCTGACCGTAAAAGTCTTTTCCATTAATGGATACTGAACTGTGAGGATACATGAAGATATTTCTTATTAAAAAACAACAGAAATTAATGTAGCAGTTCAGCACACATGAGGAAATATGTATGGCTGAAAAATGGTGAATCAAATTGATAATCAAAGCACATATGGAAACTGTGGAATAATTTATAGTCCACTATTTGAAGTTTTGTTCTTTAAAACAGTGAAAAAAGATTTGTACTGTAAAAACAAACAAACCAGGGGTCCTCATTAAAGACACATCCTAAATCTTTTCCCATTACAGACTGAGGTTTTCTAACTTTAGATTGTTTTACCTATAGTCAGGATTCAGACTTCACTGAAGCATCCAAGAAGCTAAATCAAACATTGTGAGTCCTCACTATAAAACAGCACAGACCTGATTTAAATTTAAAAATTATATTAGCCTGCAGTGGCTGCTCAACAACTGCATCTTTGGAAAAAGGGGAACCCTAAATATATGGTAGGAAGATTATTATGACCTTTTACAGTAATTAGTACGGGTGATGTTCTCACTGACAACGTTCTAGTGACAAATTATCATTAGTTCAGCAATAGATTGTTTAAACATGGACTTTGTCTAATTTCTATTTAAATGTATGTTTCTGTCCTAACCACGTACCATTGCTCCTAGATTTCCAGACACACCAGGACAAATGGACAGAACGTAGAACATTTCAGTGGAGATGTTTACAACTCACTACCAGAGAATCATATGGCCAAAGGCAGAACTGTTGGGGTGTAAAATAGGCACATTGACAGTTATGTTGTTTGTGAAAAGTCTGTCCAATGGCACAGTCTATGTTTGATTTAAAATCAAACCAAAGGAAAAGTGATCCTCATGATACATCTTCAGAGAGGTCTCTTGATGCTTGATGATGAACTTTCACTGGTTGATCAGTAACATTCCCAGGTGTCAATACACTGTAAAGAAAAGACAAAGACAACCCTTTGGTCAACTGCTCACCATAATGTAAACTTGAGTGATATCTTAATGTGTACCTTTTAAGTCCCACAGATTCAGGAGGATGGCTGCACTCCTCTGTGGCAATCATTTATCATTTTGTGACTGTGCAGAAAATAAATAACATAATATACAAAACTATGTTCATAAACTGCAGGTGCCCGCGCAGTGGCAGGGGTTATTAGCCTAGTTATCTGTTTTACCATCATGGTAGTTGCAACTGCTAGAGTGGGAGGTCCATTGGGTTCTGCTTCCTGCATCAGCTGAGCTAGTTGCTCTCTCATCAATCTGGGCCTTCTGCCATAGCCAGCAGGTACAGGCTACGCCATGAACCTCCCACCCTTTAACTATTAACTATTCTTATACGATAAACACTCCTAAGTGAAAGCGGTTTGTGCTTAATTTTAGACTCAAATTATATGTGATGTTACCTTTTCATAATTGGAGGTTGGACACTAGTTTCCTGTGTGGATCATTTGGATTATTGTAGCCGTTGTTCTTGATCCAGCTCGTAAGGGTGGTACAGTGGTCTTCTGTCATGACTCCTCGAAGCAGGTTGAAATACGTATTTACCATCTTTAGACTGACTTTCTCAAAACTGTTTCCATAAACGTCAAGCCTGGTTTTAGACTTCTGGTTGTCCTGAAAGTCTTTGAAGTTCTTGTTGCTATTCAAGTTACTTCTCGGCATTGAACCAAGGGTCATCACTTTGAAGGCGCCCACAACATCATCCATGCTGATGTAGGTAGCTAAGCATGTTCTGAATTGTTTTGATTTTGTACTGGGAAACTCAAGATGCACCTCTTTTGGCACATAACAGCTGGAAGTTCACGGCCATGATATTTGTGCACATCAGGAATCAGGTTGGGATCCAGAGGAGATGAGTTTGTTCCCACTTTAAGAAAGGCTGTAGCTAATATGCTATTCTGGTTCAGTTTTCTAGCTTCTAATAAACAACTTACTGGTGGCCAGTGATCTGCATTGATGAACTGTCCAAGTCCGGGATTTAGCTTTTCATTTTTTTGCAAATCTTTGTAACGTCCTACTTTTCCAACCTCTTGCTGAAGTCTCTTTTTGCTTTCTTTAATTTTGTTGTTTCTTCCTGCTCCCTCTGCCATGTACCAGTCCCCTCTCTGATTGCTTCAGTCCACTCTTTGCGCTTGATGAAAGGCTCCCATTGGCCTGGATGTCTGAGGAGAGTGTCGGCCTCCACAGATCGGAGGCGTTCTGCTTCTAAAGCGATCTCTTCTTCACTGGCCTCCGGTTTCATGCCTCGTGCCAAAGCGTGAAACAGGCAGCTCTTGCTCTCGCTGTCTATGTTTACTGTCTGGTTATTGATGCGCACGTCATAATGGCCGTCTGGGTGTTGGGCACTCTTTGGTCTGTAGATCAGTGTCACAGTTTGATTGGTGGCTTTAGCTCCTGGGCTCAGCTCCTGCATCTTGGTAAGTCTGCCATGGCTGTCCTCTGTTAGAATAACAACCTTAGTCCCAGTGGCTTCTGACAGGACTCTGATATCGAGAATGGTGCCTGCAGTCACAGGGTTCCTGATCTTTTCAGCATGTGACTCTGAGCGTTTACCTGCCTCTCCTGCAGATTTATGTTTAGCATTCGGTCTCCTGGCATGTATGAGATGTATCTGTTGTTCTGTCCAGCTCTGAGTTTTTCCTCTGTTCTGTCACTCTTTAAGCCAGTTCTTACATAACGGCGAATGACGCCATTTACTTTTCCTTGAACACGAGAAACAATGTGACTGGAGAACTTCTGGTTGAACACTTCTACCAAAGCATCAGCCAATAAAGCACTGATGGTGTCGGCCAAGTCCTGCTTGAATTCTTTCAGCATCTCAGCATCTGAAGCAGACAGCTCATTTACCTTCACTTTTTCTGACGAAGCTTTGTTTTCGTTAAATATATTCAGCTGTTCATGGAGGTTCGAGAAAAACTTGCTGGAGAGGCTGTGCACTGCACTAATGGCAGCGACTGCCAGTGCTCCTATGTTGACAGCTGTCAGAATTCCACGTACAGTTCCTCTGGCCATTGCTATAGCGTTGTCAATCTCTGTAAAGGATGAGCTGAGCTTGTTCTGCCAGCTGAGGTCAGCATAGATATGCTGTACAGCAGTGTTGCTTAACTCTCTGAAAATGGCCAGCAGCTCACTCTTTCTGTTCTCGTCCTGCAGGAGATCATGAAGCTGCTTTTTATCCTCAAGGTGTGAGAGGACGATGGAGTCTACTAATGAAGCCAAGGGCTCTTTTTCCATGTTGGATTTCACATCTTCAACAATTCCCTTTTTCACCTCATTTTTGATGCTGTTCAGTATTTCTTTCAGTATTTTCTCTTCTGCCTTCCCAAGTCCATACATCAGACTTCTTCTACTGTTTTTTTAGCAGTAAGTTTTACGGCATTCTTCATGTTTGTCTTTGCAACAACACTTAAACCTTCTTTAGCCTGACTGGAAAGAAACTTTGGCATCGCCTTCAGCTGTTTGCCGAATCCCTTAATTAACATTTTAGATGCTTTGTAGCCCTTTGAAATCAGCTTTCCAACTCCAAACCCAATGAGAGATACACCTATAGAAATGGCTTTATCTATAGCCCACGATGTCCAGCTGAATTCTCCAGTCACCATGGCCTCTATGCCAGTGATGCAGTCTGATATTCCTTCAGTGATGAGTCCCATGCCGACTTGAGCTAATGTCCCAAATGTAAATGCAGTGAGCAGTGCTCCTCCAATAATCTGTAAAATTCCAAGACAGAACACCAGCAGACCTTCCCATGAGAAACGAGGCTTCTCTTCCACAGAAAATACATATTTCAGACCTTGACTGTAGAGGTTGTAGGCTTCCACTTGGAGCTCTTCATCAGCAGTCGACACCAGGGAGAACATTGGGGATTTATTGACTATTGCATCTCTCCCTCTTTCTTTGATCTCATCCAGCTTCTGGATGGCCTCACTAATGTTTTTGTCGAAGTAACTCAACATGCTGCACTTGGTTGTTAACTGTTTTTCAAGGCTGGTTTGGTTACTGTTGGCTGAGTGTGCAGAGGACATTTTTACAAACTGCAAACAGACCACGGATTGTTCACTGAGATACTTCAGAGACTCCTGAGCCTTCTTTAGATCATCTCTGGCCTTAGTCAGGTAATCTGCTTTCTGCTGCTTTATAGTGCAGTATGCATGACTGTAAAAAGCTATGGCTGCCCAGCTTTCATCTTGATTCATGGCTTTTTCAAATAGCCTGGCGCTGACGTCCCATTGTTTTTCACTCAGCGCGACATTTCCAAACGTGATGTAGTGATAAATGCTAGAACACGGTGAAGTCTGACTTTGAGACTGACTTTGTGCCAATGACAAATCAGCTTTCAAACTCGTTTGCAATTCATTTCTCTTCAGCTGGTCAATTTCCTCTGATTTTGTTTGCAGCCATATCCCCCAGAACTCATTCATGATGGCAACAACAGCTCTTTCCTCTTCTCCATCTGTCTTCTTATAAACATCTTCAAGAGTTTTGCAGTACTCTGAAAACAGGTCCTCTCGCAGTTTCAACTCAGTGACATCGTTCATCATGTGATTTATCTTTTCTGCTGCAAGTCTATCTCTTGTGCTCTTAGCTTCCTCCAGAGAAGACACCGTCCTGAAAGACTGGTGTTCAGTGGACGCGATTATCTGAGCAGATCCAGGTTTACCTTTACGAGCAGTTCGACCAAAAGCCTGGAGTTCCACTCTTGTGTTCTCAGAGAGGAAGGAGAGGATCACAAATAGTCCTCCATTGTTGTTCACCCGTTTGGACACTTTTATGTCTGTGCCACGCCCGGCAAGGTTTGTGGCAACAATGACATCACCAGGTAGCAGCTCCCTTTCTATTTTGCTCAAACTGTCTTTGTCGCTGCGGCAGTAGAGAATGATCTCACCTGGGATGCTGCTTTTCAGCTCTTCGTAGATCTCTTTGGCTTTGTTGATAGTTTCACAGATCACCAGGGCTGCTCTTCCATCTCTGTATGAATTTGGGGAAATCTGAGCCATAACCACACGTTTTATTTCAGATTTCCACTCTTCAGCTGAGGTCTTCAGAGTACCTTTGACCTCAAATAACTTCTTCCGGTCAAATGTTGGCATTTTGCAGGCAGACAGATTTGGATATAGCTCCTGCAAAAACAGAATGTCTGCTTTGCTCCCAAGTGTCCCCGTTGTTCCATATATTTTCCCATGGTACTTTTCAAAAAAGGAGATGTTAGACACGTAGTTTGTCACTGTTGAAATTGTGCTCAGTTTGATTTGGTGTTTAATCTCAACAAACTGCTGCAGACCATCCCCCCATTTCTTATTCAGTTCTATTATACCAGTTGACCTGAAATTCACTGGACAGACGTTGTCGTTTTCTACAACATATTTCTACAATCCCTTGTCGTCTAAAGTGTAAACAGTGAAACCATAGGGGACATAGTCCTCAATTTCTTTGAAAAACTCTACCACAGCATCCTGACTCACAGTTTTCAGTTTGATCAGAAGTTCATCCTTTTCACTTTTGTAGGTATCATCTGTAAATCCACTTGGCACAGTGTTGGTTTCTTCAGCGATACGTAAAATGTCCATTGGATCATTAATGTCAGTTTCTTCTGTGTCTATTGAGTCAAAGATGGCCTTGAAGAATGAAGCAGGAGGACCTCGGACAAATGTCTGGTCTCCTGTAGACAAGAAGCCATACTGGCTGACGTGGCCCCAGATCATGGCCAGGATGATGTTCAGGTGCTGCATGCAGACCATGGGGCTGGACAGGTAGGTCAGCTGCACTCCCTGATCCAGCAGCAGGGAGTCCACTTCATCGATTATGATGCACTGATAGCTGCGATCAGGCCTCACATCCTTCATCTCAAATATCTGGCGAAGGTGATCTGCAGCGAAGGCTTCGATAGTGCCATAGACCACGTCCTTCTGGTAGCATTCTTTGCGATCTTTATCTTGGGTTTTATTTGTGTTTGTGTCAGCTGTCAAGCCAAAGTACTTGTAGAAGTTGGTCCATTCTTCTGCATCTCTTTGACATAACACAGAAGAGCTGGACACCACATCTACTTTTTCACCCCTAAGCGCACGCAGCACTGCAAACATTGCTATGACACAAGACTTCCCTTCTCCAGTGCCCATCTCCAGGAGAATCCCAGTGTCAGACAAGGCCAAGAGGCACCAGCTGATCATCTGGGTGGTTCTGGGCCACCACTTCCCTTCAGCCTGGCACAGGTTTACAGCATTGCATAAGACTGCCAGGATCTCCTGAAGGTCTTCTGTGTCCGTGCTGTGACTCAGATTCCTAGCTCGCCGTACATCTGTGTGGTTTTTAATTTCACCGGTTTCGATCAGGTTTGTTACATGAGTTACTACACTGTATGATTTACTCAGTGTTTGTTCATCGATGTCTTTCATCTGCCGTATTTCATCAAACAGAGTGTCAAGGCTTTTTGTTTTCTCATCTCTCAGGCTCTTTTCTAAATGCTGGATCAGATTCTCAGTTCTAGTTGACTCTAAGAGTTTAAGGAGAGATTGGTTGTCCTTGTCTGTCCACGTGGAAGACACCTGATACGTTGCCATCAAGTGTAAAATCTTCATGATGGAAATACAGTCTTCATCATGATGGTGGTCAGTTAATGCTCCAAGGAGGTTTAAGGCCTCTATGGGGGACCAAAGTCTAAGATTTGAAACCATCTGGAAGAGTTCCTTGATTTGTGCTGTTGAGTCTTGGAACTGCTCTGCACAGTCAAATAAAATCTCCAAACACCATTTGCCTGCAGGAGATGTCCTGTTTTTCTCAGCTTCTGTTTCTCTAGTAACCACTCTCAGGAGATTCTCAAGAAAGGTCAGAACAAAAACCTCATTAGAAGGAAGTTCCTTTCCACTAACTTTCTTTGAGATGGTGATGATTTTATTGTCAGTGTTTGTGTCGTTGTTTAGGTTGGTGTGGAGCACCTGAAAAAGAGCCTTAAGAAACATGTGTCTAAGTTCCATATCCTCACTCTGAAATCTACCCATGAGGCTTTGCAGGACCTCTGCAGCAAACACCAGGGAATCATTGTCCGTGAACCTGGAAAGTTCCAGATTATGAGAAGAACTGAGACTTTGTTGTTCAATGATAAATCCACGTCTAAGCTGAGGGTTCCCTGTTCCCATCCCCTCGATGCCGTACTGAAAGTAATCAGAGATGAAGTCACTGATGGTACCGTACACAATGTCTGCTTCATAGACCTCCCTGTAAGATGCATTTGTTTTCTTCATGTTTGTGTTGAGAGAGATTCCCAGGTGCTTGTAGAAGTCAGACCACTCCTGAGTTCGCTCCTCTGAGGGAACATCAGCGATCAGCACAATGTCCAGTTTGTTTCCCATGCAGACTTGTGTGGCTGCAAACATGGCAGTGACACATGGGTCTTCTTCCACACAAACCAGTTGTAGCTCTCCACTCTTCTGAGTCAGCACCAACGCACACCACCGCAGCATCTGCCTCACTGTGGGCCACCAGCCTTTGGCGTCAAAAACTGCTTTGCAGAGCTGAGACAGAGACTTCTGTAGGTCGTCTGCATTCAAGGGATCACGTGTGAAGGAATCTTTAACAAATGGTGCATCTTTAGGTGCATTTTCTCCTTTCTTTTGTAAAGATATATGTTGGGCCTTTTTGCCTTTATTTGACATGAAGTGAAACAGGAAATGAAGGAGTGAGAGAAGAAAACACACGCAGACATGCAGAATCGTCCTTGTACGTTGGGCAGGCGCTCTACCAACAGAACTAACTGGGCCTCCTTTTGGTGCATTTTCTGCGTACTGCAGGACGCCAGTGGTAATGTTTTTTATCATATCAACCACAGAATCATCCAAATTCCATAACATCTTCACTTCTGCTAGAGCTGCAGGTAGACTGCTCTCATCGTTCCTTCTGAGAGTATTTAGGAAATCCTGATGGAATCTCTCAGGGCCAGCAAAGTCCAGAGCCTGGACGAGAGTGTGTCCGGACTCATCCGTCCACTCTGGTGATATGTCATAAGCTTGCACCAGCTTAAGGACTTCAGTTATTGAAACATCCTCTGCATATTTCTGTGACAGTGCTTTGAGCAGAGTCACTGTCTCCGTTGGGGTCCATTGGTTTCTTTGCACAAGTCTGAGGAGCATCTCAGTGGATTCTGAGTGGGTTTCTTTGCCGGTTAGGTGTGTGAGTGTGGATAAGAGAAGCTTCAAGCACTGGATTTCCATCTTTAAAATGAACACAGAGGCTCTTCCCACTACATTCTGCAGTGATGATGCGAGGGTGCTCAGGAATTCTATAAGACAGAGGTTCTCAGTGGAAAGCTTATCTCCAGCCCACTGTTTGGCTATGAGGACTGCGTCAGTATCAGAGCTGCTACAGTCAGTGAAAAAGTGCATCAGGTTCAGGTACAGGGCTTGAGTCAGCAGGAGACTCTCAAAAGCATTGCGTGCTGATTGGCTGATGGAGTCCACCAGGGACTGCACCTGATTGGAGATGCTTTGTAGGGGAACTCCCTCGGGGATCTCCAGAGACAGGGCACACAGCTCTGTGATGAACACCTGAGTGTGCTGCAGAGTGCTGAGGGACGGGGAGCACTGATCCATTCATCGAACAGAAGTTTGTCCAGGACTGACAGGATCTCCCGCTGCTGGTCTGCTGTCAGCTGAGTGAGACTCAGATCTGGAACAGGGGAACTGCATTTCTTAGAGAGGATTTCTAGAAGCTCATCCCTGCCGGATTCATACTTAGCCTCAAACTCATTCAGATGCCACATCTGAACATCTTGCTTGGACTCATATTCTTCTGAAATGTTGCTGCTCTGTTGTTTCTCATGCTGCTCTTTGGCTCGTTGCTGCGATTCTTGTAGACTTTGATCCAGTTTTTGTCTCTCCTCCTCTCTTCTTCTCTCCTCTTCTCTTCTCCTCTCCTCCTCTCTCTGTCTCTCCTCCTCTCTTCTTCTCTCCTCCTCTTTACTCTTTTCCTCTTGATCCCTGATTGGCTTATTAAAGCAATGTGCACACTCAAACATAAGATTAAAGCCAACTGGTCTGTAGAATTCACCTCCATTGTACACAACTACATGCTGCCCATGAACAGTAGTTATGTAATGATCAACAATGGTCCATTGAGGCATGACTTTACCACACTTGCAGCATATCCAGCTGAATAATGGTAGAAATGGTGGTAATGGTTTGTCTGATTGTGCGTTCCCCATTTTGTTGATTTATTCAGCAGTTAAATGGTGATTTTCATGTGCAACCTGTGTTTTCCTGAAACATTAAAAACACATACACTGTTAGACATTTCTGTAATTTCTACAGTTAACATATCACCCAGTATAATACTGTATATTCTCTTTCCGGTAAATAACTGTAATTCCCATTGCATTATGGGAATTTTAGGTGACGTCAGACACCATATCCGGTGGTTTGTAGCCCCACTACAGTATAAATTAAAGATGAGTAAGAGATATAGCAAATAAAGAAAGAGCTATGATTTATTATAGTAACATCATTGCAGTATTACAATTATTTCCACGCATGCCTTCAGGTGGATAGGTTTTTTCAAATTTTATTTAGGATGCCAGTTTAAAGGTTCAGTGTGTAAGTTTTAGTGACATCTAGTGGTTGGGGTTGCGAATTGCACCCCTTCCCCTATCTAAGAGAATTGTATAGCTACGGTGTCTGAGAAAGGACAAAAGATGTCATCTATGAGATAGCAGAGAGTTGCCAGTCAACAAATTAGGTTTCTTTAGATAGATATATTAAGACAGTTATATTTACTTAATTATTCAGTTAAAACTTGTGGGTTTTATTTGAATATTGTTGTTACATTAATAAACAACTGCCACATCAAGAAATGAAGTGCTACATGATGTCTCATACTCCTGTAATACAGTATTTTACATCTTGGGAGGGTTGGCTCATCTGGACTAACATACCAAAGAAAATGAAGAACATCTCAAACACTATCACATCTAGTGACCACTGACAGATAACAGGACAAATAAGCTCACTGTTTCTGCACCAGAGTCCATTATAAACCACATAATACATGAAGTTTACAAAGGCATTGTCAGGTGAGGATCAAGGCTTCTCTCAATTTGCTTAATTAGATAAGCAATCTGCAACATGTCTTTTTAATTTTTTAAAATACAATAGAAACACAAAGTAGTACTGACAGCCATAATTTCAGCTTGTTGTAAAACAGTGCAATGTTTTTAATGGGCGTTTAACATGTGAAAGTACAAATTACACATTTGTGTGCACAGTGGAAAAGCAATATCCAAAAAACACCTTTTTTTAATGCAAATTCTGAAAGTATTCATTATTGGTCACTTGATAGGCACACGGTCTTGTTATATATCACCATTAGCAGTGAAAAGAAATATATGTTTTCCACCAGTAAAATGTGAAGCTTAGCTGCTGATTTTAGTCACAATCTTAGTTTCATTCGCGGGAGAAGAACTACATGAAATTACAATCTGCTGTCTGATCTGAGCTTTGATGCTGGAAGCTGCCTTCTCAGCTGATTGTCTCACGAACGTAACCGACAAAGCTAACCTACAGGCTGAAGAATAAATAGGCGACATGAAATTAATGCAACTACATGTTGACAGACACCTCACCTCTCTCAGTGATCATGGCCAGATTCAAGCTAAAGCTATCAAACAACAGCTTTCATTTGCATTGCTAAAGTCTGACAAACTTAACTTTATTACCTGTCCTGCATAAAACAGACAGAAAACATCTGTCCCACATTATAGCCTTCCATCTGGAATATCCACAACCCTGATTTCTGCTGTCAGCTGTTTGTATCTGTCCTATGGTCCAGACTAGGTCTGGCTTCATGGTGTTTGATCCACAGGCTGTCGGCTCTCGTGCTAAATAACACGTGTGCTCGTTCACTTGTCCAAATGTCACTTCTTTTCTTACTTCTAATAAACCAGAAGACTACTCAGAGACTATTATTGGGTGTGAATGTTGCAAGCATGCACATCCTATGTTATTGCTAAAATTTATTTTCGTATTATTCTTCCGTCACATTTTTTTGGACCTTAACTAGTCCCACAGCTTTTGACGTAGAAACTCTGTTCAAACTCAAGGTTTTCCAGCTCAATGAGGAATGGGGTGCTATTACTTTTGTAATTGATACCTTGAATACTTTCCAAAATATTCAAGGTTTTCCAGTAAAATTCTCCCATTGTAAGTGAATGGAGAGACTGTCAAAATCCTCCTCATACCTACTCCACTTTGAAAGCTCACCAGTTCAGCATACTTTCAGCTACAGACTTGATTTAAACTGTAAATTGGCCACAAGAAGTTAATCTATTAATCATGTATTCAGCTTTTTGATATGTTTTATGGTTTTTCACGGTCGCTGTCGAAGTTTTATGCTTTTTTTAGCTCTTTTCTGAGTTTATAATGGGTGTGACATCATCACTACAGTGTAGCAGGCTCGCAAAATCTTCTTAGATTTTTCTCTTTAACTCGCTGGCTTGACCACAATTTTAACTCTTCATGCATAATTTTACACCAGAAACGTACTAAAATTTTTTGTGGTTCCTCACATGGGCTTTTTAAATCCCTCGGAGTTATAGATTTGCCTCTGTGTCCTTCCAAAGGACAAGCGTGACAGTCAAGTCCTTCATTGGAAGCCATTATAAATTCAAATTCAGTCAAAATTTCTGGAGCAGAGCAGAACATACCAGTTTTTTAGCTCGCTTCTTTTTACTTTATCCACACAAAAAACACATCACATCGTTCAGAAATGCCTTGTCAGGTCATTTTGCCGATAAAACCTATAGTTTTGTCTCAGTGGAGGTTTGTTTGTCAGAAAGTCTCAGAAGGATTTTCCTATCTGTCTATTGTAGAGCTGGTTACCTTGGTGACGTAAGTTAGCTGATTAAAGATCAAAGGACTGGGTCCTCTGTTCTGATTGGTGGACGGAAGTTAAGCTATTTTCTGAACACCTGTTTGTGTCCTCTTCACTGAACACACACACATTAATACACTGACAGACACAACACACACACAGAGAGCCATCAAAGCATGGAGCTTTAAACTTTACTGAATGGGAGTACACATTTATTATGTACGTGATCTCCACCATCGCGGCCGCCGTCTTGGTTCCAACAGACGGAACTCGGGAGTTTCCCTGGCGACTTGCGGTGTTATGAAAATAATTGATCCTGTTGGCTTCTTTTTTGTGGAACTTCCGGGTTCTGATGGATTACACCACCAGAAAAACCATAGATAACCTCCTTGTTTCAAGTCTCCGTCTATCCCGTTGAAATACTGGTATTTTGAGCAAACCAAAGTTTGTCGGTCGTCTCGTTTTTTGCTGAAAGTGAGTAAAAACATTCTTTAAACTGTAATAGACATTTAGTTTAGTTGCTAAACTACAAGTGAACGAATTTTCAATGAATTTGAACGGAGTTTTATTGCCCGCAAAATCTGCTTCCATTGGCTAACAACGTAAAAGCACTGCAGGGTCACACCTTTTGCTTTGACTTCAGTGGAAAACTAATAGAGACAAAATAAAGTGACCACTTTTGGCTGTCAAATGACCAGTGTGTTTTGCGATTATTGAACCAATAAACATGGTCTTGGTATCATTTTAAAGGATATTTCAAGCTGTTTCTATCTGTACAATTTGTTTTAGCATTTAACCATGATGAAAATTTAGTTCACTGTGTCGCAGCAGGCGCACACACACACACACACATATTAAAGGAGACTTATTAGGCTTCTTATATTTTCTGTCTTATCTATAAGCTTTCAGTGTCAGATGTTCATGTGAAACATGGCCAAAGCTCTACTCTTGGCTCTTAATGATGTGATACAGAGCTGGTTTTCCATATATTTGCCTGCAGCCTCAATAACAACTGGCAACTCCTATGCTTAGTTTGTCTCTACCGCTGAGCGGCATAATCATCCTGCTTCAGGATCTTGGCCAATCAGAACACAGTGGGTTTTTGTAGGGGGGGGGGGGCTTAAAGAGACAGGAGCATCTACTGCTGCTTGTTTAAGACAGAAGCTGAAATGAGAGCTTGCAATGAAGTTTAGCAATGAAGTTTAGCAATGAAGTTTAGCGTCAGCCTTCAACAGCCAGCATTCACACCGCAATTTCTCTAGAAATTATTATTTTATTACTAGTTATATTATTTTTCCCTCTTCTTCTTCTACGGACGCATTTATTGTAGTGACAGGCATCAACACTGCCAGAATTACACAAGGAGAAGAAGAACACCGTGGTGATGACGAAACGCACTCTGTAGCGCTGTTTGTCCTTGTCGGCTATGGTAGAAACATGACAACAAAATACAGCAACCTCCATAGAAGGCGGCGCCCGCAGTTATGGAGACATAAATACTCATTCTAAGTTAATAAAAACGGTTCACACCACTGAAAACTTAGTTATGGATCTTATATTGCATTTCTGTCAGTAGATCCTCAGAAATATTACACACTGAACCTTTAAAGAATGGAGAAGTTGTTTACAAATGTCCGCCAGTATGTTTTTTTAAATCTCTTAAAACTGGAAAAATACCAGATGACTGAAAACATGGCAGTGTATTACCAGTTTATTAGAAAGGAGCCTGTACTGGCCCGGGTAATGACATCCCTGTCTGATCAACTTACCATCATGCCTTACAAACCACTTGGACTTTTTTGAGGAAGCTACAATGAGTGAAGTTCGTTGACTGGTAGAAAGTAACAGAACAGGGTCCTGTATGAAGGGCTTAGTGTTGGATCAATCTTTTACTTATCTACATAAGTGATCTTCTTATGGAGGTTAGTGGCAAAATACCAAACGCTGCAGACGATGGAAAAACAAAGAGGCTAGCTAATGCTAGCTCTGCATGTCTCACAGGTGTCTTTTTATCTTATCTGTTCAAACCACTCCTCCATGGTAAGGCTTCCCAAGAGGTCGAAGTTTACTTTTGGAGTGTCCATTACTATTAGTTTCCAGCTAGGCAGTGATTTAACATTACTTCACTTGCTACCCTTTTTATAACATTTGATTTTAACCATGCAACAGCCTCAGAAAGGCTAAATAACATCAATTTAAGGGCTTGTGTCTGGCAGGGTGCTGGGAAGAAGCGCTGGTGTGTTGAGAGAGAAAAACATCTTAAACCCATTTACTTTCACTTGTTTTAAATACTGAGTGAACAGGATCTTCTGAAACCAACTTGTTTAGATGTAAGATTTCTTTCAAAATAAACTTTTGATCAAATATGTGGACTTTCAAATTTTATATTAATTGATACCTCTTGTTCGTTAGTGTTCCTCGCAGTTGTAACAGCTGTCATTATGGTCGTTGGAGACACCCGAGGCCAAGTCTGATCAGCCGTCGTTAGTCACAGGAGGCCAAATGTGAGCATTTGTTTCCTGGGAAGGGATGAAAGGACAGCACTGTCAAGTGGGGGATCAGTGGTGTCACAAACCTTGTACCCTATTAAGTGATGGTTTCTCCATTCATGTGTAAAAGGTCACTTTTAAACTAGCTTTTTCAGTCCTGATATAAAACAGATGCCTGGGCTTTGGGTTTTGGCTGATGCCAAGAAGGCTACTGATCAGATACCAGGCTAAAATTTGTAATGTCTTCCTCACAGTGAGGAAGAGGAGACACAGCAATTACTGACTAGTCCAACTGTATGCACAGAAACGTCTGTCTAGCAGTCTTATTTTACAAACCTCTCGTCAATGTCTTGGTCGCCGCTTTTTCTCAACTTAGCTTCCTTTGTCAGAGCTCTGTCTATTTGCCTCTGCTATTAGCTAAAATTACATTCATAGAGGCTGCTGAGCCCAGATACACTCACCTAAAGGATTATTAGGAACACCTGTTCAATTTCTCATTAATGCAATTATCTAATCAACCAATCACATGGCAGTTGCTTCAATGCATTTAGGGTTTGTGGTCCTGGTCAAGACAATCTCCTGAACTCCAAACTGAATGTCAAAATGGAAAGAAAGGTGATTTAAGCAATTTTGAGCGTGGCACGGTTGTTGGTGCCAGACGGGCCGGCCGAGTATTTCACAATCTGCTCAGTTACTGGGATTTTCACGCACAACCATTTCTAGGGTTTACAAAGAACGGTGTGAAAAGGGAAGAACATCCAGTATGCGGCAGTCCTGTGGGCGAAAATGCCTTGTTGATGCAAGAGGTCACAGGAGAATGGGCCGACTGATTCAAGCTGATAGAAGAGCAACTTTGACTGAAATAAGCACTCGTTACAACCGAGGTATGCAGCAAAGCATTTGTGAAGCCACAACACGCACAACCTTGAGGCGGATGGGCTACAACAGCAGAAGACCCCACCGGGTACCACTCATCTCCACTACAAATAGGAAAAAGAGGCTACAATTGGCAAGAGCTCACCAAAATTGGACAGTTGAAGACTGGAAAAATGTTGCCTGGTCTGATGAGTCTCGATTTCTGTTGAGACATTCAGATGGTAGAGTCAGAATTTGGCGTAAACAGAATGAGAACATGGATCCATCATGCCTTGTTACCACTGTGCAGGCTGGTGGTGGTGGTGTAATGGTGTGGGGGATGTTTTCTTGGCACACTTTAGGCCCCTTAGTGCAAATTGGGCCTGGTTTAAATGCCACGGCCTACCTGAGCATTGTTTGACCATGTCCATCCCTTTATGGCCACCATGTACCCATCCTCTGATGGCTACTTCCAGCAGGATAATGCACCATGTCACAAAGCTCCAATCATTTCAAATGGTTTCTTGAACATGACAATGAGTTCACTGTACTAAAATGTTGCTTGCTTGCCTAGCTCTGACTTGGGTGGCAAGCTAGCCAACAAACGCTAAACAGCAACTGACACAAGAGCACTTACAGTAATATTATGTCCCAGTGTGATTTCTAGTTTGCAAAAATCAACTTGGGATTTAGCGCTAGCAAACCTCTGTCTGATTTCGACAACTTTAATAACACAGCCAAACATCAAGCAAGCACACCACACAGACAAAAGACACAAGAACCCAGCTAATAAGTTCAGCTCTTTTAGCTTACATCATCCAGTAAAAGCCAGCCATATTTGCTCTTGTCCAGGTATATACGTTTCTCTTCTTCTTTCTAAAGCTTGCTTTGAGAAGAGTCCAAAAATACTATGTTTGCTCTGCTAGCAAAATGTTTGGGTCTACCTGCACACTGCTGAAGCTGGCGCTCTACGTGTGTAATTGAAGGGATTAAATCGGCCCCAGATTGGGCCCCTTGTCACCGATACCCAATCCAGCTATTTGAGTCCAGACGATATCTAATATCAGTATCAGAATGGTACATCCCTAATTCAAAACATCCCTCCTCCTCCCCCTCCACGTTAGATGTAAGTAAACTGCTGAGTCTTGACCTGAAGCGTTGGCCCTTCTGTGCATCTGTGATGTGGATGTTTAGTTTCCCCAATATACAGGTTTGCGCATTCCTCATTCCACTGGACAGCACATACTAGATTGCTTTTGGATTAATTGTTTCTGGATTAATATTCCTGCTGCATTATTGAGTATGGTGTATCTTACTGCGGCAGATGTTTGAGGTTGACCTCACTTTAACTCGTTTACATCCTGTTGGGTGGTTTCATCTACAGCAGTGCATTATATTGTTTTTAGCATTGCAGTCCTGTGAGAACCATGTGTCTCTAAAAAGTCGGAAAACAGTTCGTTTCCAGTTTTGTTACGATGCATTTTTTTTTAGCTGATCTAAAGGGGGGTTAAAATTGTTTATTCAGCTGAAGGAAGATCAACACTTCATCCTGCAGTTTATTATAATCTGGAGACACAAGGTTCTCCCTGGATGGGAAGGGGACGAAAACCTATAACCTGAAAAGTAACTAAAGACAAAGGTCAGACAAATGTTGTGAAGCAAAAAGTACAATAATTAACTCTAAGTTGTAGTGCAGTAGAAGGAGAAAGCAGCAGAAAATGGAAATTCTCACTGTAATATATTTGATGGTATTAACTACAGCCCGACAGATTTATCGTTTTGCAGATATTATCGGCCGATATAAGCCACTTGCATCTGCATTTCTAACAGCCGATATGACTATTAAAAAACAGAGTCTGATCCTTCCCTCAGGGTATGAGTGTTGCATAGTTTGCCCACCAGAGGGCACTCTGCTCCTCTGTTTAACACTGCAGCACCACAGAACAAAATCAGCTGACCGTGGTCAGCTCAGAGCTGGTTCTGCCAGAGTTATGGTAAGGTAGAATGCAGGAATAAAGGTCTGTAAAGACCCAGAGGTCCCGACAAAGGCTTTGTCTGGAGGGCTGACCAGGGACAAACTCCTGGGCCACTTTTTTTGCCTGTCTGTGGAAAACAAACCTGTGCCAGGAAGTGTGCATGTGTCTCTGCTACGTGTCCATCAACAATTGAAATTGAATTGATTGTATTTTAAGAGGAAGAGGACAGAGGTCACAAGAGGAGTAGAACAAACTGAGGAGGACGAGCTTGTAAGTTGTATGGATAGCTAGTAATAGTAAATTCTAAAACTCACGTAGTAAAAAGACTTTGTTATTCCAATGGCATGTCATCAGAGTTTGCATTGAAGACAGTTCTGTGTTCAAACATTTGTTGCAGGGAGAGTCAGGGCCCAGTGAGACACAGGAAACATCAGACAGCTACTTCAAGTATAACAACAGTTAGCTAAATACATTTGTACTGCGGCTACATTAACTAGCAGCTGTTCCATAGTTTTTATGGTATGTAGTCGGTTTTGTTCTAGTTGTATTAAACTCCCTCTCTGACCCTTCCCTTGGTTTATGAAAAGCGCTCTGAGATAACTGTTGTTGTGATTTGGGGCAATATAAATAAAACTGAATTGAATTAAATAGTTTCAAAAACAGAGATCAATTTAGTTACTTACTGTGTGGTCAGTTAAAAAAAAAAAAATTACTGGTTGGAACAAAACAAAACTGAAAAATGAGGAGAGTTTTCAAATGAAATCACAGTAACGTCATACTGAAACTGAATTAAACCTTTTAAACATACTAAGACTGAATCAAAGAAGAACAGTCTTCCGAGAGAGTAGACTAAAGTACATGGTTATAGTTCCTGCTACGAGCCTTGTGGGGCAGCTCAGCTTTGTCCGCCGGCTCTACTGCAGTCGACTGGCTGCTGTTTCACCGCTGTCTTCTTTAGAGGAGCCAGTCTCAGACTCGGCTACCTCCTGCATTAGGAACTTCTATCGGTGCTCCATCCACTTCCTGGTCCACAGTGCCGGAGAAAGCGAGGAGGCTATCTATGCCTCTTTTTCCAGAAACACTATATTACTATATTAGAAATAGTAAAATGTGAGTGGTCTTACCGAAGCATTGTTGAAGAAGCTTTGAGTATCAATTGAAGAAGTCAAAATACAAAGGTTCTCTAATAGATCCAAACTATTTGGATTTGAAGAAATCAGCAATGCAAAAACACCAAAAAGGAAAATGAGAGCTTCCAGTGTTACGTCTGCTTTTATACAGTGGAGCTGAAGAGAGTTTCAAAATGACATCACAGTAGGTGGTGTCCAGTGACCTAGTCATACTGAAACTGAAACTGAAACTGAATATTTATTGGTTATACAAAACAAATGTGGTTATTTTGTTATATTTATACTCAGAAAGAATACTAAAGCTTATTTCTTATTAGGAAATGAAACTTTTAATAAAACAAAAAATATCAGATTCCTCAGAAGCAGGGTGAAAAGTAGGTCATTCAGGAACAGCTGTCTGCTGCTCTCATGTGTGAAACCAGAGCCGTTTCTTCAGACTTTGACTCCAGGGACCGTTCAGTTTCTCTGCTAAATGTCACATTTAGTCAAATCATGGAACAACAACTTTTCTATTTGGACCCAAACACAGGACACGAAGGCAGAACAAGTACAGTTCTATGGTTTTTAATAAAGAGTGTACAGACTTACAGGATGGTGAGTCAGGCAAGATGAAACAACCCAATTACAAGTCCAGTATCAGCAAATAAATCCAGAAAGGCACAGGCAACAATCCAAAGTCAAGAAGTTCAAAATCAGGCAAAATATTGGAAAGTAAAATGATGCCAAATTGATTGAAAATGGACAGACTAAAAGTCACAAATAGATATTACAACTTGTAAACACAAAACGCAATCTACAAATAGATTAAAAATCCACTAAGTCCTCAAGATCTACAAATAGATTAAATATATACAAATACACACATCATGATTCATACTCAGTGACTTGTACTTGACAACCAGAATTTGAATGAATGCAAAGTGTTGAGTGTCATTATATGTTTGTAGATTGTGTTGCATTTGTTTTCAGATTTTCTGTTTCGCTGTTTTTCCGATTAAAAATTCTACAAATGCCCTCTTCACAATTTACAAACAAACACAGTCTAAATTGTACAGGTGAAACTCCAAAAATTAGCATATCGTGCAAAAGTTCATTTATTTCAGTAATTCAACTTAAAAGGTGAAACTAATATATTATATAGACTCATTACATGCAAAGTGAGATATTTGATATAATTTCGATGATTATTGCGTACAGCTTATGAAAACCCCAAATTCAAAATCTCAGAAAATTAGAATATTACATGAAATAAATTTTTTTTAAAAAGGATTTTAAATACAGAAATGTCAGCCCTCTGAAAAGTATAATCATGCATATGTACTCAGTACTTGGTTTGGGCATGAATTACTGCCTCAATGTGGCGTGGCATGGATGCTATCAGCCTGTGGCACTGCTGAGGTGTTATGGAAGACCAGGATGCTTCAACAGCGGCCTTCAGCTCTTCTGCATTGTTCGCTCTCATGTCTTTCATCTTTCTCTTGGCG
This sequence comes from Micropterus salmoides, assembly GCF_014851395.1. Lineage (NCBI taxonomy): Eukaryota > Metazoa > Chordata > Actinopteri > Centrarchiformes > Centrarchidae > Micropterus > Micropterus salmoides. The sequence goes on from NW_024041039.1 coordinate 1,234,898, forward strand.
ATGTCCCATAGATTCTCTCTGGGGTTCAGGTCAGGCCAGTTTGCTGGCCAGTCAAGCACAGTAACCCCATAGTCATTGAACCAGGTTTTGGTACTTTTGGCAGTGTGGGCAGGTGCCAAGTCCTGCTGGAAAATGAAATCAGCATCTCCATAAAGCTCGTCTGCTGAAGGAAGCATAAAGTGCTCTAAAATGTCCTGGTAGACGGCTGCGCTGACTCTGGACTTAATAAAGCACAGTGGACCAACACCAGCAGAGGACATGGCTCCCCAAACCAACACAGACTGTGGAAACTTCACACTGGACTTAAAGCATCTTGGTTTGTGTGCCTCTCCGTTCTTCCTCCAGACTCTGGGACCTTGGTTTCCAAATGAGAATCAGAAAAGAGGACTTTGGACCAATGAGAAACAGACCAGTTCTTTTTTTCTTCTGACGCTGTTTGTTGTTCAGGAGCTGCTTGACAAGAGGAATCCGACATTTGAAGCTCATGTCCAGGACCCGTCTGTGTGTGGTGGCTCTTGATGCCTCAGTCCGCTCCTTGTGAAGCTCCCACACACATTTGAATGGCCTTTTCCTGACAATCCTCTCCAGGCTACGGTCATCTCTGCTGCTTGTGCACCTTTTTCTTCCACTTAACTTTCTATTAATGTGCCTTGATACGGCACTTTGAGAACATCCAACTTCTGTTGCAATTATATCAAATATCTCACCTTGCATGTAATGAGTCTATATAATATATTAGTTTCATCTTTTAAGTTGAATTACTGAAATAAATGAACTTTTGCACGATATGCTAATTTTCACCTGTATTTTCAAACCACACAGAGTGTGTGACTACGATCCACACGTGTAGTCAGCCAATCAGGGGTATTGCTTCAATGTGATGTCACGTCCCCTCAATAAGCCCTTTTCTAAATAAGAGCTGACACTTCTTGGATTGGTGAGCTCACTGCCAGTTGCCGTTGCCGGTGTCACAGCGCCGGCAGGCAGGCAGACCCTCTGCAGACAGAGCCTGGGCAGCGCTGGGGAAGGACGGACCGACGCTGGGATGTCAGGTCAGCGGTCGCTCGAGAGAGAGAGAGAGAGAGAGGGTTTATTAGTTTTTTAAGGTGTTTAAGGTCTAATTTTTGAACAGATTACACTTGGAGATGAAATCGTTTACAATAACATGTTGGAACATTCGAGGTCTGAGATCATCAGCTTTTGGTTTAAAGAGCATAAATCCAGATTTTAATAGGCGGGCTACGAGGGGACTCTGTGGGTCCGTACAGAGTCGACGGCGGGCTACGAGGGGACTCTGTGGGTCCGTACAGAGTCGACGGCGGGCTACGAGGGGACTCTGTGGGTCCGTACAGAGTCGACGGCGGGCTACGAGGGGACTGTCTGGGTCCGTACAGAGTCGACGGCGGGCTACGAGGGGACTGTCTGGGTCCGTACAGGGTCGACGGCGGGCTACGAGGGGACTCTGTGGGTCCGTACAGGGTCGACGGCGGGCTACGAGGGGACTCTGTGGGTCCGTACAGGGTCGACGGCGGGCTACGAGGGGACTCTCTGGGTCCGTACAGAGTCGACGGCGGGCTACGAGGGGACTCTCTGGGTCCGTACAGGGTCGACGGCGGGCTACGAGGGGACTCTGTGGGTCCGTACAGGGTCGACGGCGGGCTACGAGGGGACTCTCTGGGTCCGTACAGAGTCGACGGCGGGCTACGAGGGGACTCTGTGGGTCCGTACAGGGTCGACGGCGGGCTACGAGGGGACTCTGTGGGTCCGTACAGAGTCGACGGCGGGCTACGAGGGGACTCTCTGGGTCCGTACAGAGTCGACGGCGGGCTACGAGGGGACTCTCTGGGTCCGTACAGAGTCGACGGCGGGCTACGAGGGGACTCTGTGGGTCCGTACAGAGTCGACGGCGGGCTACGAGGGGACTCTGTGGGTCCGTACAGGGTCGACGGCGGGCTACGAGGGGACTCTCTGGGTCCGTACAGAGTCGACGGCGGGCTACGAGGGGACTCTGTGGGTCCGTACAGGGTCGACGGCGGGCTACGAGGGGACTGTCTGGGTCCGTACAGAGTCGACGGCGGGCTACGAGGGGACTCTGTGGGTCCGTACAGAGTCGACGGCGGGCTACGAGGGGACTCTCTGGGTCCGTACAGGGTCGACGGCGGGCTACGAGGGGACTCTGTGGGTCCGTACAGAGTCGACGGCGGGCTACGAGGGGACTCTGTGGGTCCGTACAGGGTCGACGGCGGGCTACGAGGGGTCTCTGTGGGTCCGTACAGGGTCGACGCCGGGCTACGAGGGGACTCTCTGGGTCCGTACAGAGTCGACGGCGGGCTACGAGGGGACTCTGTGGGTCCGTACAGGGTCGACGCCGGGCTACGAGGGGACTCTCTGGGTCCGTACAGAGTCGACGGCGGGCTACGAGGGGACTCTGTGGGTCCGTACAGAGTCGACGGCGGGCTACGAGGGGACTCTCTGGGTCCGTACAGGGTCGACGGCGGGCTACGAGGGGACTCTGTGGGTCCGTACAGAGTCGACGGCGGGCTACGAGGGGACTCTGTGGGTCCGTACAGGGTCGACGGCGGGCTACGAGGGGACTCTGTGGGTCCGTACAGGGTCGACGGCGGGCTACGAGGGGACTCTGTGGGTCCGTACAGGGTCGACGGCGGGCTACGAGGGGACTCTGTGGGTCCGTACAGAGTCGACGGCGGGCTACGAGGGGACTCTGTGGGTCCGTACAGGGTCGACGGCGGGCTACGAGGGGACTCTGTGGGTCCGTACAGAGTCGACGGCGGGCTACGAGGGGACTCTGTGGGTCCGTACAGGGTCGACGGCGGGCTACGAGGGGACTCTCTGCCTCAGTTCTTGTCTTCATATAGCCTACCCATGTTTACTTTTATTTCTGTACGCTCTATTGCATTTCTGCTCTCCTTTCTCTCCAAACATGTCTTAAGCTGGTTCAATACTTTTAGACTGAAGCTTCCATTTTGCAGGAAACCCATTTCAACCCACTTATCAACTTGTCCCATTAATGTAATTTCATAGCTGGTGAAGATAATCTGGGAGTGGATTCAGACTCAGTCCTCACTTTACTCTGAATCCATAGTCCAGTCTCTCTAGTCAGTCTGTACTCGGGTCCATAGCAATATAACAAGCGCTGCAAACCTAACTTATCAGCTGGAAACCCCAAAAACCCTCAGACACCACAGAGAAAACCAGGACACGTCTGTCCGCGGCCACTTTGATCCAGATCTCTCCACCTACTTGCGCGTTTACAGGTGACTAGAGGATCCTGCAGATCACTCAGGCCGAGATATAAAACACTTCCTTCCCTCTGTCTCACTCTCTCTTCATCTTTTCTCTCAATTATCTACTCATTTCTCAGCGTGTAAGTTCTTTTCCTTTTCTTCTGGAACAGATTGAAGATCAGGGCTCCGCAGAACACAGGTTCTCCCTACAGGGAGGATTTTCCAAAAATAAGCCGGCTTCTGTCCTTCAACAGAGTGCTGCTGTTCCTCCATCTTCTGCTCTCTCCTTCATGCTTTTCCTCTCTCTGGATGCTGCTGTGCTCTGACAGGAAATCCCTGGCGTTTAGTGACTGAACGAGCTGCTTTGATTTCTTCTAATGTGTCGTTTATCTCACGTCTTCCTCCCTTACTGTAACGTGCAGAAGCAGTTCGGCTTGTATCTGCTGGAAGCTGCACTTAATGATTCTGTCTGTTCTGGCTCTGTTGTTACTGAGGGCCTCTCGGGTGTTGGACCCTTATGGCCCCTGAAAAGTTAACAACCACCTAAACAACAGCTTCTGTGCTGAGTCGAAATGTTTAAGCTTCTGAGATTCTAAGATAAAATAATTTAGCATTAAAAATAGTTTCTTTTAATGACTCTTTCATGTGAAAGCAGAATCCAGCTGCTGAAGCTAAACGGACCGTTTAGAGTAGTAGAGTCTGGCGTGGAGGATTTAGATCACGTACCAGGAAACGTTCTGTTAAAAACATGATTCAAATCATTCAAAGGAAAGCGGAGCAGCGATTCTTCACATTTGAGAACCAGAAAATGTTTTTAGATGAACGATCAAAAAAGGGGCCTATTCATTTTCTGTTAATCGACTAATACTTTCAGCTGTACTTGTATAAACTGTTGGGTTTTTTATTTTAGAAGCTCTGCCTGTGTTCTGTGTGTAAAACTCTTCATGTGTAACTGAAGCTGTCAGATAAATGTAGTGAAGTAAAAGTACAAGGTTTCCCTCTGAGAAACAGAGACTCCAGTGAAGTACGAGTACCTGAGTGCTGTACTTGAGTACAGCGGTGGAGTAAATGTACTTGTTGATGGAGGAACAGACTGACAGAAAGCAGCAGAGGAGCTTCAGCAGATGATAGTTTTCACTTTAAAGTCGCTGGAGGAGCAAACTGTGTGCAGAGAGTCTGGAAAACACAAACTGACTGGGTTAGCAAGAAAATAAATCAGTCTGTTGGGATAATTAGGAGGATTAATAATCTTGTGTCTTCTTACACTCTATTACAGTTTCATTTCTCCACATCTTTCATATTGGAATATAGTTTTCCTGCTACGCTCCGCAGAACTTTGGTCCTACAGAAACGCTTTGTTAGGACTGCAACCCGATCTGAGTCCCATTCTTCATCCGTCCCTCTATTTCAGAGACCTCGCTGTTCATGAGATTAATATCACTCAAACATGTGTTTTATTTATATGGAATATTCAAGATTTATTTTAACACCCAGGTTCACTCTGATTCAACGCGTCAATCATTAGATCTTCATCCTCCAAAGTTTCTTACGTGCAGATTTATTCTCAGATTTAGGGGCACCAGATTCTGGGATTCAGCCTGGCATTAAACTCCTCCTCATTAAAATGTTACTAAAGATATTTAAAAGCCTGTTTAACTGCTGTTTTATGATTCTAATACAGAAACAAACTTGCTTTTATACTGTTCATATTTTTGTTCTTATATTTCTATTATTGTTACTGTCATTAAAATGAACTTGTTGATGTTATAGATGTTTCTATATTATTATGTTGTCATTACTTTATGGAGTTATATTTTTCTCTCTATGTTATTATTTACTTTGATTTTAACTATAGGTGGAGGCGTTAAATCAGCCCGTTTGGGTTTCCTGCCTCTTCCTGCAGGTTATATCATTTGTTATTTTCTTTGTCATTTCTATGTAATTTTACGTGTGCAAATAAATAAATGTAATCCTGTCAGCTTCAACAGAAGCAGCCAGTCCTCCTATAATGGAAGATCAGCAGCCCAGTAAGTTGGTTCTTGTTTTATTAAAGGCAGTCAGTCCCCAGAGCTGCAGCCCTGCAGACACACAGCTGGAAACTACAGACGGTCTGAAGCTGAACCCCTTCATGACTCCATCTGCTGATGAAAGGTTGGAGGCAGGGCGGGAAATTAACACCTGCCAAGCGCCAAATACGGGTAGATTTTCCATTTGGCGTCTAAATGTTTTGGCGGGTAAACGTATTCGGTATGATATCGCCCTGAAAATGTCTTTTTGACTGTAGCTATCAGCGGATCAGCATTATGTTTTGTTGTGTGTCGCACTTAAATTGGTCCCCGCTGTACTGAGGGATCTAAAATCGTCATCAAATCATTTGCCCCTAAAATAGATACGTGTGAACCACAAAAAGGATTTATGATGTGCGAGTAAAACTGCAACCTACAGTCATTTTGTGCAGGAATGGTTAGGATTTTTTTTAATTTAGCATAAATAAATTAGAGACCAAATGTTGACTGTTTTTATTTTGCGGCTTAGAATTATTATTAGGCGGGGGAGGGGGGCTAAAGCCAAGTCAAGTCATAATTTTATAAAACAACTTACTGTTATGTCTTAAGTACACTGAGCAAAAGCAATAAATAAATAAGTAAGTTTTTTAACCAAGGCATGAAACAGAGGCATCAGGTAAAAGCCCCAAAGAGTTTCAGAAATGCATTTAATAACTTACTTACATAGCCTAGTATTAATAAACTGAAGACATTTTGTCTTTAGGCTACTTGCAAACATGATTTTTTTTCCCACACATTGTTGAATATCTTTAACTAAATTATATCTCTTTGAGTTACTGTACACCAACATTATATATGCTGTTAAATGTTAATATAATATTTAAAATGCCTATTAATGTGTTGTTAAATGTTGTAAAAAAGTATTTCTCATGTGTTTGTTTTATTTTAACTTTAAATAATATAGTGTCCCATAAAGTGTCCCACTCAACCTGATTGCTTCCAGTTTGCCGAAGATGGTGACAGATGATGTATAAAGATAAACAATTTGATAATAAATCAATAAATTGGCTTAACTTCACCATAGATGTCTTCACAACAACCTATTTTAAAATACACACGATTTTAATACATTCTAACTGATTTAGGCTGTTTAAAAGGCAATTTACCAAAAAGTTTACTTCACCCTATTGGACAAAATACCTTAAAATGACTGAAACTAACTAGTTTTTATGTTTTTTCAGTTCCACTCCTGGCCGCAGGCGTCGCTCTGCAGTTACACCGACAGACGCTGCTCGGCGGTGGCGCTGCGGCGTTTCCGGCCCCGCGCGGGCTAACTTCCGGTTTAGCCCTCCAGCTAACGCGAATGGCGGAAAGACGGTGAGCGCGCGGCTGCTCGCGGATCACAGCGCGCGGGCGACACGAGGCGTTTCGTCAGCTGGGACAGAAGAAGCGGCCTGCCGGGAAACCAAGGAGCCGCAGTTTCAGAGGGACCTTGGACCCGGATCTCAGCCTGAAGAGCAGTCCGGGAGGAGACCGGGATGGACCGGCGGAACCGGGAGCCCCGGAGCGGGGTCCCCGGGAGCCCAGCGGCAGGCGCGAGCTCCGACAGCCCCGGTGTTCAGGTCAGTGTTCAGGACTTGTTACCGGGTCCGCCTGCTCCTGAGGGCAGCACGTGCCCCCTTGTTCCGTTTCCTACAGGTTCACTAGACCTGTTCCCGTCAGGGGTCGCTGCTGCTGCTGGATCCGGCCCTGGTTCAAAAACTACACGAGCACCAATCATCTGTGCGGAGAAGGAGCGCAGGCGCAGTAGGAGGATGTTTATAATAAACACAGAGCCCATGAACGTCTGAGGACGGTCTGATGTGTCGGGATTTACCGGCTTCCCTTCCTCGTCACGGTAATATTGTAAATATGGTGATATGTCAGAAAGGGCTTTGACTGGACCGTAAGCGCACGTACCTGAGCCGGTCCTGACCTCACTGGGACCTAAAAGGTTCTGCTTTGGGGCCCTCATACCTGACTCGTGAGCCATGTAAACACTTTTCCATCGCTGCTCAGTCACAGCCGACGCTGCGGAACTCAGTCTGTCTCAGTAAGAAGTCTGGATGGAAAATGGTTTGAATGAACCTCTGCACACTAACGCAGTCCTCTTTAAGGACCGGGGCCAATCTGCTGCTCCGTTAGGGTCTGAGCTGCTGGCTCTACGTCTACGCTTTGTGCTTAAAAGTGGTGGTGAAATTTTCTCAGATTAGGAGTGCATTGTGGAGACTAATGTCTGTTTGGTTTATATATATATGAATGAGACAAACAACATTCAGGACAAAATATAATAATCAGCAACTTGCTTTTTTTAGCTTAAGTTACTTTCGCAGTACTTTCATAAAGTGGTGGGGACATCGTGTCTCCAGCTTCTGTACTACTGGCCGAGGCTCCCTGTATCTCACCTGGTCTGTGGGACCTGCTAAAGAGGTCTGCGCTGGTACTGGCTGATGATCCAGCATCTACTGACAAACTTCTGCATAGCACCTGTAAATTATAGATAACAATACTTGCTAGATATTAATGTTCTCAGCTCCATCAGGGCCACTCTTTTATTTCAAAATGGAAAATACTACATGACTGAATAGTTTGTTTATTATTTACTGAGAGATGTGCGTCCAGTCTGCCCGGCTAATCAACATTTTAATAATCATTAGTCAATGTGAATCCACTGCTTTCCATCTTGCATTAGTACAGAGTTGTACAGATAATCGCTGTGTTGTTTTAAAAGCACGGCGTCGCTGTGAGGAGTAGCCTACCGTGACACCGGTGTCTCGTCTGGACTGGTCCCACTTATGTTGCTGCTCGAATGCCCGAGTTTAATTTCATGCACGCGCGTTTCTAAACACCGTGTCCGGTCGGCAGTTATCACACGTAATAAAAAGTTGTAATTCACTGTAACGTCGTTCAGACACACTTCCCAGCTGGGTTAGCAGGACGCACGGGCTGCAGCTAACATTACTGTGATCCGCTGACATCAGGCTTTGAGTGGAGAGAACACAAGTTTACCTGACTGCTGTTCCCGACGTTCTTGTTGTGCCCAGAAGGACAGTCCCTCCTCGTCATCCTCTCGTCCTCGTTACAGGCACTCGCTCTCACCTTTACCTCCTTTTTAGCGACGTTTCAAAACGGTAACGGTCACTTTAACCTGCAGTCTTATTTTGAAAGCGTAACCGGACGTTGCATCTTTATTATTGCTAATTTAATAATCCGGATTGACGGAAAATTATGTTATTATTGTTAATAACACCTGCAACATTATTATGTTATTACTGTTGTTGCTAAGTTGACTGCGGAGCCCTACGTGGTCAAAAACGACGCCAAGGTGTCTTGACCCTGTTACTGGGGCACAGAGCATGAATACTGGGGTGCGTGTCCCAGTAAAAAGTGTCTAGCGACGCCTGTGGGGGGAAATCTAACTGCGATTTTTCTGCCCAATATTGTGATTACGATTCGATCTGCAATTGTTTTTTACATTTTTTTAATTGAAGTTTAGCTGAAGTTCAATATTCACTCTGTAAGAGATAAAACGTGTGATGGAGCATTACAACATGAGACGCCGTCAAAACCACTTTACATTCTACTTTAAGGACGAGAAGCGAGAGATGAAGTGTTTTTCTTTTAGTAAGCGAGCTACATTGAAACAAACACTTTTTTACAAAGACTAAAGTTCTAATAATAAACATAGATGTATAAAAATGCCAATCTGTGTCATTAAAAATACAATCACTCCCATGTCATGTTGCATCTTATGTTCACCTGACTGCAGATGTATAAGCGTTACCTTTCGTGCCAGCTGTTCGTTTCATGTCTGGGACTGATGGACTTCATCTTGAACCTTAAATCGAGGAATGAAGTGATCTGTAGAAGCTCCGGTGTAGCTGGGTCACTGGATCTTTCTTCCAGGAAGTGCTCTTGACTTTCTGACCTTTGGAAGGTCTGTGTCCTCTTCATTTCCAGACAGAGTTGAGCTTCTAAAGAGATGCAGGACTGGCTTCAGGTATGAAACGCTTACATACGAGAGAAAGATCATCTGTGATCTCCTGGAGATTCAAGGACACGTGTCCTGCCAAGTGGGTAGCAGGTGACGCGTCTTCGCGAGGCCTCGCTCTGCTCCAGCACCTCAATCATCTTCTGCCTTGGTCCCCATCTCGATGGACGCTCTGTAATCTGAGTGCTCCGGCAGTGGCTTCCTTCCCGGAGTCCTGCCACAGATTCCCTGCTTGGTTAATGTTTTACGATGTTGGCCTGTTCCAATGATGCCTTCAAATCGTTGGCTGTCATTTGAGGTTGTTTCTTTACCTCATTGTTGAGTCTTCGTTGTGCTCTTGGTGTCATTTTGACTGGGCGCCCATTTCTTGGTAGAGAAATAGCAACAGTCCCAAAGTGGCTCCATTTGTTGAATGTTTGCCAAAATGTAGACTTTGAAATCACTTTGTAACCTTTGCCAGCTTTATGTAAATCAACAATTCTTGATCGTTGATCCTTTTGGAAGCTCTTTTTGGCGAGGCGTGGCTCACATGAGCGTGTGCTTCTTGTACAGAGCAAACTCCAAAAGTTAGAGGGGATTTTATCAGTCAAAGTAGCTGGAGGCACACCTCCAAACTCATTTTCTTAACGAGACTCCAGGAGTGCTAAAACCTCCAATTAGAGTTCATTAACTCAAAGGTTCACATACTTTTTCCACAAGCATTATGAGGTTTTCACTTTGAAAGTTCTTTTAAATTATTTTAGACACATTATATTTGTCAATAACTTTAACTTAGATGATGATCAGATCACCTTTTATGACAAATTTGTTCAGAAAACTATGAAATTCCAGAAGGTCCACATGCTTTTTCTTGCCACTGTATGTATGTGGTCTGTGTAACGGTGCCACGTTAAATGGAGTTAGCATGTTAAAGCTTTGTGTCTGTCCGGAGTTCAGTGACTCCCTTGATAGAAGTTCAGTTTAGACCACATAAATGAACCAGTTCACCTGTGAAGTCCCCGGGGTCCCAACAGCGTGTCCCTCCTTACTAAACCTGCAACAGGCCGTCATCTTGGTGTTCCACTGATTTTCCTGATGAAGCGTCAGTCACCGTATTTCCTCGAGTGTGGGCGTGTGGGTACAGTAAATAGGAAATAATTATGAGATAAAAGATAAATGACAGCGGAGCCATTTGCCATCCAGCCTCCTCCCTTTCAGTCTCCAGAGAAGAATCAATACAGAGCACACAAACCCAGCAAGGCTACAAGGTGCTTGTTAGATAGTGAGCACTAAAAACAAAGTCATAAAGACCAGCTAGGCTGATGTAGGGAAGCCAGGAGGATGGCGGCGTGGGCCCAATCTGCTGCAAGTAAGGGTCCCAGACCTTATAGAAAGCATCTAATCTGGAGGGAAGTTTGCACGTGATATTCTCTAGGAAGGCAGTCTAGATTCTGTCTGGCAAATTTAAGGGTCAGAGTCCTGAATCAGAAATGTCTTCAATGCAGCACGTGCGTATAACATTTCCTTAAGCAAATCAGAACTCGGCCTGGATATGTGACAGAGATGCTCACAAGTCTCTGAGCTAGAGTCCAAGTCAAGTCTCAAGTCTGTTGTGGTTATTATGAATGTTGTATCACCTGCTGCGTTCAATCCAGGTTGCTTATAAAACTGCAGAGCTATAAGGAAAGTCTGTAAGTCAACACACTCCCCAGACTCCCGGTGTAACGTTAACTAAATAAAACTGTGACGTTTCTATAATCAACAATAAACCTGTAACCTGTTTTTAACTTGCAGAGCACAACCATGTAATGTGCACTGCAGTAAATGACAGCTTAAACTACTGTAAGTCAACACACCCTGCAGACTCTCAAAGCAGTGTAACGTTATAACTAAATAAAACTGTAAAGTTACATGATCAACAATAAACCCAGTGTTTCCCCTGGCGCTGCTGAATCACGACATGATCATTAAACTCAGCGCTCGGCTCGCTTCCTGTCCTCGTTCTGTGCAGAACACACGTGACAGATGATATAAGAGCAGCGTCGCTCTGAATCAGGAGCTGCGCAGCGAGCGTTTGATTGTCCGAGCGGAGGAAAATATTCTGGCAGTAAATGTCCGGCGTCTGTTACAGAGCGTCGGCTTCTCAAGGCCAAGAAAAGTCTGTTGTTTCCCAGCTGCTGGGAAAGTGAAGCCTGTTAGCGCTGAGTTAGCGAACATCTCCCCTTCAGCCTGAGCAGCTTCTACAGCAGCTACAGAACATTAGCTCATTTATAGAAAGTAACTGGAAGCTGCATTTTATTACTGCCTACGTGTTCATGTTGAGAACATCAGGTCCAAACTGAGACTAAACTGGTGCAGCCTGCAGCTCCGTCCTGCACAGACTGGAGGAGCTGAGCTTAGTGAAGCTAATTACTGATGCAAACTCGTCCTGTTAAACTGATGAGGAGACGTTTCTTTCTGGATTTTAATGTGTAAATAAAATGCACCTCAGAAGGGAGGAGGTTTCTCACGCTGCCTGTTTTTTATATTAATGTCTACAGATAAATGTCACAGAAGGCAACATGAACAGTCGTGTCTATAATGATTCTGAGGTCACATTAAGGGTTTTAGGGGCTGATGCCCAAAACATGTTGTGCCATCGCCGTAAAATCACTGTGGAGCATCAGAACCAACCAGATTTTTTCTCCAGATCTAAAGGTTGTCGTTCCTCCAGCAGACGGATCTTTGGCTGTTGGTTATTTATTATCTGCTCGAGCTTTTCCAACTATTTGTTCAGAGATATGGTGAAAATAACGGCCCAATGTGATGTGAAATTACATATTTTTCATTGGGAAGCACCCCCAAACCAGCACCAAAACATTCATCTAAATCTCACATTAAACTGGGAAACACTGCAGTTTGAAGCTGTTCTAAGGTGCATCGCAAGCTCATGGACACAAGAGCTGCTGAGACATGTTGGGGTTTCGCTGCTGGAAAAAAAATCCTGGAGGAAAAACTGAAACCTGTAACCTCTCTCTAGCTTACGGTAATAATTAACGTGACGGCAGCCAGCGGGACGTAAATGATTACGTTAATCGACCACCACAAGTTTGGCAAGTAAACAAACGCTCATTCATCTTTTCATAACGAACGACAGTCGGAGTTAACCTCTCGTAGGTCGTAGCTGAAGCAAGAAGCAAGCTTACGTTAGATGGCCGATTCTGAGCTAAACATGTTCACTCACCTCAGGTTACTAACCTATTTTGTGTTCAGCGCGTCTTTGTTTGGGTCTTGTTGTATGAAGTTTTAAAGCCAAAGTTTTTGATGAACGGCTCAGCCGCTTGCCGCTGTTTGTTGTCCGCTCTCACGTGCGGCCGCGCGCAGCAGATGCTACGTGTTACGTAGGCAGGATATAGGTAACACAGGGAGGGAATAACGGCAAGCTCATCAGACATCTCCTAAAAATAAACATTGTTCACGAGTCCTGCACCTGGAGTCCGAGTCGAGTCTTTTGAGGACGAGTCTCAAGTCGCTGTGTGTGCGACTTAAGTCGCACTCGAGTCGGATTCTCTAAGCTCTGGTTCCTGGAGCAGCCAAATCAATCTGTGGACAGTGGAGATGGGTGGGTATTCAAGGAAGAACCTAAAAGTGTTTTACATTAATCAGTGCAGTTTGAAGTTTATTCAACTTTAAAATCTTATTCATATTCTTTAGAACATTTCCCGTGTTTCCAAGATTTCATAGTCCTTCAGCTACTTTCTGCACATTAAAGCCAGCAGTTCAGTTTAGCGTCAGCTTTTCTACAGTCCACATCTTTCATACATTTATACTATTCAAATTTGTTCAAGACAGCAATTCAGTTTAGCGCAAGCCATTCAGCAGACAGCATTCACACCGCAATTTCTTCAGAAATAGCTTTTCTAGTTCTTCTTCTTCTTCCGTACGTTTTTTGCTTGACTACTCCTACTGCATACTTTGTGCTACAAAAACTATTCAACTATTACAATGTTCAGCTTTTTAAGGACATTTATGTTATTATATAACTTTATTCTACCTTTTATACATTTTAAACTATTAGGCTTTTTATGCAATTTTTAACATTTAAGTGAATGGAGAAATATTCAACTCTTAAAACTTCTTCAACTTTCAAAGGCTACTGCTTCTGCATACTTTCAGCTACATTCATCAATTCAACTGTCAATTGTTTACAAATCTTTTCTCTATTAAACGTGTATTCAAGTTTTTGATAGCTTCTGCAGTTTTTTCACCATCTCTATTATAGTTTTATAAAGATTTCAAGCACTTTCTGAGTTTATAATGGCAGCGGATGGAGCGGAATGTTGGAGTTAGAGCACGTGACCTCGTCAGAGTGGAGCCAGCTTAAAATTTCATCGTAAAAATTTATTTTTAACTCGCTGCCCTGCCCACAATTTTAACTCATGGTTATCCAAGAAAAGTTGAATCGGGAGCATCTGGATGTGTCAGAATTCCAGTTGCTCTCAATTCAACCTTTTTTGTAAAAGGCTACAGGTTTGATTGAGAAAGTTGTGGATTGTAAATTTTGGAACTTCATCAACAGCTTTTGCTGCTGATGTTGGCATCAGTTACTAGATAGTTTGTTAGTTAGTGAATGTTTTTATTTTTTCAAACAGTTCTCACACACAGGAACTCTGATGTGATATGAATTTGTAATTAGAGTAAACATATCCAGTAAGAATTGAGTGATCACCAATATGGTGCATTGAGCCACTATGATGTATTAATGTGGGTAAATAAACCTGAATTGTTGTGTGGAAAATAAGCTCATAAGCTGAGACGGGATGCAGACACTGAGAGAAGGGAAAGAAAATGATCTTAAGTATCATTTCTTATAAGTGGTATATTAAAATAGGCATTTACAATCGTGTTGTTTTCTATCTCACCATGGTCCACTCCGTACTCTCAAAGACAAGGTACACTTTAGCATTACTGCTCCTCCACTTTCATACATGCACCACTAATATTTAAATAAAATTAAAAATCGTCCGTGTGTGGCGGTGGCGTCTCTTACTGACCCTTCAGAAATGCTTCGGAAAATGTAGCGTGTGTGGAAGCTACTCGGTCAATAAAAGTGCTTTGTTACTGAAAAGCTATTTGATTCAGAAAACAGCAACGCTGCCACCTTGCTACTGAGAAATGTAGTTAACTACACTGCTCAAAAAAATAAAGGGAACACTAAAATAACACATCCTAGATCTGAATGAATGAAATAATCTCATTAAATACTTTCTTTACATAGTTGAATGTGCTGACAACAAAATCACACAAAAATGATCAATGGAAATCAAATTTATCAACCCATGGAGGTCTGGATTTGGAGTCACACTCAAGAAAGTGGAAAACATACAGGCCGATCCAACTTTGATGTAATGTCCTTAAAACAAGTCAGAATGAGGCTCAGTAGTGTGTGTGGCCTCCACGTGCCTGTATGACCTCCCTACAACGCCTGGGCTCCTGATGAGGTGGCGGATGGTCTCCTGAGGGATCTCCTCCCAGACCTGGACTAAAGCATCCGACAACTCCCGATCAGTCTGTGGTGCAACGTGGCGTTGGTGGATGGAGCGAGACATGATGTCCAAGATGTGCTCAGTTGGATTCAGTTCTGGGGAACGGGCGGGTCAGTCCATAGCATCAATGCCTTCCTCTTGCAGGAACTGCTGACACACTCCAGCCACATGAGGTCTAGCATTGTCTTGCATTAGGAGGAACCCAGGGCCAACCGCACCAGCATATGGTCTCACAAGGGGTCTGAGGATCTCATCTCGCTCCTAATGGCAGTCAGGCTACCTCTGGCGAGCACATGGAGGGCTGTGCGGCCCCCCAAAGAAATGCCACCCCACACCATTACTGACCCACCGCCAAACCGGTCATGCTGGAGGATGTTGCAGGCAGCAGAACGTTCTCCACGGCGTCTCCAGACTCTGTCACGTCTGTCACACGTGCTCAGTGTGAACCTGCTTTCATCTGTGAAGAACACAGGGCGCCAGCGGCGAATTTGCCAATCTTGGTGTTCTCTGGCAAATGCCAAACGTCCTGCACAGTGTTGGGCTGTAAGCACAACCCCCACCTGTGGACGTCGGGCCCGCGTACCACCCTCATGGAGTCTGTTTCTGACCGTTTGAGCAGACACATGCACATTTGTGGCCTGCTGGAGGTCATTTTGCAGGGCTCTGGCAGTGCTCCTCCTGCTCCTCCTTGCACAAAAGCGGAGGTAGCGGTCCTGCTGCTGGGTTGTTGCCCTCCTACGGCCTCCTCCACGTCTCCTGATGTTCTGGCCTGTCTCCTGGTAGCGCCTCTGTGCTCTGGACGCTACACTGACAGACACAGCAAACCTTCTTGCCACAGCTCGCATTGATGTGCCATCCTGGATGAGCTGCACTACCTGAGCCACTTGTGTGGGTTGTAGACTCCGTCTCATGCTACCACTAGAGTGAAAGCACCGCCAGCATTCAAAAGTGACCAAAACATCAGCCAGGAAGCAAAGGAACTGAGAAGTGGTCTGTGGTCACCACCTGCAGAACCACTCCTTTATTGGGGGGGTCTTTGCTAAATGCCTATAATTTCCACCTGTTGTCTTTTCCATTTGCACAACAGCATGTGAAATTGATTGTCAATCAGTGTGGCAGTGTGGACAGTTTGATTTCACAGGAGTGTGACTAACTTGGAGTTACAACACAGTGTTGTTTAAGAGTTCCCTTTATTTTTTTTGAGCAGTGCAGTAACGGCGCTACTTGTAGCGACGCTACTGCTCAACACTGCTCGGATGGTGGGCATGTTGAAGCAGGCTCAGTGGCAGGAGGCGCTGAGACGATGAGACCGGCTCTGTCTTCGTGCAGTCAAAGACTAAAGAGTTTATTCCATGCACAGTCAAAGGGCTTCACCGTGTTTGTCGTGTTGCCGGTCTTTTATCTTACGTCGCAAATATTGTTGCATCAAGCCCGGTGCAATGTAGCCATACTTTTGATTTTCTCCACGTCTTTTACATCACCATAGCCAATTCCAATCACTTTTAGATTTGGGCACATCAAGCACGATGCATGCTTATTGGCTCATTGACGTTAACAAGAACCTTTTAGGTATTGAAATTTGGTACTAAAAGACAAGACACTTTTTGATACTCGATGGTATTAAGCAATTCGGTCGGTGCCTAAAAATTATTTAACTCGATACCCAGCCATAGTTTCCTCCACCTGACGTCTCACTTACTGTCTTTATCTCTGTCTCTCTGTTGCTGTAGGAACGGAGAGGAAGACATGGACTCAAATGTCACCGCTGCCAGCACTGTGACAAATCCTTCACAAGATCTGGATATTTAAAGATTCATCAGAGAGTTCACACTGGAGAGAACTGTACAGCTGTGACCAGTGTGGGAAAACCTTCACTCAGTCAGGAAACCTAGAAGTTCACCGACGCGTTCACACTGGAGAGAACCATACAGCTGTGACCAGTGTGGGAAAACTTTCACTCAGTCCGGTAACCTAGAAGTCCACCGACGCGTTCACACTGGAGAGAAACCGTACAGCTGTGACCAGTGTGGGAAAACTTTCACTGCATCAGGTCACCTAAAAATGCACCAACGTATTCACACTGGAGAGAAACCGTACAGCTGTGACCAATGTGGGAAAGCGTTCAATAAATCAGTTAACCTTAAAGTCCACCAACGTATTCACACTGGAGAGAAACCGTACAGCTGTGACCAGTGTGGGAAAGCGTTCAATAAATCAGTTAACCTTAAAGTCCACAAACATATTCACACTGGAGAGAAACCGTACAGCTGTGACCAGTGTGGGAAAACTTTCAATAAACCAGGTGACCTTAAAATCCACAGACGTATTCACACTGGAGAGAAACTGTACTGGTGTGACTGGTGTGGGAAAACTTTCAATAAATCTCTTGGCCTTAAAGTCCACCAACGTATTCACACTGGAGAGAAAACGTACTGGTGTGACTGGTGTGGGAAAACTTTCACTAGATCAGATGTACTAAAAGCCCACCAACGTGTTCACACTGGAGAGAAACCGTACTGCTGTGACCAATGTGGGAAAACTTTCACTACATCAGGTAACCTAAAAGTCCACCAACGTGTTCACACTGGAGAGAAACCGTACAGCTGTGACCATGTGGGAAAACTTTCACTACATCAGATGTACTAAAAGCCCACCAACGTGTTCACACTGGAGAGAAACCGTACTGCTGTGACCAATGTGGAAAACTTTCACTACATCAGGTAACCTAAAAGTCCACCAACGTGTTCACA
>NW_024041039.1:1252932-1283622 GCF_014851395.1 Micropterus salmoides
TTTTTTATTTTTTATTAACACAAACAACACAAACTTTACTGTTTTAACTTATTAAAGGTTAAGTGTGTAAGTTTTAGTGACATCTAGTGGTGAGGTTTGCGAATGACAAGAATTTCAGGGCAGTAAGTTTAGCTGGCTGATGCTTCCCATGCTTAAGCTATCCTTACGTTTTATTGCCAATTAACGTTACTGATCAGCTGATTGTCTCATTCTCATTCTCACTACAGAGCGGAAACTCCCTAAAATCCCAAGAATAGTAGTTTCGAGGAACCCCTTGGAGAACTGAAACTCCCTAAAAGCCAAATAGTAGTAGTTTCAAGGAAACCCTTGGAGAGCGGAAACTCCCTAGAATCCCAAGAATAGTAGTTTCAAGGAACCCCTTGGAGAACTGAAACTCCATAAAAGCCAAATACTAGTAGTTTCAAGGAACCCCTTGGAGAGCGGAAACTCCCTTGAATCCCAAGAATAGTAGTTTCAAGGAACCCCTTGGAGAAATGAAACTCCCTAAAAGCCAAATAGTAGTAGTTTCAAGGAAACCCTTGGAGAGCGGAAACTCCCTAAAATCCCAAGAATAGTAGTTTCAAGGAACCCCTTGGAGAACTGAAACTCCCTAAAAGCCAAATATAGTAGTTTCAAGGAACCCCTTGGAGAGCGGAAACTCCCTAAAATCCCAAGAATAGTAGTTTCAAGGAACCCCTTGGAGAACTGAAACTCCCTAAAAGCCAAATAATAGTAGTTTCAAGGAACCCCTTGGAGAGCGGAAACTCCCTAAAATCCCAAGAATAGTAGTTTCAAGGAACCCTTGGAGAACTGAAACTCCCTAAAATCCCATGAATAGTAGTTTCAAGGAACCCTTGGAGAGCGGAAACTCCCTAAAATCCCAAGAATAGTAGTTTCAAGGAAACCCTTGGAGAGCGGAAACTCCCTAAAACCAAATAGTAGTAGTTTCAAGGAACCCTTGGAGAGAGGAAACTCCCTAAAACCAAATAGTAGTAGTTTCAAGGAACCCCTTGGAGAACTGAAACTCCCTAAAAGCCAAATAATAGTAGTTTCAAGGAACCCCTTGGTGAACTGAAACTCCCTAAAAGCCAAATAATAGTAGTTTCAAGGAAACCCTTGGAGACTGAAACTCCCTAAAAGCCAATAATAGTAGTTTCAAGGAACCCTTGGAGAGCGGAAACTCCCTAAAACCAAAATAGTAGTTTCAAGGAAACCCTTGGAGACTGAAACTCCCTAAAACCAAATAGTAGTTTCAAGGAACCCCTTGGAGACGGAAACTCCCTAAAAGCCAAATAATAGTAGTTTCAAGGAACCCCTTGGAGAGTGAAACTCCTAAAAGCCAAATAGTAGTTTCAAGGAACCCCTTGGAGAACTGAAACTCCCTAAAAGCCAAATATAGTAGTTTCAAGGAACCCTTGGAGAGCGGAAACTCCCTAAAATCCCAAGAATAGTAGTTTCAAGGAACCCCTTGGAGAACTGAAACTCCCTAAAAGCCAAATAATAGTAGTTTCAAGGAACCCCTTGGAGAGCGGAAACTCCCTAAAAGCCAAATAATAGTAGTTTCAAGGAACCCCTTGGAGAGTGAAACTCCCTAAAAGCCATATAGTAGTTTCAAGGAACCCTTGGAGACTGAAACTCCCTAAAATCCCAAGAATAGTAGTTTCAAGGAACCACTTGGAGAGCGGAAACTCCCTAAAACCAAATAGTAGTAGTTTCAAGGAACCCCTTGGAGAACTGAAACTCCCTAAAAGCCAAATAATAGTAGTTTCAAGGAACCCCTTGGAGAGCGGAAACTCCCTAAAAGCCAAATAATAGTAGTTTCAAGGAACCCCTTGGAGAACTGAAACTCCCTAAAATCCCATGAATAGTAGTTTCAAGGAAACCCTTGGAGAGCGGAAACTCCCTAAAATCCCAAGTAGTAGTTTCAAGGAAACCCTTGGAGAGCGGAAACTCCCTAAAACCAAATAGTAGTAGTTTCAAGGAACCCCTTGGAGAACTGAAACTCCCTAAAGCCAAATAGTAGTTTCAAGGACCCCTTGGAGACTGAAACTCCCTAAAAGCCAAATAGTAGTAGTTTCAAGGAACCCTTGGAGACTGAAACTCCCTAAATCCCATGAATAGTAGTTTCAAGGAACCCCTTGGAGAGCGGAAACTCCCTAAAATCCCAAGAATAGTAGTTTCAAGGAACCCTTGGAGAACGAAACTCCCTAAAACCAAATATAGTAGTTTCAAGGAACCCCTTGGAGACTGAAACTCCCTAAAAGCCAATAATAGTAGTTTCAAGGACCCCTTGAGAGTGAAACTCCCTAAAAGCCAAATAGTAGTAGTTTCAAGGAACCCTTGGAGACGGAAACTCCTAAAGCCATGAATAGTAGTTTCAAGGAACCTTGGAGAGCGGAAACTCCCTAAAATCCCAAGAATAGTAGTTTCAAGGAACCCCTTGGAGAACTGAAACTCCCTAAAAGCCAAATAATAGTAGTTTCAAGGAACCCCTTGGAGAGCGGAAACTCCCTAAAAGCCAAAATAGTAGTTTCAAGGAACCCTTGGAGACTGAAACTCCCTAAATCCCAAGAATAGTAGTTTCAAGGAAACCCTTGGAGAGCGGAAACTCCCTAAAACCAAATAGTAGTAGTTTCAAGGAACCCCTTGGAGAACTGAAACTCCCTAAAAGCCAAATAATAGTAGTTTCAAGGAACCCCTTGGAGAGCGGAAACTCCCTAAAATCCCATGAATAGTAGTTTCAAGGAACCCCTTGGAGAGCGGAAACTCCCTAAAATCCCAAGAATAGTAGTTTCAAGGAAACCCTTGGAGAGCTGAAACTCCCTAAAACCAAATAGTAGTAGTTTCAAGGAACCCCTTGGAGAACTGAAACTCCCTAAAAGCCAAATAATAGTAGTTTCAAGGAACCCCTTGGAGAACTGAAACTCCCTAAAAGCCAAATAATAGTAGTTTCAAGGAACCCCTTGGAGAGCGGAAACTCCCTAAAATCCCAAGAATAGTATTCAAGGAACCCCTTGGAGAACTGAAACTCCTAAAAGCCAAATAATAGTAGTTTCAAGGAACCCCTTGGAGAACTGAAACTCCCTAAAAGCCAAATAATAGTAGTTTCAAGGAACCCCTTGGAGAGTGGAAACTCCCTAAAAGCCAAATAGTAGTAGTTTCAAGGAACCCCTTGGAGAACTGAAACTCCTTAAAAGCCAAATAATAGTAGTTTCAAGGAACCCCTTGGAGAGCGGAAACTCCCTAAAGCCAAATAATAGTAGTTTCAAGGAACCCCTTGGAGAACTGAAACTCCCTAAAATCCCATGAATAGTAGTTTCAAGGAAACCCTTGGAGAGCGGAAACTCCCTAGAATCCCAAGAATAGTAGTTTCAAGGAAACCCTTGGAGAGCGGAAACTCCCTAAAACCAAATAGTAGTTTCAAGGAAACCCTTGGTGAACTGAAACTCCCTAAAAGCCAAATAATAGTAGTTTCAAGGAACCCCTTGGAGAGCGGAAACTCCCTAAAAGCCAAATAATAGTAGTTTCAAGGAACCCCTTGGAGAACTGAAACTCCCTAAAATCCCATGAATAGTAGTTTCAAGGAAACCCTTGGAGAGCGGAAACTCCCTAGAATCCCAAGAATAGTAGTTTCAAGGAAACCCTTGGAGAGCGGAAACTCCCTAAAACCAAATAGTAGTAGTTTCAAGGAACCCCTTGGAGAACTGAAACTCCCTAAAAGCCAAATAATAGTAGTTTCAAGGAACCCCTTGGTGAACTGAAACTCCCTAAAAGCCAAATAATAGTAGATTCAAGGAACCCCTTGGAGAACTGAAACTCCCTAAAAGCCAAATAATAGTATTTCAAGGAACCCCTTGGAGAGCGGAAACTCCCTAAAATCCCAAGAATAGTTCAAGGAACCCCTTGGAGAACTGAAACTCCCTAAAAGCCAAATAATAGTAGTTTCAAGGAACCTCTTGGAGAACTGAAACTCCCTAAAAGCCAAATAATAGTAGTTTCAAGGAACCCCTTGGAGAGTGGAAACTCCCTAAAAGCCAAATAGTAGTTTCAAGGAACCCCTTGGAGAACTGAAACTCCTTAAAAGCCAAATAATAGTAGTTTCAAGGAACCACTTGGAGAGCGGAAACTCCCTAAAATCCCAAGAATAGTAGTTTCAAGGAACCCCTTGGAGAACTGAAACTCCCTAAAAGCCAAATAATAGTAGTTTCAAGGAACCCCTTGGAGAGCGGAAACTCCCTAAAATCCCAAGAATAGTAGTTTCAAGGAAACCCTTGGAGAGCGGAAACTCCCTAAAACCAAATAGTAGTAGTTTCAAGGAACCCCTTGGAGAACTGAAACTCCCTAAAAGCCAAATAATAGTAGTTTCAAGGAACCCCTTGGTGAACTGAAACTCCCTAAAAGCCAAATAATAGTAGTTTCAAGGAACCCCTTGGAGAGCGGAAACTCCCTAAAAGCCAAATAATAGTAGTTTCAAGGAACCCCTTGGAGAGTGGAAACTCCCTAAAAGCCAAATAATAGTAGTTTCAAGGAACCACTTGGAGAGCGGAAACTCCCTAAAATCCCAAGAATAGTAGTTTCAAGGAAACTCTTAGAGAGCGGAAACTCAGTGGATAAGACACAAGCCTTTGGTGTGAGAGATCCGGGTTAAAATCCCCACTGTAATACATCCACCAATGTGTCCCTGAGCAAGACACTTCACCCCAAGTTGCTCCAGAGGCGTGAGACCTCCGACATATATATAGCGTGTATGTAAAGAATGTTTGTTAAAAGATTTGACCTTTTTGGTTCTAATGGTGAATTCTAGAAAATATAAAAGTGATGTTACGAAGATTTAGTTAAACATAGTTAACTTTGATTGACAAAAAGGTAAAGCAGTACACTAAAATGGCCACTAGATGGCAGCAAAAGAAAATAAATTCACTGTCAGAAGGTGCCAGAAAGCGTGCAGTCAGCAAACATGGAGGAGGAGATCACGTAGAAATCCCGCCTAAATGGGAGATTGAGGATTTCAAAGAAGGTGATCGTACGCACTCAGTTCATCCTGATGGGATAAAAACTTGAACACGAAATGAATCAGCACAGCAGTGGGCCTTACTACACACTGGGGATACATCACTGCAGTAACTTGGTCTGGTCTTTAAGCTGCACCAAATCTGTAAAAGAAAAAACATGAGAATGACTTCGCTGATATGTTTAAAATCTGTGTGCCATTGTTTCCTTCACCTCCGTTGGATTGTACTGGGTCTTTTCTTTATATTTGTGGACACTGAGCAACCTAAAATAATGTTACATCCACAGACAGAGTTTCTGTTTCTGTGCAGACAGGAATGCATGTAGGTGGATGAACTAGAAATTATCACTCAAGATTACAGCATCTGTACAGTTGCTGAAAGATTATTCAACATCTTTAATCTATATAACTATAGGCTACAGCACAGTGTTTCACAGAAAGTGTCCAAAGTATGGGATTATTTCAAGCTAAAGAAAACTACTCTGTAATGTTACCGTCCGTCCACAGTAAAACTTATGTCGCCTCGGCAACAGCAGGACGGCAGCTGATCAGACTGCAGGAGCCTTTAGTATAACTTGTACTCAGGTGATGTTTGTGTTTGTAAAGCAGCTGTCTGGTTGTTGCTCTGATGTCGCTAGATGACACACGATAAACGTGCACAGCTGATCCCATACGGGCGCCGCCGTCAAGCAAAGTACTAGTTAAAACGACCACGATGAATCGTTGAAATAATCTATAGAAGCTTTGAATACTAAATCATCGTTAGCTGCAGCCCTAAAGCCAATACAAGACAATCCAAAGAGAGACGAGACAAAACAGAGACAACAAACCTACAACCCAGCCTCTCTATACACACACCTCATTACTCAACCACTGTCACTCACTATATCTCGCTCACTATCCAGCATACTCAAAACCCACAAAGTTCAGTGGCGTGCAACTCAAACTTTATAGACCACCCCCCCCCCTGATTTCAGTCCATCCTAATTCCATGTGTGCAAATAAGTTCATTCATGCCTAATTGGATGACAGGGTGTGCAGACAATCTTATGTGTGATCCTAATAGCATGGTCATGTAGCGGACATTTTATTTAAATGTTAGTTTTTGGCCTTTTTGCCTTTAATTAGCAGGAACAGCTGCAGAGAGCCAGGACATGTGGGGAGAGAGGAGGATGGCATGCAGCAAATTATTGTCTTTCCTTCACTCACAGTAAAAAGTCACTGTAGGTACTGATGGAAGATGACCTAGGGCTTGCGTTGCATTTTGACCTGCACAGTATTAACGTGCCTTCAGTATCACGTGTTTCCACAGCTGACTCCACGCTGCGTTCCGCCGGAATGTAAACCTGCACTCGGACTGTTGACTCGAAGTCTGACGATTGAGGCTATATGATACCATCGGCATCGCCGATCACATCTCTCACCCCTCTGCTCGAGCTGTTTCTTGTGTGTGGGCCAAAAAATTAATAAAAAATTTGCCAAATGCGACAAAAATAACCTATTATCTACATCCGCTGCAGTAGCCTACACTGCGTAGTGCAGGAACAGGCACTTGAAGAAATTATTAATACAATTTTAATTCATATCTGAAGTGTGAATCCTCAAAGACAAATTCAAGTTGTGACAAACGCAGCACACACAGAGACAGCACTTATGATATTAAAGCTTTTTATTTGCTAATATAACATATGTGGATATGGATGATAATACATACAAGAAAGAGAAGTTAAACAGCTGTAAATATTAAATGGTGATTGTTTTTGGCTAAAGAGGGGGAAGTGAACGGACTCAGGTCATGGATCTAATGTCTCGGTTTGATCTGAGATACAGACTAAGAGTTTACTTTTGACATCTCTGCATACAGATGTGCAATACTGGTCAGCAGTTTCTAGTTTGTAATTAAATTTAAGTAGTGAAACACCTTAAATGTACCAAAGGAAACAGCAAACTGCTTCAGGTCTAAAATGAACAATTAATGAAGTTTTTTTCACTGTAGGATCATCTGATGACCACTGCTCCCTTTGGGACCATTCAAGGTTTTTCACTACTTAGATTTCAATACAAACTGTAAAACAGAGCTGCTCTAAAACCTTTGACCAGTACTATACTGAAATATTTCTCTCAGGGGTCTGTTCAAGGGCCCAAAACTCCACGCTCCACGGCCTCCTGAGGAAGTGCGCCGTTTACCGGCTCCGTCCCATTTTTCTGAGTTGTTTGTGACAGCGGGCTGATGTTCTGCGGCCCGTTAGTTTCAGGAGTGGACGTCTGAATTTAGCTCTGCCAACTCTTTGTAGGTGTTTAGTCAAACACCAGATTAAATTTAAAGTCACACAGAACTAAATACAAAAAATAAGATGTTCATAAACACAAACTGATCGAGGAAATTAACTAAAGAACTAAAGAAAACTTGTTCTGTTTTTACTGCCATTGACCGTCCTCCATCCCTCTGCAGTCAGAACATTTATTATGTCATCGTTTCTAACACATTAATAATCAAGAACAATAATCAAACAGTCTCAACATTACGTTTGTCCAACATGATTTCTAATGATCCTAACAGGTTAATAAGCAAACCATACAATGAAAACGCGAATTCTAGTTGTTAAACATTTCTAATTAATAAAAAGAAACAAACTCCAGTCAAACATTCTAACTCATAACACTCCTAATGGTTTCCTGTGCTCAAATATAAACTGACACTTTTATTAACTAAACAAATTCATGCAGAACACAGATTAAACTTTTGGAATAGTAACAGAATAAAATGCAGTAAGTCAAATCATTATTATTATTATTACTACATTATGTAATATCAATAACATTTTCATTTTTAAATATTTAGCTTTCACACTTTTAGTAACGTTGAAAAGAAAAGTAGGGCTGGGCAATAAAACAATAATAATTATCGCAATATCATTTTCCTCAATAACAAAATAATAAATGTTCAGTATATCGTCAAATATTTGGTTTAATTCATTTGAATCACGAACAAATTAGCACTTAATTTTTCTATAAAAATATTTATTTTGTTGAGGAAAAGGGACTAAAAAAAGATTTTACTTAATTTTACTCATGTATTTACTGAAAAACAGGTTTTATCATAATAGTTTTCTACTATTCTACCTCAGATTTGTTAAGTGATCTGCTGTTTGGCATCAAGTGTTATAGCCATAAAGAAGAATTTAACCTCATAATTAACCATCTATTTTCCTCAATTTTCACTTGGGAGCAAAAATCAGCCTTTAAACTAAAGAAATAATGATTTGACATTTATCGTGATAATTATCGATATCATATGATATGAAATCTTTTTATTGTGATAACATTTTTGGCCACGTCGCCCAGCCCTGTCTACAAGTTATTCCAAGCCAAAGATTATAAAGAGGAGCTGATTATATTTTATTGCCTGCCCTTATGTGTCACGTAGTTGTTTTTATTATTATTATTATTAATAAATCTCCCGGCTTCCACAGTGGAAGATCAATAACACGATCAGCATCAGCTCTGACAGTCTGATCTTATCCCAGGGCGTCACATATAGACGCGTGGTCGTGACCCGTTGGCGTCACTTTTTGGCTTCCTGGGTTCCCTTTAGCATGATTTTTGTACCTGCGCGGTCAAGTTACATCCCGTTACACTTTCAAAAACACTGGTAAACGTTGTGAAACGTTGCACTTTGGTGAGGTTTAAGAAAAGATCGTGGTGTGGCTTAAAATAATAACGTTAGTTACGTGATTTATGTTGCGTAACATCCCTAAAAGGAATCAATGTTGACGCTGGTCTCCACCTCCTTACTCTGACTTTCTGGTTATTTATAATACATCTACTTTTAGCGTTGAACAATGGAGCTAAAGGGCTTCCCCCAGTGATCTATGACGCGAAAGGGTGCCATGTGACGTGACAAAGCCATTTGACGCTCTGAGAATGAGAACGGCCAATCAGACGAACTGACAGAAAGTTCGTTTTTCATTTTCATTCCTGACCATGGATCATTTTTCTGGTCTCTGGATTGTTGATCCCACCGTTTCTGTACAGGCTGTGACCTCTGGCCATTGACCTCTTCTAACGGTTGCAGGCGTTGGACCTGAACCCTGATACACCAAACCAACCACTGGCTACTGGGCGCTGTCGGGCCGCGGTCGGTTGACCACCGTGGTTGTGTGGTTTAAGGTTTGAGAACATTTCATCTAATCTGAATCCTGTTTTAGCTTTTAACGTCCGGTTCAGGTTCTTTATTTGTACCCGTAGATACATTTGTCTTTGCAGCGTGCAAGTCCTCCTCACACTCGGAAAACATTTGCAAATAACGAAACTTAAGCTGAACTGATCAAATCTTAACATGTTACATTTAACTGGTTAGCTGGAGTTGAGGTGATGTGGGGAAGATGAAAAAGATTTAGCTGTTTTTCTTTTGTCCAGATGTTTCCCTGTGGACAGACGTCTCCACTAAAGCGAGCTGGTAACGCTGTGTGGACACAAGTCGAGTGTTTGGCGAGTCGTCCGTTGGTGGCGTCACATCTTTGAGGTCAGGCCGCTGAATCTGGACAGGAACAACCAGACTGTTGCCAGACTGAAGTTCTGGCCTCAGATTTACTTAGAAACTAGTTCTGCAGCCACATTCTTACAGTCTCACCACTGGGAACAAAGACCAGCAGTTTATTTTAATAACTGTTGACATGCACAGGGTCCGAGAGGATGGAAAATGTGAGCACACAACCGTTGAGCAGAATAAAACTGCTCAGAAGTGTGTGTCACTTTAGTCCTGCAACAAACTGCTGACTCACACATCACAATGTACTCTGGGTAAATATGCCCTGCTGGGTTGAGTGTGAGCGAGGAAGTGCTGAGAGGAAGTCTGTCAACAACTCTTTCTCAATGAATTTCACTTCACTTGCAACAAACCACAAAGACAAAAATAAATCCTTGAGTTCATAGTGTGAGATCGTTTTTAACACCAAAGACCTGAGACGAGTTAACGGACTCCGTAAAAACTGTCCTATGACTTCTTAGTGCAGCTACCACGGACCAGACTGACCACTGACAACATATACATATGAAAATATTTTGGGCACCTGAACAAGCTCTAAACCATTGTCTTAGAAAGACAGGTTGCATTTTTATAATATTATATTTAATATAAAACAATGGTGATTATTTTAAGATAATATTAATTATATTTAATCTTTTTTTCTTCATGACACATTAACGCGTTAGGATAGTGACATAAATTATTCCCTTTGTTGTTTAAGGTCTTCATTATTACTACAGACCTTAAACAACAAGCAGTTACGTTTAGACTGAATAAAGTAAAGTAATAGTTATTATCATCCACTGAGTCTATTTATTTATTATTGAAGCTCCACCACAGCAGCGTATGAAGCCGTCACGGCTGCAGATCCTCCTCTTCTGGGTCTGAAGACTTTCCAGAGGTACAAACCCCCGAAGGCAGCGGCTGCTAGAAAAAAGACGCCACAGAGGACACCAAGACCAATTTTCCAAGGTTCTGGACCCCCGAAGGTCGAGGTGGCGTTCGCTGAAAGGAGACAAAGACGAGAGGAAACGGGTAAAATCATGTTATTATTTCAAAAATGCCGAATGTCGAAGGCATCTTCTGAAACAGAGGGGGCAGCAAACACATCGTAACTGTTGTGCCGAGCAGCTAACTTAGCGGTTCCACTGAGTACGGGGGGGGAACCGGGCTCAGCAGCCTCCCAGTGAACACAGCCGGAGCTCCCCAGAGCTGAGCTTCACTTACTTTATATTAATTCATTTAGCTGACTTACAATTGCTATACATGTCAGAGGTCACACGCCTCTGGAGCAAATAAGGGTTAAGTGTCTTGCTCAGGGACACAATGAGTGGGAACAACAGTGGGAATTGAACCCAGGTCTCCCACACCAAAGGCAAGCATCTTATCTATGCGCCACCACCACCCACTTTTCCCTCCTTGTTAAACACGCTGCAGCCACAACTTCTCAGGAAACTTCAGATTTCTCAGAACAACCACGAGGTGGGTGCTTCAGTCTCCTGCCTGATATTTACCAGAAATGAACTGGGCACAAACTGGGTGTGGTCTTTGGATTCTCTCTTATTTAGGAGCACGTGAGCTCCGTGGTCAGCGTGGAGCCCTGTCAGCACGCTTCACTTGTTTTCCACAAATGCTAAATTGTTTTTGATTTGTAGGAACTAGCTGTTGGATAAGATCAGGGACCCCAGCAGTTAATAAAGTTTAATTCACTCTAAGATTCTAACAATCTGAAACCACAAGTGGCTGGAGAGTCCAAGAGACTGCTGCAGTTAACTGGAAGACAGAAAACGAGTCGACGTTCAGAGTCAGATGAGAAGAGATTTTTCTATCACGCTGTAGTTTTTATTATTTACAGTTTTTAGTCAAAGTCTGAGTCCAAATTTTGCACAAATGTTCAACAACACACGTCTTTATTATAAGAGCTCACGAGCCACAGAGACTGGAAACAGATTTAATCTTAA
This sequence comes from Micropterus salmoides, assembly GCF_014851395.1. Taxonomy (NCBI): domain Eukaryota; kingdom Metazoa; phylum Chordata; class Actinopteri; order Centrarchiformes; family Centrarchidae; genus Micropterus; species Micropterus salmoides. The sequence goes on from NW_024041039.1 coordinate 1,264,433, forward strand.
ACATGATTTTTAATGTAAAATCTTAATGTGTAAAACATCATTAATCATCATCATTTAACTAATTTCATTGCTGAAACACAAATAAAAAGATTGTAAATGATCATGAGACACGTTTCAGTTTGCAGACGTTTTAGAGAACAGAGAACAAGAACACGTTTAGCAGCGTGGAAGGATAACGGGAAGCACACGTTGAGCAAGTTGAGGTTTTCATGCAGCATTCACCTCTGCACAGGAATGCCAGATGGCTCTAAATGAAGTAAGAACAGAAAAGAATCTAAAATTAGATTTTATTTTAAATTGAAATCAACTATTAACTAGTAAAACATCACGTTGATCTTCAAACATAAACAGGAGGCCAGGACTCTGCAAAGGTGAATGTTGTGTGCTATAGTTTGGTTCAATGACACTTGTATGTAAATTGATAAAATCCTAGTTTTTTTAATATGACGTGCTTTATAAGTAAAACCCAGATGTACAGATCCAGGAAGTGCAAGAGTTTTCAGAGTGAACGTGTCTGGACACGTTCCAGGTCCGAGTGGAAGGAATAAGGAGTCATGAACGTGCAGCGAGACTCTTGTCGCCTTCTTCCTGTTCAGTTGTGAATAATTTATGATTTTTGGGGGGGGGTAGACCAAACAGGCTGTTTTTACCCAGTTACAGCCCTCAGTGTAGATCACGTCTTCATGGCAGCCTTTTAGGATGATGCACTGGTTGGTCCGACTGTGGACCAGGTTTTGATCAAAGGTAGAGTTCCAAGTGACAATCACGTCATGCTGGAAAATAAACAGGGACTCATTAGGAGTCAGATGAACAAATAAAGCATTTCTGTAACACAGGGAAGTTAAAGTTTTATCCCTGAGAAAACAATCATTCCTTTTTTTGTCTTTTACACAAACAGACCAGGAATTTGAGCTTTCGTGTAAACTGTAGTTTTCTTTCAATTTCAGTGTCACAAATGAGTCAGAAAGTGACTGAAACTATCACTTCTACTCATCTGAGCTCAGATTGTGGCTTTCGCTGACTAATGTGTGTTTCTAAGAAAAATAAATTAAGTTCTTTCCTCAGATACAGACTGTGTGCAAAGTGACTGTTCATACCCTTCATTACTTTGCCTGAACCTAACAGGTTTACCAGCTTGTAGGGAGCACACAAAACAGACAACAGAAGTGTTTCATTGTGGCCTGTTTTCACGTTAATCATGAAGCTAACGTAAATTAGCGTTAAACAGCTGATTTGTCCTCCTCTGAGAACAGAGGAAGAAGCTGTGATGCCTCTCAGTCGAGTTGGAGTAAGAATTTATGATCTCCTAATCAGTGATCATCTTAAAACACAAAAACATCCTGCAGTCTGATCTCAGCGCTGGATCTTATTAGAGAGAGAGGACTTACCGTCAGCTGGATGAGCCTTTTTAACATGAAACTATATATCTGTGAGGTGTTTTTAAAGGTGTACACTTCAGGAGGAACCAGTGGGCTCCGAGCTGAGAGCCACAGACAGGAAGTACTTACTGAACAGCCTGTGCTGCCTGTCTGTGGCTCTGAGCGCACTGGTTCCTCCTTCACTTAGTGTGATGGTGTAACCACGTGTGGTGGCGTGGTTACTCAGAGTATCTGTGTTTCCTGTGGGTTCATGGTTACTGAACGTGTCTAGAGAGAGAGTTGACCTCAAAGGGTGTTGAAGTGAATAAACTAAAGCGAGCTTTCCCTGCAGCTCCCACGACACCAACTGTACGCCTGCCTGGACTGACGCCCTCTAAATGGCGGCTCTGGTTTCCCGCCGAGTGACATGAACACATCAGGAACACACACACCAAAAGCTCTGTGAAGTTAACTCACCATCCTGCAGGGATCCTGCTCCTGAAATACTGACAACACGATGCGCTCTTCCAATCCCTGCTAACTTTAAATATCCACATCTGCTGTTTCTTAGAAACTGACATCTCGGTCCTGCTAGCTACCAGAAAATGGAGCCGGGATAAAGAGACTGTCTGCTGCAGACTGCCAGAGTTCAGGATGTAGGAGGGAGTCTGTTAGCACAGAGTCAGGGAGCTACGCTGCAACTTCAGCCCCCTCTGTTATGCATGTATTTGCTGATATTTAAATTAACACTATGAGAAGCAGCTGAATCAGCTGTTAGCAGTTAGCAGCTCACTGGATTCCTGTGATGCTGAAGGAAACTTTCTCAGGAAGTTCTGCAGAGTTAAAGAGCGAGTCTTTAAGCAGCTTTCTGGACGTTTATTTACAGGAATTCTAGTTTTACAAAGTGTAAGTCACACTGGATCTGAAATGCGTGTCTCATCTTTTATAACCACACCGAGCTTCCTTGTCTTGATCCGACTGCATCATCAGGACTTCAGATTCACTCGCACACAATAACAAAGAAGAGGATGTAATCAGACTACACGTGTAAACGCTGATTTGATACAGATGACAAATGGAAATCCTCAAATGTCCCAGCACCTTGAGACAAAGTACAGCAGCTTTTTCTCGTGTTGTCTCTGTACTCCAGAACACTGGGCTCAAACTTTAACAACAAGGATCAAAGTATCAACTCTAATAGAACTTTTTAAGCTTTAAGCTTTTTACTTATTCGTGGTCACCCTGCTTTATTTATTGTCATCGCTGTGTTTTCTCTGGGATCCACTGCTCTCACATCTGAAACCACATCTTAATTCCCTCACTCAGCCACTCAAAGGCTGTGGTTTGTTTAACCAGCAGCTGGCCGGGTGCCGACATGACGGCTGAGCTGTGGATTTGGATAAATCTGCCTTTTCCAGGAAGCTCATACAGATGGACATGAAGACGTTTTACCTGCTTCACCGTGTACTCGGGCTCCTTATTTAGACTCGTGCGGTAAACATGTAACACACCTCCATTGACAAAGTCCCACATCACGCAACTAACCGTGAGGATTTAGGCTCCCGGGTTCTGTGAAGGAGTCCCAGACAGACTAAACTCATCAGAAAGCATCTTCGTGTGCAGACTGAGTCCGCATCAGGGTGTCAGGGTGACCAGCTGAGAGCAGGGGGCTTCAGGACAGGGCGTGGCCTCCAGTTCATTCAGCGCCAACTAAAGTCAAAACTCAGCGCTAAGAGGAATTCTTTTTGTTCCTGAAGTCACTGAGACAAACACACAGTGACTGTGTTGGATGGAACAGTGTGATAATCATCTTCATCTGTTCCATACAATTTATTTTATTTTATTAGTTCATCAGTGCCCGTCACATCTGCCTGTGTCAGACCTCTCCTTCTCCGTGGCTTCCTGCAGCTGCACTTACTACTATAGAAATACAACAAAATAATAATAAAATGAAAGTAGTAAATCAGTCTTATAGAAAAAACTATTAATGGAAGAGTCTGAGCTCTTTCAGTGAGGTAACAGTAATAATATTTTATAGTATCACTATAATGTTTCTTTCAGATGCACTATAGAAAGTTACTATAGTACTACTAAACATTTACTACTATAGGCCTAGACTGCCGGGGGATTTCCCATGATGCACTGAGCTCCTCTCTCCTCTACTTTCTCTCCCTCTGTATGCAACCTTATCCCATTATTGCATGTTACTAACACAACTTCTCCCCTTTCTGGTAGTCTTGTGCCTTCTCGTCCCTCTCCTCTCTCCTCCTATCACTTCCTGCAGGTGTTTCTAACAAATTTGAAATTAAAAAAATAAAGGAACAGTTACTAAAATAACAAACAATGAAAATATCTATCTAGTCTGAGTTTCCACTGTTTGTCCTCATTTCGTGGTATAAGGAGATATATTTTCCTGCAATGATTTGGCACTCTGGCAGAGGCCCCCACCCTGACCCTGGTTCTGCTCCAGGTTTTTCCTTGTCTCTGTCACCCACTGCTGCTCTCTGCGGGAACTGTTGGGTTTCTGTAAATAACAGAGAGTGTAGACCTGCTCTTTTATGAAAGCCTGGGAGGTAGCCTATGGGCTAACTGTTGTTTGGAGTTGATAACAGTGGTTAAAAAGCTGCTGTACTGACCCGTCGATCGATCGACCCGTCGATTGATTGATATGAACCTGTGGTAGGTCTCCCAGCGTGATGAACATCTGGTTGGTGCTGTAAAGTTTCTCTCCGTCCTTCATCCATACGATGGATGGTCACTGCCTGAACCGCACAGCCCAGCCTCGCCGCGTTCCCCTGAGACACCGTCTGATTGACCGGACGCTTCGTAAACAACACACCTGCATGAAGGGAGAGAGACCGAGAGATGAGGAAGACAATCACACACAGTAGGTTTGAACTGAATTTCCAGGCGGTGAAAATAAACCGTGACCTGTTGCTGCTGTGAGAACACGAGCTCATTGGCTGATGGAGACAATTCTCCCGTCGCTGCCAACACTAAATCCTATTAAGGCGAAGGCATGACCCACCTTCCTCTGCCTCTGATTGGCTCAGTCTGCCTGAGATGTTTCTCACGTGCCCTCACTGGAAGAACGGGACGTTTCAGCTCTCCGCTTTTCAGCGGCAGCCTCTGTCTCTGAGTGAACCCTTAAACCTGCGTCCTCTCTAACAGCCAGCAGGGGGCACGACTTAAACCTGCGTCCTCTCTAGCAGCCAGCAGGGGGCACGATTTAAACCTGCGTCCTCTCTAGCAGCCAGCAGGGGGCACGATTTAAACCTGCGTCCTCTCTAGCAGCCAGCAGGGGGCACGACTTAAACCTGCGTCCTCTCTAGCAGCCAGCAGGGGGCACGATTTAAACCTGCGTCCTCTCTAGCAGCCAGCAGGGGGCACGATTTAAACCTGCGTCCTCTCTAGCAGCCAGCAGGGGGCGCCTTAAACCTGCGTCCTCTCTAGCAGCCAGCAGGGGGCGCCTTAAACCTGCGTCCTCTCTAGCAGCCAGGGGGGCACGACTTAAACCTGCGTCCTCTCTAGCAGCCAGCAGGGGGCGACTTAAACCTGCGTCCTCTCTAGCAGCCAGCAGGGGGCGCCTTAAACCTGCGTCCTCTCTAGCAGCCAGCAGGGGGCGCCTTAAACCTGCGTCCTCTCTAGCAGCCAGGGGGCACGATTTAAACCTGCGTCCTCTCTAGCAGCCAGCAGGGGGCGACTTAAACCTGCGTCCTCTCTAGCAGCCAGGGGAGCACGACTTAAACCTGCGTCCTCTCTAGCAGCCAGCAGGGGGCGACTTAAACCTGCGTCCTCTCTAGCAGCCAGCAGGGGGCACGATTTAAACCTGCGTCCTCTCTAGCAGCCAGCAGGGGGCGACTTAAACCTGCGTCCTCTCTAGCAGCCAGGGGGCACGACTTAAACCTGCGTCCTCTCTAGCAGCCAGCAGGGGGCGACTTAAACCTGCGTCCTCTCTAGCAGCCAGCAGGGGGCACGATTTAAACCTGCGTCCTCTCTAGCAGCCAGCAGGGGGCGCCTTAAACCTGCGTCCTCTCTAGCAGCCAGCAAGGGGCGCCTTAAACCTGCGTCCTCTCTAGCAGCCAGCAGGGGCACGACTTAAACCTGCGTCCTCTCTAGCAGCCAGCAGGGGGCGACTTAAACCTGCGTCCTCTCTAGCAGCCAGCAGGGGGCGCCTTAAACCTGCGTCCTCTCTAGCAGCCAGCAGGGGGCGCCTTAAACCTGCGTCCTCTCTAGCAGCCAGCAGGGGGCACGACTTAAACCTGCGTCCTCTCTAGCAGCCAGCAGGGGGCGACTTAAACCTGCGTCCTCTCTAGCAGCCAGCAGGGGGCACGACTTAAACCTGCGTCCTCTCTAGCAGCCAGCAGGGGGCGCCTTAAACCTGCGTCCTCTCTAGCAGCCAGCAGGGGGCGCCTTAAACCTGCGTCCTCTCTAGCAGCCAGCAGTGGGCGACTTAAACCTGCGTCCTCTCTAGCAGCCAGCAGGGGCGACTTAAACCTGCGTCCTCTCTAGCAGCCAGCAGGGGGCGCCTTAAACCTGCGTCCTCTCTAGCAGCCAGCAGGGGCGACTTAAACCTGCGTCCTCTCTTGAAGCCAGCAGTGGGCGACTTAAACCTGCGTCCTCTCTTGAAGCCAGCAGTGGGCGACTTAAACCTGCGTCCTCTCTAGCAGCCAGCAGGGGGCGCCTTAAACCTGCGTTCTCTCTAGCAGCCAGCAAGGGGCGCCTTAAACCTGCGTCCTTTCTAGCAGCCAGCAGGGGGCGCCTTAAACCTGCGTCCTCTCTTGAAGCCAGCAGTGGGCGACTTAAACCTGCGTCCTCTCTAGCGGCCAGCAGGGGGCGACTTAAACCTGCGTTCTCTCTAGCAGCCAGCAGGGGGCGACTTAAACCTGCGTCCTCTCTAACAGCCAGCAGGGGGCGACTTAAACCTGCGTCCTCTCTAGCAGCCAGCAGGGGGCGCCTTAAACCTGCGTCCTCTCTAGCATAAATTTCATATATATTTACCACAAGTGATAAAGTGGAAAACCAAAGACTATAACACAACCAGCATGACTGGTGCATCTGTTTATCGAGGACGTCCACAAATGTTGCATAAAAAATGAATAAAACAAAAGAAAACACCACAATATAATAAAATAAGATTTAAATTGTTGTTTTATGCTTCTTAATAGAAACAAAACTTTGGACTAACATTAATAACATTATTTTTAAAGATTATATGATTCTGTTAACATTAAACAGCTGAAATTAATAACATGTATTTTTTTCTTAAATAATTGTACTCATTTGTCCAATAACCTGCTGCTTCTGCTGCCCTTCTCTCCTGGTCCGACCTTTTATTATTTACTCAGTCCAGTAAATATTGTGAGCATCTTCAATTGAATTGAAGCAGAAACACACAGCTCTGTTTCATGTGACTGCACTGTTGTTTTTGAGTGTTTAAGTATGTGTCAGCATTTGGTCATAATATGATTCTCTTTATAGCACAAAACACTATAATATTAAAGTAACTGCAACAATATTTCTGTTCACGATGGCATAAAAATATAACACCAGCCCCTGTTGGCCTACACTGATTTGCTTATTTTAGATGAACACGTTTTGATAGCGGTAGCTATTTTGACTGCAGACACATGCCAAGACCCATCCGTTCAGACTGCTTTCAGTGCTCTGCATGATGCAAATCAGTCACTGCTCCCAGCTCATTTTCTAACTGTGCAATCCACACAGTGGGTAAAGTAATAGTCACCTGTTCTGCCTTCATGTGCAGCTTTTAATGTGTTGGTAAACGTGCTTTGTGTGTATTGGTTTTTCCTTCACATGTAAAAAAGCTACTGTATATCAGAGGCCTGTGGTGTAATCACGGATTTTCCTTTATGTATTTTTCCCCCCTCATTATTGTTTTGCCGGGTAGGTTTGAAAAGGAGAATGGGAAGTGACGTTTGGGAGGAACTCTGGAGTCAACAGGTGGAGCGGTCGGCGTGTAGTGGGCTCTGTGTAATGTTTGCCAGACGAACTCAACAAAGGAACTCGTTTTGGTGGATTACATGTTGGGATTTATCTGGATTACTGCATCATCCCATCGGCTAAACAGACTGTGGACTGCGGCTCGCCGAGCTTCACCTGCATCTAGTTCAATCCGGACAATTGAAGTTGTTTGAATGAACAGCGGATCTGCTGGGACATTGTGGATTTGTACATTGTGTGGTGGATAATGGTGAAAAGGTTTGCAATGTTTGTTTGATGTGTCGGAGCGCGAATATCTGTCCTGCCCGACGTGGTATAAACCTCATATCTCTAAATACACGTTGTTAAACCCATTAGATGGACTTTTTTTGGTTAATGTGCAATTGTTAAGTGCATACAGGTGCAGTTTGGTTGCTTATCTGGTTTATGTAGGGTTGTTTAACGAAAGAAGGAAGTTATCAGATCCGCCTGTTACCTATATTTTGCCTGATGAACTTTCCTCTTGCTGTTTTAGTGTAAGGTGAATTGTTAGACTTTTACAGTACTATTTACTACCAGTGAAGTGGTGTGTCTTTTGTAAAAGTGGATATTTAGGATATTTACAGAATAATTGATACAAGTATACAGATTTTATTGCACGTGGGTTCATTTTTACAGATTTTATAGTTTTGTATTCCTCTAGCTATAGTCCAGTTCCCACAGTTGTCAGTTTTCATATTCAATTCAGCTGAATGCACTAAATTAAGGGAAATTCTAGTGTGTTGTTTTCTTTTTGGGAGAAAGACAGGAAGTGGTGGCTTAAGCTCTATTTTGACAGAATAAACCAATTTTGCATGTAAAGATGAATTAATAGTTTTCACGTTACAATGTTGACTAATTAATTAAATAGAATCAAAATTGATTCTACTTGAAGTCACGAATGATTTGTGTTTCCTGTCCTGAGAGTGGAGCCTGCCCCGGAAGCGACTCCACTGTGGAGGTCTGCAGCTAGATCCCTCTCAGCCCATCTGCCCCCTGTCCAGAAAGTTATTTATTGTATGTCTACTTCTTATTTCATGGGCTATTTGGAATTAAAGCTTAATGTATTTTAATAGAAGCATTCAGTTTTAAAAAATGCATACTGTTCCTGAAGTCAATGAATAATTGTTTTAAATATTTGTGAAATTAATTTTGACTAAAATAATCTGGATTATGATTTTTGACATAATCGAGCAGCCCCACTTTACACAGAGAAATGAGAACAATACAAGCAACAATATTGCATTAAGCAGTTTATTGATTGTATTCACTTGACAAAAGCAGAAAGAAGAAAATGATGATCAAACAAACCCTGAACAAGTCACGGTTCGAAGAGAAAGTGTAGCTGTTCTATCTAATCGAATTAATTCAGATGTGACAAAAGCTTAAAGGCTACCCAGTTTTACTTCCTGCCAAAGCTGCACAGTTCAGATTGTTCTTAGGCCCTAAACTTTCCACGACATAGACAACTTCACAATCTTCCAGACCTTTAATTTGACCCTTAGAATTAGTTATCCTGAACATCTCATAGGGGGGGATGAGCACTTCTTCCTCTTTAGGAAAATACGAATAGTGTTTCAAAAAAGCGCCAAAACAGGTCTTAATTTTAAAGCAGGTCTTTTACCGAAGGTTTTCAAGTCTTTTCTTTTAGAGCTGGAGGTAAAGGACCCAAACCGAAATATTTGGTTGACTTTACCAATAAACTTAACATTGGTTCGTCTGTAAGTAATGCGACAGTGGACATTGCAATTCAAGACCTTTATAGCAGATGTAAGCAGGAAATGTAAAGAGTGGAACTTAAATGAGGAGCTAATCTGGCTCCTTCCTGTCCGGACGGCATCATTAAACTGCTGGTACACGTCATTATCTGTATATAAACAAATTGCTAGCATATGATCTTTGGTTAGAAGCATTTCTTCTCTGTTTGCTAGTTTTTTTTTACTGCATTCTTCTGCCTTCGTCCAGGCTGCTGAAAATGTGCTCATTTCTTTCTTTAGGTATTTGGTCTTGACTCTGTTTTCCATTTCTTTTTCGCAGCCGTGGTACATGTCGTCAACTGATGTGTCAACCATGCTCAATAGGATGTCCTAGCACAACAAAGAAAAGATGGAGAAAGGTCATTAAATAGGCAATTAAAACTGTTCTTTATTATTTAGTGTCTGCATAAAAACCTGGCCTTGATGAGAGCAGGTTTTTCATTACGCATGTTTTCAAGTAACACTGCAGCTAAAATATTAGAGCCAACACTTGTCACTGTAATTAACAGCAGACCGGTATACCCATGCAACAAATTCTATATGTAATATGCAGGTTCTGTGCTCGTAACTGGTGGACCACATGTAGTGGATCTATCACAACAGAATAAACACTTTAATGTTGTTTATGCTCATGTGCTCAATTTCTAAATGAAGAACATTTATTGCTAAACTTTATCTGATGATGTGTTTTTGCTTGAAAATTATGTGTGAGCAGCTTCTTCAAAGTATTTCTGTAAGCACCCATTTTATTATTTGGGACATTTTTGGGATGTCCATCGATTTTCACATACTCCACTCACCGTGGAGACCACAGGCAGCATCCAGCAAAGGAGCAAACACAGTGGAGCAAAAACCGCCATGTTTCTATTGATCGCTGCTGTCCGAGAAACTGAAACACCTGAATCAAAGCACATACACAAAACCAAAACAACAATGAACAGCGTCACACTGTGTACTAGTGACACACAAATTAAAACTTTGGCATGATAAATCACTGCATGAAAAGTGGGATTTTTGTCCCTGTAAACTACCTTGAATCCCACTAATCTCCGGCAGTTGTCGGTCGTTTTTGGCGCTGCACGTTCGCGTTCGTCCCGACTCTACTTACCATCTGAAAAGCAGCAGCAGTGGCAGCAGCCCGACCTAGCTTCTCAGTCATTAGGTGAAACAAATGACATCATCAATCAGTGTTCATCTCACATCTCCACGCCGGTGAAGAAAGATCAGAGATGGCTGGGAACTTAAGAAGGCCATATTCCCGCGCCAGGTTCTTGTCAGTTTTCACAGAGGAGCAACAGAAAGCATCCTGACTGGAAACATCACTAACATGGGACCGGAGGGCAATCTGCTCCGTAGATCATTGGTGCCCATCTCATCTTTGAGTCAGAGTTTAAAAGTGTCACGGCCTGCAGATGTATTATTGACCAACAATGAATCTAATCCAATAAATCTTACCCGCTTCCCTCTCGATCGACGTCGGGCAGAACTCGCACTAGCAGCAAGATCTGGTTTACTGTACCGGACGTTCCTGCCTGAGGGGGAAAAATGTGTGCTATAAATAAATAGCGTAGCCACTGTACAAAAACATAAAATAAAACACCACGGTAAAGTTTGATACTTCCACACAATGGCATCAGGATCCACAACGTGTAAATCCGGAGACCAAAAAGGACGTGACCACCTCGTTATCAGGCGAGCAGTCTGTGAAAACAAAAGTACAGTCAAATAACAAGCAAAATAACTTTTTAGTTTTATACAGTACAATGCATTCCTATTCTGTAAATCTTACCCTTGCTCAGCATCATGGCGCTTGCAATTTCCCTCAGAGTTGTGCAGGAGACGGGCCGCTTCCTGTGAAATAAGGCAAGACAAAAGTCACTTTTGTGAACAAACCTGCTTTTAGCTTATTAGTGACCAAGTCTTACCACAATTTTTGGTTAGTTTTCCCGTCTTTTCTTCTTGTTCTTCCACACTGGAGCAGTTGTTGGATTTAAGAACAGCCATCTCTCCTCCCTGGCCACATTGTGCCTGAGTTTAAAATCAGCGTTATGTAAAACAAGACTCATCAACTTACTTTAATTCCAGTGCGCAGCCTGCCCTCCAACACACACACCTGGAACTCAACTCGTATATCTTCCCTCTAAATTAAACAGAAAATGCAATTAGAAAAATAAATCTATGAAATTAAACATTAACTTAGATAAGCAAATAAATTAAAATTCACATACAGGGCAACATGTTTCATTACTTTGTTACACAAAAATAGAAATTCACAGTTCAGTTCTTGTATTTTGATGCACTAAAATCTTCTTAGAAAGCATCTGTAATTCCTTGTAGCAACCACGGCTAAATATAGCAGCTCATCCACAGTGAACCGAGAAGATAACATTTACACACAGAAACATCTCCATAGCTGTAGTTTTAACAGACACACAGACTCTTAACCCCTCGTTGCTGCAGAGGCGTGCGACCTCTGATATGTATAGCAATTGTAAGTCGCTTTGGATAAAAGCGTCAGCTAAATGAATAAATGTAATAATTTCATATAGTAGCATAATATTTGACCACTAGTTGATTAATATATCCAGTTACAGCAGTTTCATTTCTGTGGGTTGTTTTTTTAAATGTAATCCATCTCTACAATTGGTCTTTAATTTGGTAATGCTGAGTATTAACTTGTCAATAATCATATTATCACATATAGTGTTCAACATTGTAAAGTTAGTTGGAACACTTTTTTTTAACGTCCCGCCCCATCCAGGTTATCATTAGTCGGTTGACGTGAGGAGAGACTGACAAGTTGTTCGTATAATGGCGTATAACGTATAATGGCCAGCGAGCCAAAGCCAAACCTCCCTGATCTTCTCCCAGTTGTCTTCTGTCTTACTGCTTCAGCTGCTGCCGACGTCTCTCCGTCTCTGTCACAGAGCGACCGCCGTTTCTCTCGGTGCTCCGGTGGCGCGTCTGACTATGTTTTGAACAATTAGCGGCGGGGCGGGGAGGGGGGGTTACGTTAGGTTGTTGTCTTAAACGTTACTTGCATACAGCTCATGAATAATTTTTCTCATTGCAATTGTGCAGCCCTGGTGAACTGATTAACTTCCGTTAGCGAACTCAAATCACAGGTCGGATAATACGTCCAACAGAAGACACTTTGGTCACATTCAAGTTACACTTAATAACTTTATTAAACTTTATGTATGGAGCCGCAACTTACCTCGTGCACGCAGTAAATGACCAGACATTGTAAGGGACCTACGTCATCACGCTGACCACGTCGCCCCCCCCACAATTTAACTCGCCTTCAATCCCAGACAAATTAAGCAAAAACAGCATTTATACATTCAAAAGCTTGCTGGGTTGAGGAAGGGTAAAATAAACTCTTACTTTTTTAGTCTGGAGGTCTCCTTCTTTTTCTTCTTCTGCTTCTTCTTCTTGACTATTATTAGCTAGCTAGATTGGCAAACAACGAATTGTGCACTATTGCCACCGACTGGTAAGGAGTGTGGATCCAAGGATCAGTCCTTATTTTATTCATACATACATAACTGGTTGAGAGGGTATGATGCTTAAACACAGGAAAGCACCGTTGGGCAAGTAAGAGTTTGCAGCAGTGAGGTAATACTTTACTCTACTTTACTTTACTGAGATTTCTTACTCTTGATGTAGCACTTTGCACTTTGCACTTTACTGAGCATTCTACTAGAATCTGAAGGCCGGCTGAGCGAGATCAAACAACCGGGTGTGTGTCCCACCCGCTGAAGCCTATCACTGAAGCGTCAGCGTCAGCATCGGCTCCTTGTGTTTAGACTTGGGTCTGCCAAATGACTGGATGTAAAATGTAAATGCTCAGTCTTCGTTATTAATTAGTTAATTATTAAACCAAAGTGTCCTTTTATCATTCTGAGGTTTTGAACCAGTGTAACATAACATACTCTGTTTCTTCTTGCTGTTTAGTCCAGTGTGTCCAAGTCTCTGCTGTTCCATCCTGCACGTCACATTTCTCCAACTATCCTCTGCACTCTGTAAAAACACCACCAATTACTTTGCCACCTTTCATTCTCTGTTTAGTAACGCTCTCGATTTCTGTTTTACTGAAGCCAAGACACAAAGAGATAAAAAGGTGGCTTACCTAATCTGTCTTTGCATAGCTCACAGCATTTTCATTTACATGTGAAAGCCTCCCCTAGACCTAGGGGACGGGGGGTCATGGGGGCAACACTGACAAACAAAATCCACGTCAATTACCGGCAATTCCTGACAATTTCCAGTGCTGGCCAAAACTTCCCGTAAGTAGCCGTTTACCTGAACTTAGACGACAATTTAACGTGCCATTAACTGCCAAAACGCCCACTTTTCATGCAGTGAATGCCGAAATAATTTCATTAAATTTGTATCAAGTGAAATTGAAAGCTCAACTCACCAGTTTTGAGGATGAGAAGATGTTCCGCACTAAGTGAACCCCTCAGGTCAAAGGTTTTTATCAGGCGACCGGTCCTAAGCATGTGTTCAGGACTAGATACCTTGCTTTCATGGCCAGAAGGGTCACGTCCTCGTACACGCGCACAATTTGCACATTCAAAGCATGTGGGCTGACTGCAACACACTTATTCACGAGGCTGCATGCACACATCTGAGTTGGGGTTTATCTGATTAGTCATGGAACCGTTTAGTCAGAGCCCAAAGAACAGACTAGAAACCAAAACCAAGTAACAGAATCACCAATGCACAAGTGAGCAGTGATAAATCAGACATACATACTGACTTACAGAATTCTGAAAGTCATTTCAGTACATTACTATTATTCCAAATGCTCACAGCATGAAGCAGGAGGAAAAGAACACAGTAGCCCAATTCCAGATCTGCGTAGTGTGTGGTAGTAATATTATCTCAATAAAAATGTTTCAGTGTCTGGAATCAAAGTCCCAGTTCCAAATTAAAACATTGAACTTTACAACTACATAATATTTATTTTAATAAACTGGGCCACCCGGGGGTTTTTGCATGAATTATGGTCCAGAACCCCCCCCCACAGCTCTGAGCTGCGGGAGTCACTGTTTTTTTTTTCTCATTTGACAATTTTTATTTATACTTTTAAAAATATATAAAAACAGACAAAGGAACAGTTTCTCCAAAATTATTTTATATTCTAACTGGATTTTGATAATTTAACTGGATCTCTCACGCTAAATTTAAGTTCAGATCAGCAATACGCCTGGAAAGTTTAATTCATAGTAGGTTGGAATATATTAGCTACTAGCACATAGAGCATTTCAGTTACTCTAAGTGTGAAGAGTAACCACGTTCACCACGTGAATTATGTCACAGTCAAATTAAAGCACTTATCAACACAATCAGCCATAATAACAATCTGAGTGAAAATGAAAGTGACTGAACTATCTGGTCACTGGAATAAGTGACCAGATGCAAAACAGTGGGAAACTGAGCCGATGAAAATCTGCTCAATTTGTATTTTATTGTTTTGCAGCATGCAAATATGATTCTGATCAGCATATTCCACAACGACACTTTCTCTGAGTGAAAGAACAGTAAGGAAAGACCAGTTCAAAGGAACTAAGCCCACACTTTGACCTCTCCAGCAAAGCACTGGCCTCCGGCAACGGAACGTTTTCTTATGTCCAGCACTCGCTTATTTAAATGATTGCAAACAATTAGAATTTTCCAAAAAGTATCAAAGAACAGTTTAATAAAATGTGGGAGCTGCTATCATTCTTCCTTTTCTGACACTTGATGACAGGAGCATGTGGCGTGAAAAGGAGGTGAGATTATTTGCTTTAGTAATCTTATTTAAAATGACATGAACTGAATATAGATGTTGGTGTGTGTGAAGGTGTAGAGAAGCCTTTCGTCAGGTTTTATGGAGTTTTCTTTTTAATCTGCATGTTCAGAAATTCAGATGTTCTTTTTGTTGCCTCGGGGGAACAAGGTGCTTCTTTTCAAAGTGTTTTTGCAGACAATGTGTTTGGAAATGATCACATATTATCACATGTATTAGTTCACAGTATAAGCTCTAAATAAAGTTATATTCTATTTTTTATTCAATTGTACTTCTTTGAACACATTTTCACAGACAAATGGACATCAGACTGTTCTATGGAAGTCAAAAGCAGGATCTCAGATCCCATCTGACAGTGAGGAGGAGAGGACTGGAAGAAAAGGTTTGAGCAGAAGTGAAAAAATAAGCCTTGAATATCTTTCTGTTTCCATCATTAATAAATCATTTAAGCGGATCTGTTGATTGTGGTAGTGAAAGAATAGAATGAAATACAGCCTAGGCTGAAAGGAGACCGATTATTCTGCTTTTCCAGTCCTAGATTGTAGCTCTGTGACTCCTGTATGGCAGCTTTGCATGATTCAAAGTTCAGGCCTTCATGCAGCCTCTGTCTGTGGATGTGTCACAGTGGGGAGTTGCCCTGAGATGAGATCTACCAGCAGCAGCAGGAGGAGGAAAGACTGAAGGAGTTCACACCTTCTAAACTCAGGAATATGATTATTTT
The DNA here is from genome assembly GCF_014851395.1 of Micropterus salmoides. Classification (NCBI taxonomy): domain Eukaryota; kingdom Metazoa; phylum Chordata; class Actinopteri; order Centrarchiformes; family Centrarchidae; genus Micropterus; species Micropterus salmoides. The sequence continues at coordinate 1,280,048 of NW_024041039.1, forward strand.
ACTGACATATTAGTGACTTTGTTGTTGGAAAACCTGTTGCTGCTCTAAAAACTAAGTTTAGTTTTAATAAATTAAATTATTTTTGAAAATAATACACTTTTTAAAAGGCAATTTTTTTCAGTAATGAAAATGATGAGAGTATCGATAAAGAGCTGAACCAATAAGGTGTATTAATAAGAGTATATCAATAAAATTATACCCATCCCAACCAACGAACAACCTTCTGGTTTACGGACTGAAGCCAGGCCAGAAATGCCTAAAATCACAATTCATGGTCAAAGGTTGAAGCTTAGCAGGGCTGTAACTAGGGCCATGCTCTGAGTTGGGTGAAGTAATATTAGTTATGGGGAAAAATGTGAGCTTCAGATTCAAGCCCTTTTTTGTTATTGTGTAGCAGATTACTTTTATTAACAGTCGGAGGGGACGACAAACAAAATTACTCAAGCAAAATATTTGAAGGGGACACAAATAATCCAGCCTAAATTGTACATGTACACAGAGGAGAGCATTGCTGCTGTTATTATTGGAACACATGCCGTGATGTAACTAAATGACTTTTTGTACTTAACTCTTTTTATCTGGCCAACAACACAAAGGTTGATAGGTTCACCATCGCTGATATTATCCTATCTGACATCCTCCACACATGGTATTTCAGGTTTCGTCTGGGACAGAGGACGTCTCTTACATATTCACCTGCAGCTCATCTGCCATTTAACATCAAACTGAGCAAAACCCAACCCAACATATTAGCCCAAGATCAGTTCACACAGGCTTGTTTCACTTGAGGGATTTTAGAGGCAGGCAGTGGTTTACTGGATTTCACAAGATAGAAGCTGAAGTCAGGTCAGTGAAAGCCCAACAAAAAAAAATGTGTGCAACAGAAAATGTATTGTCTCTGTCTCCCAGCTCTCATCTTAGTTTTCCTCTCCTGTTGTCTTTTTCAGTAGGCTGGTGGTGCAACGACCGGTCATTCGTCATGTCCCCGGCTAACTGGTGGTCTTGCTTTGATATAGCTGTGTGAGAGAGAGAGGGAGAAAAATAGAGAGATGTTCCTCACTCCTGATTATCGAACTATTTGCTAATCAAAACGTATCTCTACCAATGTAGAGCAACACCTCACACAATACGTGGAAATATAAGTAAAGCAGTAGCTGTAAGCAAACAATACTGACTTAAAAAGGTTGTGTTGATGAACACAAAGATCTTTGTGTAACACTGAGATATTAAAATTCACATCTGGATACATTCACTGCACGCACGACAGACGTTCTGTGCCAGTTACGTTTAATAAAATACGATGGAGGTACTACAGGCTACTATCAGACTATGAGGCAAATTGACGAGATAAAACTCTGTGAGCTCCTTCATTTTAATAAACCCACAAAACATTTGACTATGTACCTGGGAGCCTATAACGTTATCAAAACCTCCTGTTTAACCTTCAGCGGACAGTTAAAAATGAAAATACTCTGAGCAGCGAAGATGACAAACACAACAGAGGCAACGATCGCGTTTAAAGAAAACACAAACCTAAAGTTAAGACCACAGCTTCCACCCCAACGCAGAGAGAGAGAGAGAGAGAGAGAGAGATTATATTAACGATGTTAACGACAAGTTATTTAATATAGGCCATGAACAGAGCTCATCACCCCCCCATTATAGACATTATCTGACATTTGAAGTTCCTCAGTTAAAGTAACAGTTATCAACAATTCTTTTAACATTTCATCCTCTACAACTCACTGTTGTTTATTATATTATAATAATTATAGGTTGATTATATTTCATCTCCTTCTGGGAAAACAAATGAAATTAAGTGATAGAGTTGGAGGAAACATGTAAACAGATAGGAAGGCTGTGAAAGATAAAGATTGCCGAACGCAGAGTTTACACTAAATGATTCAGAGCTGCCAGAGACAGACAGATGTTCACTGTGAACAGGTAGAACGGGTCTGCAGGTCAGGTGTCCTTAGGCTGAACCCCAGACTGCTTTATTTAGATGACTGATTTTTTAAAGTGTACAGGTGAAAGGCTGAGAATGGTTTGGCAAAGTACTGGCAAACCTTCCCAGTTCTGCACTGTGCGAATGTGTTTCCAGTTTGTGGAGTAAGATGTCAAACTCTTTATTCTGGGCTTCAACGGTGAGGTGGATCTGTCCTTTACCAGGATCATTCCTGCTCTGTGTCCTTCTACCATGGAGCCTAGATATGGGCTGTTGGTATACGTCTGCTTCTCAGGTTAAATCATACATAGTTTCCGTAGGCTGCAATTTTCCTGGCTCTCCTTTTCACACTCGTGTACTGTTACGTCCTCATGTGGCTCAAGCCCAGAAGAAGGAGAGGAGTAACAATTTAAAATGAAAACCGGCCTTAAAGAAACAAGAACAGATTATGTGCAAGCAAATTAAGGAAATTTATTTCATTAAAGTTAAATACTCACAAACAACACTGGTGCACAACTAAAACTACTCTCTTAAAAAAGAGAAAGTGGTTTAAATGAGGTTACTTAGCAGACAACCTACTTAACTGAACACACACCAGCTTCACTGAAGAACAAACACCCTTCCTCCACAGAGCGAGTACATCATGAGCACACCCTCACCTGCAGCACTGCACAGTCCCAAACTGCAGCCGACCCGCTGGCCACCCGCTGGTCCACCGTCTCCACAGCTGACTGGCCCACGGACACTCCTGTCCAGGCTTTAGACTCCACCCTGATTGCAGACGAAAGGAAAGTGACCGCACCTGGATGTAGATACTAGAAGATGTTTCGGCTGTTATCAGGGAGGCGTCTTCAGTTCAAGTCTATTTAACCTGTGGGGTCGTCAGCAAGTGATGAATTGTTGTTATTAATTGTATTCATCATTCCATTAAGTTCAGTGTTCATCATTTAAAGTATTTTAAGAGGGTAGAAGTTAGGATCACAGTGTCAAAACTCTAAAGCTCTTGTCACCAGTTAAAGATTATTTTATAGTGTAAAGTTAAGATCACAACGCTGAAACTCTAAAGCTCTGAGAGCGTGCGGTCCTCTCTGTGTCTAGCTGCCAGTAACAGTAGCACATGTGTGCTCTGGGAGCAGAAGGAGACAGAAAAGGCATCATCAAACCCCAGCAGAGGAAAATGTCCATCTAGCAAACAGCAAAGAGACACCAGCTTATTCCACAAGGTCGAGTTTTGGTTAAAATAGTGTGATCAGCAGAGGGCATGCCGGACTCAGAGAGGGGAGCAGTGCAGACAAAAAGTTAGACATCAGGCAAGAAACAGTCATCAGTGATTATCCTTAATCAATATTAATGATTATTAATCATTTTAATCAGTTTATTATCTTTAATCATTACTTTAATCAATAAGTAATCATTCTTATATCATCATTTTTAACCATTTTATTAGTATTAATCATTAACATATGTGCTTCGGTTTTTACTCTAAGTCATGAACACAGAAACAAGCTCACTGTTAGATTCTTGAGTGGGAGAATGACTGCAGGAAGAGCTGCAGAGTTTCGTCTTGTCCAGCTGTCATCTACTGTAGATTATGACCACAGGAGAGGCTGCAGGTGTGCAAGATCTGCCA
>NW_024041039.1:1284122-1311622 GCF_014851395.1 Micropterus salmoides
GATTTGCCTTTAAGACACCCATCCGTTGTGTTGGCGACTTTTTGTATCTCCTAGCAGGCATCCCATAAATTAAAATAAAAATACTAGATGAGCACTAAAGCTCATGTTTTAACTCCAGACTTTTTGACATTCATCTACTGTATAGGTTGAAAGAACAGAGCAACTTAAATCCACATTCAGTCGAGTTGCGTCCACAGAGCAGCATCATCGGGACCAGAATAAAATGTTCTTATTATTAGGATTAAACAATATATCGTTCATTCGTACATTTGTATTTATGTCACTTTTGTTTTTTGTTTTTCCAGCAAAAGGATCTGCTAAGGTTTTTTCTGTGGAGAACGGATTTTACTTGACGATCTAACAGAGTCCTTGTTTTGTCCCTTCACAGCTCCCGTAAACCCACATCTCAGTAAGTACTGCCTACACCGACTCTTTACTCACCTGGAGCCGGCTGCACCAGCTGACTCGGAAGTCTTTACCGAGTCTAAATTTCGATATAACTAAGTTAAAGCAGGATCTCCGGGTCTGAAAAGTGAATATCTAATAACGGCTCTTCTCAGGTCGACGTTCTGTTCTATAGAATCAAATCTTTATTGTAACGGTACAACAAAATTGGATGCAATCCAATCAGTGCAACGGCAGTAAAGTGCAAATAGGTAAATATATAAAGTAGATATACAAATATCGTTTATATAAATAAGAGAGAGATTCTAAAAGGAAAGTAAAAAATGTCCTTAATACTGTTTCTCTTCTTCTTGTTATGGTTTTAATTTTCCTGAAACGTCACCAGAGAGCAGCAGTTTCAAAATTAATAAATTCTTTATTCTAAAATTCAAATACATTTTGAGACGTTAAAGTTTTGATTTCCATGAACTGTAAGCCGTAACGATTTCAGCCAGGAGGGTTGATTTTACTTTATGTGTAATGAGTCTAAAAATATGAAAGTTTTACATTTCGAATTTAATTACAGGAATGATATTCTAATTTTTTTTAGATGTATTTGGCAAAACCATTCAAAATATAAATGAATGTAATTTGAAGTATCAATTGCTTGGTCCACAGTTGCATGTCTAGCTCTTTATATTTACAGTATACACCTTTTTTTAATTATTATTTACATTTGACTTTTTTACAGTTTGCTGTAACTGAAAGTTCTGAGTAAACATGAATTAAAATATTAAAAGTTTGTGAAACTCAAGTCTTTCTGTAGACCAACAGAAGTTTAGTTTAGTTGGGGGTTAAAACGACAGATTTCCAAAGGAAGTTCTGCTTTAGGGTTCTGATTTAGTAACATTTATGATGTTATAGTTTAGCTAATTAATTCTCACAGGTCAACACAGTAAGCTCTAAATGTAACGTTGAGGTAATATCAGTTTATGTTTTATCATATTTGAAAAATGGATTCTGATTTCTGCATATTTGTGTGTTTAGGGGAGTTCCAGTGTGGTTTCGAGGACGAGGCGTTGTGTTTGTTCTCTCAGGACAAAACAGACGAGTTCGACTGGACGCGTCACAGCGCCTCCACACGAGACACCAAATACACCCCGAACACCGGCCCGAGCTCCGACCACACCGGCTCCAAGCAGGGTACACAGAACCACCCAGAACCATACAGAACCATACAGAACCCCCCAGAACCCCCCAGAACCACACAGAACCCCCCAGAACCACCCAGAACCACCCAGAACCACACAGAACCACCCAAACCAGAACACCAGAACCACCAGAACCAGAACCCCCAGAACCACAGAACACAGAACCCCAGAACCACACAGAACCACCCAGAACCCCCCAGAACCACCCAGAACCACCCAGAACCACACAGAACCACCCAGAACCCCCCAGAACCATACAGAACCACCAGAACCCCAGAACCCCCAGAACCCCCAGAACCACACAGAACCACCCAGAACCCCCCAGAACCATACAGAACCACACAGAACCCCCCAGAACCACCCAGAACCACACTAACAATAAGGCTTTAGTTACAGCGAGTTTAAATGTTTTGTTCCTCCAACCAGCTGCTGTCTGTCACACCGAGGTTATTACCGTTAACGAAGTAACGAAAACTAGGTGTGGAAAAAAAACATTTCTTTAACTGAAATAAAATAATAAGAACGAGGCTTTGCAGAAAAAACTATTAAATTCGGGCTGGACCCAAATATTTGAATATTCAAATTATTATTATTATCAAATATTTGAATATTCAAATATTTGTTTGTTTTTGATTGGATTTGATTATTGTTTTAGTTTTTCCCCCCGTGCCTGACCTCACAGCAGTGAACATAAATGCCAACAAAAAATGGACAGCAGAGAGGCAGTTATTGGGGTTTATTAATTTATAATTTATTATTATATTTCAGATTGACAAAGTCACATAGCCTACAGTTTACAAAGTTAAAATCATTTCATAATAAACTGATAAAACAAAATTTTAACACACACATAAGACACAGTCCGTGTTTGGTTAGTTCTTTGATTATTTCATTTCAAAACCGAATCTGAAAAAACAAGACGTTTTTTTGTATTGATTAAATAAACTAGATTTAACATGTGAGTCAGGTGGTCGGCCAGAAACGGCCCCCCAGCAATAATATCTGGCGGCCAGACTGCTTTGATAGCAGCGGCTGGTGCTGAAATAGATCTCAGTCATGACACAACAGTTACTCACACAATAACTTCCTCTTGAGTGATGGTGCCTACAAAATAAAAGCGCGAGAATGTTTTTTGCAGCAATACTTTATGTTGAGTTTATTGAGAGCTTTTACTTTGAAAAGTAAAAGCAGCTGCTTGACGCACCTCTGAAAGAGTAAACGTGAGATTGATTCCCTGAATCTCCTCAGAGAAATGAAAAAAACGTCCATAGATTTTTGAATCCGGATCAAACGCCAGGACACGTGCACACTGCAGCACATGCTTTATTGTGAGCATGTGCAAAAGTGTCCTTATAATAAATTTGTTTAACAAGGGAGAGAAAAAAATATTCACAGTTATTTGTAATCGATCTTACAACCTCCCTAACGGGAGTCCCACACAGTACCGACTGTGATTTGAAAAAACTGTGGTCGGATGCCAGACTTATTTGGCGACCCCTCGTATTTTATGCTAAGCTAAGCTAACCAGCTGCTAGATGTAGATTGTGAAGAGTGGCATCAGTCACAAGGAGAGAAGTGAACTCTTCTCCATGTCCACGAGTGTTTCACAGGACCTGAGACAGCAGCCAGGTTCTGTGTTTCTGTGTTTCTGTGTCTCGTCTCGTGCAGCAGCTCTGGCAGGAGGAGGAGAGCTGAGGGCCTCTCAGATAACTGAGCGTTAATCATCGTGCCGGACCGACGAGACGAACGCTGAACTGATTCGGCGCCCTGAACACGATAAGAGGCTGAAAATAAGAAGGCAGCAGTGAAGCAGCCCGAGTCCTGGCTGACTGAATGAGAGCAGCCTGACAGACACGCCGCAGAGTTTTGTTCTGCTGCAGAAACTGTTTGTTTCCAGTGGAAAAGGTTCAGAGAGGAAAACGTGTTCAGGACTGACAGGAAGACACCGTAAAGAGAGGCAGAGAGAACCCGTCCAGCTGTGGTTCGTTATTACTCAGTAATTACAAGTCCTCAGCTGGTATTTAGGTCATAATAATAATAATGTTTGATAACAACACCATAAAACAATAAAGAAAATGCAAAATAATTATGAAAAACAGGATTACGCAGATTAAAAAGGCCGGCTTTAATTTCGTTTTTTAAATCCAAAGCAGATTTGCTGAGATCGAGAGATAATGAAGCTCATGAACTTGAAGGACTAAAAACTGAGTTAACTGAGAAAACACCAGAGCACATTTACAATCAGTTCATAATTAGAGCTGTAGCAATTAATCGCCAACTATACGCATGGATAATCAATTTGAGTCTATGTTTTATTTTTATCTGATTTCAGCTTCTTTAAATGTGAATATTTTCTGCTTTCTTTCCTCCTCTACGACGGGTTGTGGACAAAACAAGACATCTGAGAATGTCAGCTTGAACTGATCGGGACGTTTTCCCATTTTCCAACATTTTATAGACTAAACAACTGAGTGATTAATTGACAATGAAAATTCGTTGAAGCCCTAGTCATCATCAGAGAAAGTGATAAAACCAATATTCACATTGTGGAAAAACTGCTCAGGTTCTGAGAGATCTGGATTTAAAGAGGTGTTTTTTACTTTTTGGCTTTTTCCCCCTCCTTATTGAGTTATATTCCTTTTTTGTGCATGTAAAGCTCAAAGTCCAGCCCAAAGGGAGTTCCCATCTCCCACAGAAAACTCTGCTCTGAACTGAAAACAGCTCGTCTGTAGTCCAGCCGCTTCCCTCCCTTCCAAACACTAACTACCCTCCAGGCAGGCAGCGGACATAAAGCTCGGTTAAAACTTTATGGATGAAAGATCCTTTTGTTACAGATTAATAACTCACCGCTCTGAATATAACCATGTAAACCTGTTCTGGAACATAAATAAGATTTTGAACCTGAAAATGAGCAGATAATAACGAAACCTCTTTAATATCCTTTAAAAACTGAATTTTACAGATACCATCATTTACTGCTTTCATGTTTATAGCTAGTGGTGGGCCGTTATCGGCCAAATAACAGGATCTTCACAGTAGACCAGGAAAACAGGCTGCAGATGTAGGCCTACTACGCAAGCTATGACGACATTCACCTTGATATTTTAGCCTGGCCGAATTGCACTGTAGGGGGCGAGAACGATGCAGCTATGAAGCCGCCGGGTTTGCTTCAAGGAAATTTTATTTTTAAGAAGCAGCCCAATGGTTTTCTCAAGCTGTTTGTGATGCATTTTGGAAACAGGAGATGAGCCCCTGGTCTGATGCGCCACCTGGCTTGATAAACCCGTTCTCAAAGACTTTTTAGTCATTATTTGGGAAGCACACGTATTCTGAATGCCTTCGGCAGAATTCAAATGAGCCATTTTAATCTAGATTAATTCCAAGATTACAGTGAGATTAATCTAGATTAAAAAAATAAATCTATGCCCACCACTAGTTATATCTAACTCAAACCTAAAGTTAACAGAAAACTTTGTTTCTAGTTTAATTTGTTAACTAAGTGCTACAAAAACATAAATAAATGTTTGGCTGTTTATTTGATACAGAGAAAAAGTTAGAAATCAGAGTGACCATCTTCAAATAACAGTTTTTTGGTAACTGCGATGTCATTTCTTCGACTATCTTCAAATACTTTACCTACCTAAAATCTGTACAACCTCAGCTAAAAGGTTATGTAAGTCAATAAACCATAATTATTGATTAAAAAATATAATAAACAATTTAAAATATTGAAATTGTGTGATAAATAAATACAATTTCTGCCGTGTTTTCTCCTAAAACTATCAAAAATAAACACACAAAACAAATTGATCCAAAAGATTTCTAAAGAAAGAAAGATGAACAAAATATTTCTCAACACTCCATAAGTTATTTGAACGATATACACTATTTAGTTTTTGCAAACGTGCTGTATGTTCACTTGTGGTAGTCGTCATAGCGGTTCCTGTCAACTATTACTTCATACTAATACTACTACTACTGTGTTAACTAGTTTATAGTTTAGTAGTTTATATACTAAACTATGCTAACTGTGCTAAACTACTGATTTACTGTTTCTCTTAATCTCTCTCTGACGACCTGCTTAGTTGTTCCTCTGGCGCCACTCATCTGGCCATCCCCCGCTGTCACGTGATTTTTCACCACACGTAACTTAACGTAATGACGTCACGTGTGCAACATGCTGCTGCAAAAGACAAAAAAGAATCAACGCTCCAGCTAGTATAATTTCCATTTCAAGAGGGAGGTCAGTTTTCAAACGAGTTATTGGCTCTCTCATCATGTAGAAATTGTATTCTTGTGGTTTAAAACAGACAATTTACTCCTCACACCCAACACCAGTGTTGCTAATGAAATAATAACAATAATACTGATAGTAATAGTAGTAAAAGTAATATTAACACAAAGTGCTGTAGAGTAGAAACAAACAATATGAATGAAACAATAAATAATACAATAACACCATTAAATACAACAGTTATTTAAAAAAAAGACCATAAGATAAAAGTTAGACTTGAGGAGAGATTCAAAGAGGCCATTGAGTTTTCCTGCCTGATCTCCTTAATGTGTTAACTTGTAAACTAACGATAGAAAAAGGCATCTAGGCTTGCTATCCTCCGCTACGTACTTTGTTTCATCAGCTAGCTGGAAGTTGGCTAATTATCATAAACCAAAATAAGGAGACAGAGAGAATAACGCCTCCACTGTGGCTGCCAGAGGGAAATACACTTGGACACACTCTGCTTAAATCGCCACATTTTCCAATGGAGTTTGGCACATCTCCTCGCATAAAGACAGAGGGACGTTATCAGGAAAAAGCAGGATGTCACAAATACAAACTGACTATGAAGTGACTGTCAGGCTGACGGTCGCAGACTTATTAGAGAGAGGAAAACGTCTGACTGAATTATCTCTGCACTGTCAACACTGACGCTGGATCTGTAAGTGGGCGTAGTAAGCCGACCTGTCAAACTGTCCAATGTGCCTTTAGTTAGAGAAAGATAACTTTAGCATCTGTCCTGGAGCAAAAAATAGAATGACAGTTCAGAGTTGAGAGTTTTCTTTGTTAATTTGCTTCTTACTAACACTCATGAAACAACAGTCAGCTGTCACATCCAGATATTTTCAGTTCGACAGCTGAAATCTTTTCCGCCGTCTAAAACGTTAAAACCAAACGACAGCAAGAGCTTATTTCTAGAGCTGCCATTTTGAAACAGACGTTCATCAATGATAAAGGAAGAAATCCGTCAGAGGAGAAGGAACATAAAGACAGTGGTGACGTGCAGACGGAGGATGGAGTCCCGTCTTCAGGCTGCAGCCTCCGGCGGTCAGAAAGCTTCACTGTGAAACTGCAAACCTTCGTTTTCCACCTACAAATACCTTCAACTGACCGTTAACAAAACAAATAAATAATAAAGCAAATAAGTACTGACTGTTTCGTGTGTTCATGAAAAGCATTTCTTCATTTACACCATGAAACACCTGAAGCGGCGTTCTAGGGGGGGAGTTGTTATGGAGATACGAACCTGCTGACCAGAGACGAGAAGCCTTTCTGTCTGATGTGAAACGTCCTCATCCGCCACGTACAGCCCAGATGACCTGATGTGAAGCACCGCCTGTTTTCTCAGGATACTTTTGGAGCTGACTTCCAAAAGATCCCAGAATGCATTGCACATCAACCAGCGGTGAAGGTGGAGCTCGGCTGCTATATAGTCACTAAGTTCTGATATTGGAGAAAGTGACTATTTAGATTTTGAATATGTGGTCGATGCGTCTTTGGAAATGTCTGATCAGCAGCTACCGTCCAATTAGCGTCCGTCGCAGCCTGTTGTCTCAGAGGCCGCCTGGTGCAGCTCCTTCAGGCTGGAAGACGCTAAATAATCAAATGTGATTGGCTGTCGACGCCTGGCCATCAGAACTCGCCCTGAGGTAGAGAGACAGCCGCTCAGACTGAGAGAGAGAGATACTTACAGGAAGTACAAACTCCCAACAGTATAACAGTCACAGTGACATTTTTCTGCTTTGAGTACTTTTAATACTTTAAGTACATTTTCCTGATGCATACTCCAAAGCAGGACTTGTACTTGTAGTATTTAGTGGTATTAGTAGTTTTACTGAACACTTCCTCCACCCTGCTCATAAATATTAAAGAGTGTTAATATAAATAGTTGCTGGCAGCAGGATGATCAGAGTTTAAGCAGCTGTTTGTTGTTCGTCTCCTCCTCTTCGTCGTTTCCTCCCGCTCTTCTTCCTCTGCAGCTCGTTTCCTCTGCAAGGTCGCGTCTCGTTACAGAGCGCCTCAGGGTGAGCTGTTGTCAGACAGGAAACGTGCGACTATGTTTTCTACGCTCATGTACAGTTTGATTTGTGAGGATTTTATTTTCTGCTGGAGGAGGATTTGATCTGGATTCTGCCGCAGCTCTGCATCAAATGGGAGGAGAGCGAGGTGGTGTTATGGGTTCAGTTCCCCGTACAGCTGGGAAATTAAATTAAAGCTTAGAGCTTTTTGTAATTTGTTTTACATTTTCTGTCCTTTTCTAATCCTGTTTTTACAGCGTTTGATGGTACTCTGTGGAGCTTCAAAGTGTACAATAATATTAAATTAATGAGACAAGAATCATATGATTGACAGACAGAAAAATACCTTTGAAATTATTTGGATTTTTAAAGCTCAGCAGCCTAAAATGTCTTATTTTGCAGAAGCTTTTCTGAAAAACCCTACAGGGTCTGAATAGTTTAACTCCTGAGCTGACCTTTGACCCCGGCCTGTCTTGTGATGGTCTCTCAGGTTTCTATATGTACATCGAGACGTCGAGGCCGAGGCTGGACGGAGACAAGGCCCGGCTGCTGTCTCCCACCTTCAACATGAACTCCAAGAGCTCCTCCTCCTCCTCCTCCGTTACCAACAACCCCACCTACTGCTTTGCCTTCTACTACCACATGTACGGGAAACACATAGGTACGACCACAGCCTCGGGTACGGGATAGAACAGGTAGGCCCGCAGCCTCGGGCGCAGGATAGAACAGGTAGACCGGCAGCCTCGGGCAAAGGATAGAACAGGTAGACCGGCAGCCTCGGGCAAAGGATAGAACAGGTAGACCGGCAGCCTTGGGGACATGATAGAACAGTTAGGCCTGCGGCCTCGGGCAAAGGATATAACAGGTAGAACAGGTAGGCCGGCAGCCTCGGGCAAAGGATAGAACAGGTAGGCCGGCAGCCTCGGGCAAAGGATAGAACAGGTAGGCCGGCAGCCTCGGGCGCAGGATAGAACAGGTAGAACAGGTAGGCCGGCAGCCTCGGGCGCAGGATAGAACAGGTAGAACAGGTAGAACAGGTAGGCCGGCAGCCTCGGGCGCAGGATAGAACAGGTAGGCCGGCAGCCTCGGGCGCAGGATAGAACAGGTAGGCCGGCAGCCTCGGGCAAAGGATATAACAGGTAGGCCGGCAGCCTCGGGCAAAGGATAGAACAGGTAGGCCGGCAGCCTCGAGCGCGGGATAGAACAGGTAGAACAGGTAGGCCGGCAGCCTCGGGCAAAGGATAGAACAGGTAGAACAGGTAGGCCGGCAGCCTCGGGCAAAGGATAGAACAGGTAGAACAGGTAGGCCGGCAGCCTCGGGCGCAGGATAGAACAGGATAGAACAGGTAGAACAGGTAGAACAGGTAGGCCGGCAGCCTCGGGCGCAGGATAGAACAGGTAGAACAGGTAGAACAGGTAGGCCGGCAGCCTCGGGCGCAGGATAGAACAGGTAGAACAGGTAGAACAGGTAGAAAAGGTAGGCCGGCAGCCTCGGGCGCAGGATAGAACAGGATAGAACAGGATAGAACAGGTAGAACAGGTAGGCCGGCAGCCTCGGGCGCAGGATAGAACAGGTAGAACAGGTAGGCCGGCAGCCTCGGGCGCAGGATAGAACAGGATAGAACAGGTAGAACAGGTAGAACAGGTAGGCCGGCAGCCTCGGGCGCAGGATAGAACAGGTAGAACAGGTAGAACAGGTAGGCCGGCAGCCTCGGGCGCAGGATAGAACAGGATAGAACAGGTAGAACAGGTAGAACAGGTAGAAAAGGTAGGCCGGCAGCCTCGGGCGCAGGATAGAACAGGATAGAACAGGTAGAACAGGTAGAACAGGTAGAACAGGTAGGCCGGCAGCCTCGGGCGCAGGATAGAACAGGATAGAACAGGTAGAACAGGTAGAACAGGTAGGCCGGCAGCCTCGGGGACAGGATAGAACAGGTAGAACAGGTAGGCCGGCAGCCTCGGGCGCAGGATAGAACAGGATAGAACAGGTAGAACAGGTAGGCCGGCAGCCTCGGGCGCAGGATAGAACAGGTAATAGTACTGAACATTGTTGGTCTGTGTCTGCAGGAGGTCTGAACGTGTTTCTGCGGCAGAAAGGTCAGACAGTGACGGACACCTCGGTCTGGAGTCTGACAGGAAACCAAGGAGACCGCTGGCGGCAAGCCAAAGTCAACATCCACCCAACTGCAGCCTTCCAGGTACAAACCCTTTACTAAAGACCACACCTCCTTTATTGCAGGCCCCACCCACTAGCCCAGCTTTTGAGAACAGTTGGATGAACTGTAATCTGTACTGATTCAGTACAGATTTGTTCTTTTCATTGATCAGTTAGTTGTTTGTTGTAAAATGTCATAACGTCCAAGGTGACGTTGTTAAATGATTAGATTTGTTTATAACAGATAATAGAATAAAGATGTTTCCGTTCACACAAGAGGAGTAAAATAAAAGCAGCGTTACGTTCAGAAGCTGTAACTATTGATCAGTTGATTAATGGACTAATTGTTTCAGCCCTACTTTTCTTAAAGTTATCAAACCCAGTTTCTGAAAGTCATTCTTATTTATATTAAGTACATAAGTATATATTTTTCTAGTAGGATGGAGTCCGCCATTCACACACACTGGAAATTATGATGAACATCAAAACAGTATTTTACATTGTAGTATTAGTACTTTTACTCCAGTAAAGGATCTGAGTACTTGTTTCCTGTCTTTCTCTCTGGTAGATGGTGATGGAGGGAGTCCGAGGTTCTGGTATCGAGGGAGATATCGCCATTGATGATGTCACCATCGAGGAGGGCGAATGTAAAGACCCTCCCTCCAACAGTGAGTTCACTTCATTGATCCTTTAATTACCCCAAACGACTTCATCTGAGCGGACGTGTTGCTGCAGCCAGAGTTGTTTCAGCAGCCTGTTCGATCTCAGCCAGTGTAATCATCTCACGACCTCCTGTAGGGTCCCAAACCTCATGTTGGGAACCGCAGTTTCCATCCAGAAAATGTGAAATAACTTTGATTCCTTTGAACCAGCGGCATTAAACATGTCCCCTCTCTCTCTCTCTCCCTCCATCCCTCACAGATCTAAGGTCGCTCGCCCCGCCTTCCGTGCCCCATATATGGCAGCTGTGCATCACTCTGAGTCTGGCTCTGATTGGCCGGCAGAGGTGACCCACCCTCCCCTCCTTTACAGGACATCAAGACCTTTGACTCTTCTGCCTGTCCTCACCTCCCCATCCAATCCCATCACCACCACCACCCCCCCACCCCCACCCAAACAACCAAAGATACGGTTAGAACTACAGAGAGACTTCCTGCCAAGATGGCTGACCGAAAAGGTAAAGCGGTCACATGGAGAAGCACCGGTTGTCTGGCTTCAGAGGTCGTTTAGCTTAGCGTAGCACAAAGTCTGGACTCAGCTGTAGTAACAGCTGGAACAAGACTTTCAACAGAACTTGCTGTCCCCCCCCTGCTTCCAGACTAACTGATGCTATCTCGCTTTCAGAAAGAATGAGAATAAAGTAACTACTGTTTATTATTGAAAGGTCAACAAGTACATTAAATTTAATAAAAGCACACTGTTCATGCAGGTCACATGGTTTTCCCCTCTGCACGTGTAACGGAGACGTTATAACAGACGAAGCCGGCGTGATGTCACGTGTTCGTTCCGGAGTACCGTTTTCAAGTCTCAAGTTTTGGCATTTTGGTCGTCGCCATCTTAGTTATTGGGAACCAGATGTGACCTTTTCTGGACGAGAGGTCGGAGCTAGCTAGCTTGGTAAAGTGCATCTGTGTATTAGCTGGGATGCTAGTTTTGGCTAGCGACAAACAGACTTCAAACAAAATGTGCTTACTGTAAAAAATTAACAGCGGACTCCTGATACGATTTTTCAGCCTCGCTGGTTTAAACGCACACAGAGCAGCGGATACGAGTCGCCTCTATCCTGATTGACAGGTCGCCATGGTAGTGACATGTCCATCACCTTGGAGCCCCGCCCTAAAGCCTGCTGGCTGTTCGAGAGAATGCAGGTTTAAGGCTCTTAATAACAGAAGCCAGGTGTCTTGTTTACACTGAAAAATTCAAATTCTCAGATTTAAAGCTATTCACCATGACAACAGTTAAAATAGAGACCAGCTGCCAATCATGCGTCGGCGTGTTTTCAGATGATCTTCTGAAAATCGCCGTTTGTGGTGTTTCATAGATTTTGTCCAGCGAAACGTCGACCTTTTGTTTTCAGCTTGACGCCACAGAGTGCCGAAGAAAACGGCGTATCAGTCAGAAGGAAAAAAAGTAAATAACAGTTTGAATGTCATCTTTCCTGACCCCCCCGTCCCGCCATCCCCACTCATAAACCCTCCCAACCCCCCCATCCACAGATCAACAGTACTGTACCACGAGCTGACGGACAAACGGCGTCAGGGGAGGGTAACTTTTTACAGCGTGCGGACTGACTTTTATTTTGACGTGTGTCTGTCTGCGTCGGACGCCGGAGGAAAGCTCACCCTCTGCCATGACATCAAGTGCCTTCAGACTCACAGAGGGAAAAGATCGCCGGGCCGAGGACCGCCGTCGAAAAGAAAAAGACAAAGATTCGGACATCGTTATGTCTTAATGACCACCGAGGAACAGAAATAACTCCCGGTTTGATTATGCAGAGAATCAGTTTCTTACAGATTTTATTCCTTTTGGTTTTGTTCTTAAGAAGAAAAGAGGATTCTGGGAAACAGGAAGCCATGATGAATGGCGTTAAGAAGAGGCAGCAGCAAACAAAGAAGCCATGGACAGGAAATAGACTCTGATTTATTTAACAATTTTAAACAACAACATGCAATCAGTGTGACTGGATATTTAAAAATAAAAAAGACTGTTCCTGTTGTTGGACGATTTTCAGCCCTAAGCCAATGGGATTCGAGCATTTGATCTCTCGGAACTATTTTAGTATTTAAAAATAAGAGTTTTCAGGAGGAGGCGGGAACTTTGACGTTACCTGAGATCATCAGTTACCTTAACCTATAAAAACAAATTTTGGAAAAACACAGAAAAATGTATCTTATATTGTTCCTATATTATAAAGGCGGGGGGGGAATCTTTACACGTCGCATCTCTTTTGTTCGTTTTAACGATGGTGGGACTTTAAGTTCAGGTGTCTTTGTTTTGGTCGTTTGGTTTTTTTTTGTGGAAAAACTCCAAGGAAAATGTTAAAGGTTAAAAAATCCAGCGTTAATGTTTTTTAGTTTTTTTTTTTAGGGAATTGGTGGTTTTAAACGGATTAATTTTTTTTAAAAAGCACAAAAACACACAAATGTTTAGTTCAACAGAGTCACCTGTATGGAAACTGCTGTAGGACACATTTCCAAATTCATCACGTCCGCGCCCAACCCGTTCTCACTCCCAAGTTGTCACATATGGACGCTTTGTCCAGACCCGTTGGCGTCAGTTTGTAATACACTGAGGGAAGCCCTGTAGCGTCATTTATGAATGGTAAAGATATTTAACAGATAAATCAGAGTAAAGAGGCGGTTGCGATGGACGGTTACCCAGAAACCAAGCAGACGGTTGTTTGTTTTCCTGTGTGAAACATAAAGTCAACATTAAATGTTTTTTAAAGGTTGCGTAAGTTATGCAAGTAACATTACTTACTGGAAATTAACTGACATACGTAAACCTGACCAAGTGGTTTTGTTGCTCAAAAGAACGACACTAAAGGGTACACAGGGCATTAAAAAGTGACGCCAAGGGGTCTCGACCAAGCGGTCCACGTGTGACGAGTTGGGAGTGAGAATGTTTTGCTGCGCCATGTAGCGTACGGAAGCCCATTTCTGCCGAGGAAGAAGAAAATAGAAAAAAGTGAGGACAATAAAAATGTAAGTGGTCATGACAGAAACTGACTATTTGACATTTGTGACAGAAATGGGCTTCCGTACTTGTGCTCGCAAACATGCTGTCACAGAAAAACCATCGACTGCCGTTTTGATTCAGGTGGTTTCACAGCGTCTGTGAGAAAATAATATTTTAAACTTGAAAAGACATTTAAAGAGACAGTTTACAGCGACTTCAGGTTCTGTAAGATAAAAGCTGTGTCTCAATTCGGATACCTCGGATACAGACGTGCAGTACACTGTGTACACTATGTAAGTACACAATGAACTTACTTGCCTAGTTTCAACAGGGTAGTGTTGTCTCAGATCAAACACGGAGGTTGTGCACTACCTGGAAATGAAGATTGCAACGTTTGACCGCTTCTCCGCATTTTTAATTGTGAATTGTAACTAGGCGGATCATTATCGCCAACATGTGATCGCGACTGTCTCCTGCCAAAATACCTGCCGGCTTGTTTGCTCACTTAACTTCAATTAACTTTGAATAAAAACCGTTCCACACTCAACCTTTTGACCGTTATGAGAACACCATCCGGGTACTCGTGGCGCACTGCGTTTTGCCAGAACCGTCACTCAGAAGTGTGATACGGAAGTCCGCAAATTGAGACACAGTAAAAGTGTGTTTTTATATGATTCACTGTCTTTAAAAAGTCTTTCTTGAGGAAAATCATACATTTCTCACGACTCAATAATGACAGAGCCTGATTTCCATCTCGCTCATCCGAGGATCCATTAGATAACTCACACTCAGATAAATATCAATTCTTTTTAATGTTTTGTTGATTTGTTTTCCTCCCTGTGGCGACACGTTTCCTCTCACTGTGTTTTTCCACTGCAGCTGATAATCAGATCTTTATTAAAGCTCCTCTGGGTATCAGTTTTTCCTCCACTGCCTCGTCATTAACTCTGTTCGGTGGAAACACAGCGGATGATTGGGCGCCTCTGATGTGGGTTTATTTATTCATTTACTCATTTCTGCAATTTTTTAAAAAGTGTCCAAATTCAACCCCACTCACGGGTGATTACAGAAATAAGCTGTTGCTTACATCCCACCCTCCCTACCCAAACAAACAATAGTATAGAAGCCAAATACAGCCAGGAAAAGACAGATAATCAAAAGTCAAGATGGTTAACGGATTGATGGTCTCTCCAGACTTAGAGACCACATTTCCCAGAAGTCTTGTTGCTTAAAAGTCTACAGCGAGCCTGTCTCTCCCCTTCGGGTGGACCACTATGGGTCCTAACTTTGGAAAAAATATTTTTGGTAGACAATGGTGAGAGACGGCTGATGTTTTGATCCCTGTTTAAATTGTGTCCACATGATGTTTTCAGTTTAAAAGATACTTTAAGTCAAAGAAGTTGCAGTTTGTGACCAGACCACAAACCCAAAAATCGCGTATGTGACGTCATAACTGTCTCTCTGAGTAACTCAAGCTAACGTCTCTGTAGAAGAAGATATACTTTATGAATCCGTCAGGGGCTTGCTCAAGGCCTCTTTCGGCAGCGCCCAGGATCCAGCTACCAGTCCATGCTCCATATCTGTGGTCCGAGCTGGATTTGAGCCGGCGACTCTCCGGTTCCCTGCCTAATCCTTATGGACTGAGCTACTGCCGCCCCACTGAAGCTAACGTCCAAGAGCTTCCATTTGCACATGATGTGATGAAAGTATAGATACATCTGTGTGTAGAACATAGCTAAGCTACCTAGCTAGTAACAATCAAGCAGTGAACATTAGCTTAGCATTATGGGCTAACATATTTGAGAGATGTAGTTCACTCAGCGGTTTCACTCAAAACAAAATTTTACTTTACTGTTTTATGACAAACTGCGACTTTATTGAATTAAATTATCTTTTAAATTTACAAACATCATGTGTGTAATTAATGGCACAATTCAAAAACATTAATTATCTGTCGCCGTTGACTGCCGTACATATTTATTCTAAGATAAGGTCCAGGAGGGACTTTCTATCAATTGCAGGACTTCAGACTTATTTTTTCCCATCTCTGTTTACAGTAAAACATCTTAACTCATCTACATTTCAAATGTTCCTTCGATGAAAGTCGCCTCCGCTGGTCAAAGCTTCTGTTGTCGCCTCCCTGCAGTGGAAAAACACGTCTTCATTGTCACGTCCGACGTCTGTGTTGTTTATATTTGGATTTTTTGGGAGCGAGGGGCAATAAAGAAAAGTTTTTAAAAAGCCACCAACATGACGACTCTGTGGACGTGTGAAGACAGATATTTTTATAACTGATTATTCTCTGCAATAGATTCTCAGATCAGTTGGACTGACTGAAGGTTACACTGCGTTCTGGTTAATATTATTATTATTATTATATTATTATATGAATAAATACACTCCATATGTAACATTAAATGGTTTTCTGTCTTCATGCTGCATTATGTTTCATATCTCCTTGTGGGGACTCTCCTCTTAAAAGGTCCTCACAAGGTCAAAAATAAAACTTTTAGTACAAACTTGGTTTTGTCAGCTTCTAACTAATGAGTATAAAGTGATGTATTGTCTTCACAAGATATAAAGCTGTGTGCATGCACTGGTTTTCATGATGTGGGACAGACAGAAACCTGTTTACACTCTGACATACAAAGATGTAACTACATGTTGTGGCGACGCAGGCCGCAAGACCTGTGATTGGTCGGCACGGTAGCATTTCCAGCTTCTTCTGCCTCGAGCGGTTCAACGTTCATGCGTAACATCTCCTCCGACGCCTTCTCTCGTTTCTGCTTTTTAGCTAGCTGATCAATGCAGTCGCCATTAGGTGAGTTTGAGTTGACCTTCGCTGACCTTCGCTGACCTTCGCTGACTTGATAGTCAAAGGTGAGCTGCCGGCGACTGCAGGGTTGCGGTATAAAAACGTCCAGTCAGGCACACATTCTGTTTCCCACACAGAACTTGGAACAATGGCTGATCTTGCGGCATTTGCGAAGGCAAATGAGATCAGCGAGATCAGCCAAAAGGTGGTTCCAACTTTGTGCAACTTTCTGATTCTGGAACATGGAAACGCCACCGCCCACTAGCGTTTTGGTGACGCAGACATCAACGCACATGAATAAATATATAATAATAATTGTGAATTAGTCACAGGGCTAGACTATAAACAGCGTGTGATCTGGAGGGGATGAAAGCGTTTTTTCATCTGTGAAGGCGGCGTGTTCAAGCTGAAACTGGGGCGTTTGGTAGCTCTTTAATATTCAGATGTGATAAAACATAAAAACTGAGATGACAGAAGCGGCTGTCTGATTTCAGTCTGAACGAACAGAATGAAATTTCTCATTTTAACAGACTGACAGCTCAGAATGGAACCTGCTGATGAGAGTTTGCAGAGTACGACAGGGAGCTGAATGAGAAACTTTCACCATCTGGATGGAAATTACAGATCACAAAGAGCCGGCTTCAAACAGACCTGCTGTGTTTCTGTTGGATGAAGCGAAGCCCTGCGTGACATAATGACTGTCGGCACAAAATTAAACCTCGTTGTAGACCCAAAATTCAGCCTGACACGTTCGGTCTTGGCCTAGAATTTAAAATAATAATAATAATAATCTTTATTTGTAGAGCACTTTTCAAAAACAAGTTACAAAGTGCTTTAACAAGTGCAAAGACAATAATACAAGCGATGACCCTGAAGAAAGTTACGAGTATTCAGATAGTAACAGTACTACAATATGAAAATACTCCATTACAAGTAATCCTGCTGGGGTTTCAACAGACTGGATCTTTGTTTTCAGTTTAGAGGAAACATCTCTCTTCTACAGTGAATCAATAAGGAGTTTTTTGAAGATGAACTCTTCCTGGTTCTGGTCCAGGACTCTCAGGTGACCCGGGCTTGATGCTGCTGCTGCTGCTGCTGCTGTGGATGATTTGTGTTTTTCCATTAAGTTAACATTGGAAATATAATTTATAGTCTTTGGGGGTCTTCTCAGAGCCGGACCATTCATCAGCTGTGACACGTTGCTGCCGGCTAACGAACGTCTCCGACCCGCAGCACGCCTTGTTTATCGCCGGCCGTTATTTACTGAATCCAGCCCGGTGCCACAGCAGCCTAATGGACGCCATTCATCATCCCTCAATTGATTTTCAATTGCAGCGCTGCAGTGTCTTAAGCAGATCAGAGTCGGGCCAGTCTATTTTCTGGAGTGGATATAAGTGGGCCTGTTAAAAGCCCTGAGGAGAAGACTGGGTGGAGACTTTAACGTGTTTTTGATCCTGCACTGGCCGGTTCGGCTCAGCGTGGCTCGGTTACGGTTTTCAAATGGTACTTATCTTTAAAAACTGAGCTTGATGTGTAAAAAGCTGAGGAGAAGCTGAATCTTTTTGGCTGTTTAGGAACTTTTTGCTTCATGTATTTTTAGCTTAGTCTCCGGACAGTTTTGGGTTGAGATGGATCTGAACATCAGAACCCGAGCCTCTCGGGGCCGAGGGATCTCGTGTCTCCTCCCGATGTTGTTTAATGTCGGACTGAAATTAAATTTTGTACTTTGGCAGAAAAATTAAACCCATTTATTTTCATGGCTGCGATATCGCTGTAAAAACAGTTTCTCCACATCACCACAGCAAACATAAAAGTCTGTGGGTTACAAGATGAAATCCTGCTCCGTAGAGAAAGTACTTGGTTTAGCTTTCAATTGTGGTTTTTGTTTTCTTTCCAGTTCACATTTTTAACATTGTTCATGTGAGTTTTTTCTGTATTTCTTAAAAAGTTCTGTTCCAGGTCCAACAAATAACCAACTGCAGGGAACAAGACGTCGAGCTGCTGATGCTTTAAGCTGAGTCTCGACTCTTTTCTGATGAAGGTTGTCTGCTGATGTGGGAACAATCGGCTTCGACTTCTTTTATTTCCTTTGAACAGTGATTTCAAACAGCATGTCGTGGCGGCGAATTCCCGGCGGAGTCGGCGTTGTGGAGGCGGAGAGACATCTCCGTCGTCTTGTTCTGATCAGAAAAGCTTTTACAGCAGCACAGTTCGGCTGTCGTCTGAACACAAAGCTGCTCTCTGATCTGTCAGTTAACCTGATTGAACCCGACGCTTCATAAGAGGAGGTGTGACGGTGTGAGGATCAGCTGTTCATCTTAACTCAGACTCAAAACACACTGAAGCTCCTCCTGAATCACAGCTGGAAGAAGAGCTCAGATCTTTAACTTCAGTAAAAGTTGTAATACTACAGTGTAGAAATACTCTGTTACAAGAAAACGTTCTGCATTTAAAACTTAAGTATTAGCTTCAATACCAGAAGCACTCATTATGCTGAATATTTGGATTATTATTATTGATGCATCCTCACTTTAATGCTGCAGCTGGTAAAAATTAAGCTCATTTTAATGACTTTATATGCTGCTGGGTAAATCGTGACATATTTTAGAAATAAGCGGCGTCGAAGCAGATTTTGTACGTGAAATAATGATTGTTCTGATTAGACCTGTTCGGCATCTTTGTTTATAATTTTGACATCCATGTTAATAATTTTGTTTTCCATAATATAATTTACCATGTCGGTCTTGTCATTGGGCGCAGGGGACATGTCACCACCACTATTTAAATGGCTAATTTTTGTCCCAATAGCTTTTTAAAAAGCATTTGTTAAAAATGTTCTTAAAGATATCCTGCAACAAGAAACTTTACTTTCTTTCACACGGGACTTGATCCTCAGTCTCCTGAGCTCTGTTGGGCAAATAATTCAGAAATTGTAATAACTTACTAGTTATTTATTACTCCTAAAATAGTAATATTAGTACTTTACTTTACTGGGTTATAAGTTACAAGTTACGTTACTTGTTAGTTACTATAGTACTTTCAATACCAAACAAAGCTGTCTCTCCCGACTTTTTAACTAGTATTATATTCATAACAGCAGCAAGGAGTTTGGTTTTTACAAAACATACAGGTCTAATGTTTCTTTACGCTACCAACTGAAATAAAAAAATTAAGCAAGTTACTACCGACTATCGTACAGACTGTGATACCATAATGGCAACACTTCCAGCTGTGGAAAGAACGCCTCTCTTCCTCGATATCCATTGTTCCGTTAGCTTGTTTGCTTACAGCTGACTTGAACACATTCGCGCATTCACATCAAGGATGGTGCGTTCAGGTAACACAGCGTTTCGTGGATTAGTAACTGTAATATAACTGTTTTGGAAAAGTAATCCGTTACACAATTAGTTACTGGGATTGGTAATATTGCAGTAACATTACTGTAATACTATATTAATACTGTAATAATATTACTACTGTTGATACTGCCCAACACGGTTCCTGAGTTTCGAGCAGCCTGATAATAAGGAATTGCAGTAATCCAGCCTAGAAGTAACAAATGCATGGACTAGTTTTTCGGCATCATTTTTAGACAGGATGTTCCTGATTTTTGCAATATTACGTAGGTGAAAAAAGGCGGTCCTTGAAATTTGCTTAATGTGAGACTTAAACGACATGTCCTGATCAAAGATAACTCCAAGATTCCTCACAGTGGTGCTGGAGGCCAGGGCGATGCCATCCAGGGAAACTATATCTTTAGATAATGCGTCATGGAGGTGCTTAGGCCCCAGAACAATAACTTCAGTTTTATCTGAGTTTAACATTAGAAAATTACAGGTCATCCAGGTTTTAACATCCTGAAGGCACATTTGAAGTTTAGCTAACTGATGAGTTTCATCTGGTTTGATCGATAGATATAACTGAGTATCATCTGCATAACAATGAAAGCTTATGGAATGTTTCCTGATAATATTGCCTAAAGGAAGCATATATAAAGTGAAGAGGATTGGTCCAAGGACAGATCCTTGAGGAACTCCATGAGTAACTTTGGCGTGCATGGAGGACTCATCGTTAACATGTACAAACTGAAATCGATCTGATAAATAGGACTTAAACCAGCTTAGAGCGGTTCCTTTAATGCCAATGAAATATTCCAGTCTCTAGGATCTGATGGTCAATGGTATCAAATGCAGCACTAAGATCTAATAAAACCAGTACAGAGACAAGTCCTTTGTCTGATGCAATAAGGAGGTCGTTAGTAATTTTCACCAGTGCTGTCTCTGTGCTATGATGAGCTCTAATCCTGACTGAAAATCCTCAAAGAAACTATTGCTCTGTAGAAAGTCACACAGCTGTTTAGCAACTGCTTTCTCCAGAACCTTAGAGAGAAATGGAAGGTTAGATATAGGTCTATAGTTGGCTAAAACATCCGGATCAAGTTTGGGCTTTTTCAGAAGAGGTTTAATTACAACTACTTTAAAGTACTGTGGTACATAGCCTGTTGATAGAGATAGATTGATCATATCTAGTATAGAAGTGCTGACTAAGGGTAAAACATCTTTAAGCAGCCTAGTCAGGATGGGGTCTAAGAGGCAGGTTGATGGTTTAGATGAAGAAATTATTGAAGTTAGTTGGTAAAGATTGAGGGAAGCAAAACAGTCTAAACATGTATCTGGTTCTACAGCTGTTTCTAAGGTTCCTGAGTTAAGAGATAAGTCAGCGCCAGTCGCGGCCTAACAACGAACCTTTTCAACCCTTTGTCTGCAGTGAAAGTTCAGAAAGCTTTGTTTCCCCGTCACTAAGCAGGAATGTGGCCTTTTCTCTACCTGCTGCGCTCACAACAAGTGGACGGACATTTCTTTATTCATTTTTAGTCATAGTACATGAACATATTCTACAATGTAAATAAACAGAAACTAGTTCAGTACACAAAACTGTCATAATCAGACAAACCACAAAAATCTTCTATTCCACTATATAATCTATTTTCAATTGCGCAAAAAGCAACCAAAGTAAACTAAAGTGCTGCTGCAGGAAGCAGACTCTCCGTGGGAGTGAAGGTCTGCAGGGTCCAGAGGATCCAAACAGCGTCCCCTCTAATCTTCATCCTCTTACTGTCAAACTTGTTTCCGGTTAGAGGATGATAAAAATGAATTGACACTGGAAGACGTTATAAACATAATGTCTCAGATTTCCACAGTTATGTAAAGTATCAGACGTTACGGCCTGAACAACCAAAACTCGAGTTTCCTCGTCCTGAAGAAGAGAAACTGAAGTCTTTCTGCATCAGTTGTTGTAATAAGGCTCCTTGTTTTTAAGCATTTAGTTTTTCTGAATCTTTATATTTATTAAAGAAGCAAATCTCTAAAGTTGTTCTTTCTTGTCTTACATGGAAATTGTGCCAGAAATAGTTTGTGAACAGGAGGAGGAGGAATTAAAAGCAAACAAATCTGTAAAGTATTCAGTAGAATAAAGCTGTAGAGGGAAAATAAATTAATAAAGTAATATAGATTCTAGTGCCAAAATTCAGTCAATAATTTATAGGTTTAAAAAATAAATTCGGTCTATTGTTGCTTTTTGATTTTGGAGTTATTCTCTACATAGATAAATAAAAATGAGTGACTGCTGCCTCCTGCTGGTGATATGTGGCGTCAGCTGCTGAACACATTTATATAAAGTGCTCAAACAGAAAGACGAACTACAGAAAACAGCATTAATATCAATGTTTGTAACAACATAAAACATCAAAACATACTGGTTATTAATTTGTTGTTGCAGCAAAAGAAGCCCTAAAAAAGTTTCCCTACAGACCTTTGTAAACGAAATGTAATGCTTTTAAATAAATAAAACTACAAAACTAGAACAAACCTGTGTTCTGTTTCTGCCTGATAAACTCACAGATTAAAACACTGGACATTAAAACAAAAACATAATGTAAAATGATTTTCCCGCACTTCAGTTTTAATATTTTTAAAGCCCGAGAGGAAAAAAAGATTTATTGTGCACAAAAGTTACTAACTTGTGTTCTGAAGTTTTTTAATTTGAGTGTATTTGTTTGCATGAATTATTTACAGTGAATTAACAATTCAAACACCTATTTTATATTAGATTGTGATATGAAAACTTTTGACGGTTTATTTTTCTCTGCAGTTGCTAGAATAGTATTGAATAGTTTTAGTAAAACAATCTGATTTTATGGTCTGAGTATTTGATCATTTCGTTGAGGATCCCATCAATACCACCGGCCTTTTTTCCTTTCAGGGACTGGAGGACTTCTGTTAATTCTTGTTCTGTTACAGGGGAATCTAGAGGGTTTTGGTTATTTTTTATCACCACCTCCAGAGTTTTCCATTTCGTGAATATCTTGTACTGATCATAATTTATTGTAATATTACTGTATAATTCACTAAAGTGATTAATCAAGTATTTCCGTCTTGGATCGCCAGTTCATCCTGCTGGGTTTTCTTTAGGTTGTTCCATTTCTCCCAGAACTGGTTGGATTCCTCAGTTTCACAGAGCTGCTTCTTGCTGTGTTGTTCTTTCTTAGTTTTTAGGGTGCACTTGTATTGTCTCATATTGACAGCGTATGTTGTGGTTATCTGGGTCCCACTTTTCATTTGATCATTTCCTTAAAGTTTTCCTTTTTTGGTTTTTGCATTCAGTGTCAAACCATTTGTTATTGTTCATTTGTTGAGGTTTTGGTTTGGAGGCTTTCAAATTAGACAATGAAGCCAAAGGATGAAATATTGAATATTGAAGCAGAATTTACACCAGAATTATTCAGGGAAAATGTTTCAGTTAGAAATAAATGAGTTAAATCATGTATCTTTTGATTTTCCAGTGCCTTTTGGTACGCCCCCATGCTGTCTGGGCTCCATCTGTTAAACAGTTCACAGGCACTAGAGGCCCCAGACTTGGACTGAGCCCTTTTCAGATAGATAGAGATTTTGCTGTGGTCTGAGAGGGGTGTGAGGGGGCTGACTGTGAAAGACACTGGATCTAGATCTGTAATGAAATAATCTACCGTACTACTGCCAAGAGCTGAGCTGTAAGTGTAGCGACCCAGACAGTCCCCTCGTAGCCCGCCGTTGACTCTGTACAGACCCAGAGAGTCCCCTCGTAGCCCGCCGTCGACTCTGTACAGACTCAGAGAGTCCCCTCGTAGCCCGCCGTCGACTCTGTACGGACCCAGAGAGTCCCCTCGTAGCCCGCCGTCGACTCTGTACAGACCCAGAGAGTCCCCTCGTAGCCCGCCGTCGACTCTGTACAGACCCAGAGAGTCCCCTCGTAGCCCGCCGTCGACTCTGTACAGACCCAGAGAGTCCCCTCGTAGCCCGCCGTTAATACATTAATACATTTCCCATGGTTTTATAATGGTTAAGTTCCTCCTCAAGAATAGAGAAAGTATCTGGGTTGTAGTAGGGGATTCTGATGGAGGTATATAGATGGCACACATGTAGACATGTTGCTCTGTTTGTTCATTTTCAACCATATATTAGCTTCTTCTTCTTTAATAACTGATGGACTGGCTCAGTTCTGATTTACACCATATAATCAGGCCTCCTGAATCTCTGCCTTGGGTTATTGTGGGATTTTTTGTTGATGGTATAATAATGTCAGTGTAGCCGTGAGGACGACCAGTGGAAACATCTTCTCTGCACCATGTCTCCTGTAAAACTATGATGTCAGAGTCTTTAACTTTCTATTAAAATCTGGATTTATGCTCTTTAAACCAAAAGCTGATGATCTCAGACCTCGAATGTTCCAACATGTTATTGTAAACGATTTCATCTCCAAGTGTAATCTGTTCAAAAATTAGACCTTAAACACCTTAAAAAACAAATAATAGTAAACTAGACAAACAAAAAGAGAAAAAAAGGTGTAAAAAGAGGAAAATAGTGTTGTAGGTAAATAAAATATAATAAAATATTAAACTTTGAGTGACATTTTAGAGTGTGTCATGTGTGAATTGTCCTTAAGAGGTCTGCGTGGGGTCTGTGTTGTGTGGTTACCCTTTTCCAAGAGCAACATCCTTCAGGGTCCTAGCAAGGGCAGGGACTACATTTCTGTGTAGGTGTATGTTATCATACAGGCAGTCCAGGTGCAGGGTCGGGTGGGGGGCCAAGAACACGTTGGGTTTGAGGGCACAGTCCCTGGAGAGGCTGATATTCACTCTGTGAATAGTGTGGGTGGAAGTCTCTCCTGTGCAGCAGCGTGGAGAGGACTATCTCGCTGGTTGGTGGAGGCTTGATCAATGATGTCTGTCCGGTCTCTCCTGCTGGGACCTGAAGTCGTCGGTGCCTGTATGGATGATGATGATGTGGCTGGGTGAGCCCAGCTCAGGCGCTGTTAACAGCTCCAGGGCTCTCCTGGTGTTGGGGCACCAGATCTTCTCCGTTCTGTGCCTTGGGAATAAGGTCTTTTCATCCAGGAACTTCCCATTAGAGTCCATGAGGAGGATAATGTCAGCCCTTCTGCCTTTGTGTGTTTGTTCAGACTCAGCTGTCGGGTCTGGATGTGGAGCTGTGGTGCTGGTTTCAGGTCTGGAGCTCCTAGTTGGAGGCTGGCTAGAGGCCGGTCCTTGGACAGGTGCAGGGGTGTGACTGGCGTCTTGGCTTGGGATGTTTGTATGGAGGCAGCTGGTTGGTACAGGGGGGAATAGATCTGCACCAGGCTGTGTGAGAGGGGGGGGGCTCCTTCAGCAGGTGTAGTGGGAGTTTGGCTGGATGTGGTCTGGATCTGAGAGGCGGGCACAGGAGGTTGTGTGGAGTTCAGTCTGGCTTGTAGACTGAGCCTGTCCCGGTCCTGTAGCTCTTCTCTCAGAGTAGCCAACTCAGTTGTGCAGTTGTCTCTGTCCTTCCTAAGTTCCTTCACCTCCTCACTGAGATGATCCAGCTGTCTTCTCTGACGAGTTAGTTCTTGTTGAAGCTCTCTCAGCTGTGAGTTGATACTGTCCTGTTCTTTCACTGACAGTAGGAGAGGTAGGCTGCTGTTGGTCCAGCTGCTCTCTGATCTGGACCAGTTCTGTTGTTCTCTCATGATGTCCAGGGCCTCAGAGTGCTGGAGCAGGACAGGATCAGTGTCAGCATCTGCAGGCTGTCTGTCTGGAGCAGGGACAGAACAGGACGGTTGGAGATGCTTGCGAGGACCTCCTTAGCAGGAAAGTCGAGCTCAAACTGTCTCAGGTCTCCTTGTATCGTGGCAGTTCCATGTTTGAACAGGTTTACTGTTATTCTGCTGGTGTCAGAGTCATTTTCTTCCATCCATTACAAATGCCTGCTCTCTTTATTTCTGGGTACACGGTTCATCCGTCCAGAAGATTAAATTGCAGGATCTTCATCTTTGTAGTGGTCCAGGAACAGGATTTCTGGTCTTTCTCTGAGTAATGTTTGTTTAGATTTTCCTCTTGCAGTTTTGCTTTTGATAGCTGGGGGGTAGTCGATGGTTTCAGAGTGTGGAGACATCATGAAACAGTTGTTGATCTTCAAGCTTCTGTGTTCTGCTGTTATTGATGCTGTTGCTAGGTAACCACAGTCCAGTGTTAGCTTGTTAGCTATTAGCTTGAGTGTTTCAGTCGGGACTCGTTTTTTGGTAATAAATGCAAAAACTTACTGATTTCAGTGTCCAGCAGTTTGCTCTTCTTGTTTGTTTCTCTTCAGCTTGATGCTGTTTTCTGAGCTCCTTCTTCAAACTGCATCTCTTTTCCTTCCTTCTCTCTTTCTCCTTTTTCCCTCTTTTTCTCTCCTCTGGTGTATTCTGGTCACTTCTTTTGCATTTTCCTCATAAAAAGTCGGTGTTTATCCAATTTTTGGACCGAAAAACGAGCGTTTTGTTTAGCAGCAAGTCTTAAACATGACTTCTCACCAACCCAACCGAAGCAGCGAGCTCTTTCGTCCCGCTATACTGGAGGAGACGTGGCCTTGGCTGTCTCGCTCTGGCTGAGCCTACTCCTACATACTGAACCTTTAAAATGAAAGAGGGTGTAACAGACCTGTGACCTTTGTCAGTGACAGAGAGGAGCAGCTGGCGTGGACTGGATCTTGGTCAGCCCACCTTAATAGTCTACACTATGCTTTTGATTATCATCCTTTAAAATGTTTCGTGTCACTTGAAAGGGAGTAAAAAACTCACCTGATCTCACAGCAGCTCTGTAAAGTCAGAGAGTGGCACTGTAATCTTTATAATTTATCAAGTGGAGCCTGTAAATAACTGCACATGGTTTTGTGTATTAGTGTTTATGTAGGAGCAGGTTACCCCAGTTTGAACATACATGTCCTGATAGTGGACCTTAACAAAGGCTGTATTCATCTTAGACTGTTCTTTTGGTGTATTACAGTTTATATTCAAATCATCTGGCGCCTGAATGAAAGTTGTCTTCATTCAGCGTGAGTAACAAATACATTTAATTAACTTTTTAACTTTAATTAAATTTAACTTTAATTTCCTGTTTGTCACCCTGTATAAACCTCAGGATGTTCTTATATTAGTTTGTCAAACACAGATGGAGTCACACAGTCTCCTTTTCTTCACTCTGCCTTTGCATAACAAATACAACATATTTGCATGGCTGCAGGTTCCTTACTCACATTCTGTGTGATAAGATAAACTTGGATTATCATGACACATTAAGTATGTTATTTCCTTCATTTCTTTTTTTTTTTTTACTTTATTAATAAATCAACATTTCAAACATCCAGCTTCTCTGTAAACAGGTTTCACTGGAACTACTTTCTACTGAAGACACAGTCCCAATGAAATCTGCTGACAGTGAATTCTCTGGATAATGTGGACCCCAAAGTAATGGGGACCCTGTCTCTGGAAGCTGTGGAATCTTTTAAATACGCTAAAAAATAAATTCTGTTCACCTTCAATGTGTTGGGATGGAGGCAGAAATCTCTTTCTATGCAGGTCAAATAAAAACCAAACCGTCTTCATGGCTTGATCCCACCTGAGATAAGTGAGA
>NW_024041039.1:1316622-1334931 GCF_014851395.1 Micropterus salmoides
CTCCTCTGTGGATCTGAATGACCCTGCTGTGAAAGCAGACATGCTGAAAAAGGTGAGTCTCCAAAATCCACCGTGAGACACTTGCAAACTGTTCATTTTCTGGGCCCGTTGTTTTGTTTGGCTGTGTGTCTTTCTTGATTTCCCGTGGACAGCAGGCCAAACTAAAGCTAAAGCTCTCAACAAACAATGTAGATTTGAGCAAATGTGTCAAAATGGCTGCCATTTGTTGTTTCACAGCTCCAGGACAGGCTGAAGGAGAAAGGGGTGAGTGGAGTCACCCTGAAGTGGAGAGAGCAGCCTGATGGGAAAGTCTTCCACAAGGAGGACAAGCCTGAGCTCTAATGGCGCGTTCCAGACCGGTCGGAACTGGGATATTTCCCAGTCGGAACTCCCGACCTCAAAGCGTTTCAGGTGCATGACGCCAAATGTAAACGATAAACATGGCTGACCAAACTTATGTTTCTTTATATACACAGTTACACCCTCAGCAGTGCACTTGGTGTTTATTAAAAACAAGTGATAAATATACGTTACTCGTTAACTGTGTATCCTTCTAGCTTCATCAGTTGGTAATCCTCAAAGTCAGCAAAGGTTTTATGGGATATTTCCAAATGACTTCACATGTCTGGGTATTTTTAACACTTTCCTGAATAACTTTTGGGCAGAGAAGATGACTTTCACAGATTGTTTACTGTAACCAGCTACCAACATATTTCTACAATCACTTTAGCTGCAGAACAAGTTTTACTACTTGATACTAGTATGTAATACTTTACTTTGCCTTTTAGTTCATGGTTTACACATTCACACGGTGTGCTTCCACGGGAGCTGCCGTTGTTGTGTGACATCATTCAGCTGCTACTCGTGAAGTCGGAGTACAGATTTTTCCACAAGCAGGAAATCCGACTTCACTTTTTCTAGTTGGGGGTTGGAAATGTCCCAGTTCAGAGTGTCCTGGAACGCAGCATAAAACTAAAATATAACTGTACTTCTGTTTATTTGTAGTCCTTGGTGAACGTACTCTCTATCTGCTAATACACACAGCACATTATTATCACTGTACTGAGTGCTTAACCAGAACCCCGAAAACATCCTGTAGACTGTCAGAAGAGTTTTGTCCCTCATCATCAATATTACTTCATTTTCTTCATAATAAAACATATATGTGACGTGGCTTTGGCTTCAAGTTTAGTTTGTTAACCGACCTTTCAGGGGGTAAAGGAAAACTTCTTAGCAAACAGCTGCTTATTTACACATCTTAGCATTTGATTGGAGTTTGTTTCTGGGCACCTGATAAAATAGTATTCAGTCTTATTTAGCTCTGATTTTGGTCTCTAACAATATCCTGAAGGAAAAATCTGGAGCTATCTTAGCTGCTAAACTGTGTCAGTCTGCTTTTTGGTGCTTAGCTGGTAGTGTACAATGTGTTTTTAGAGCTTTTTCACTGAACATGCTGCAGCACTGTGAGGGTGAATGAAAACAGTAAAGCTGGAGGCCGGACAGCTAAACAAGGAGCTGAAACTCACTATAAAGCTCTTCAAAGCTGAGTGGAGCTGCAGATTTGGGTGATAATTCTATGTAGCTTCATTCTACAAGGTTACAAGATACAGATGATGCCAAGATTAAGACCCCGAGGATCCTCAGGGAAAAAGCAGTCCTACTATCTGTGTTTGATATTTTCTTTTATCTGGACGGTACCATCCGTCCCTGTTTTAGTGCGTAACATAACGGCCTACATGCGACACATACAGACTGGGAGGAGTGGACTTAAATTGGTGAAAGCAGGTCGTTACTACAAGTCAAGACATCAAGAGGTTAATATTAATAACTAAATAATTCTCATAGAAAAGGACAAAGAAGAATTAGAAACACTACACATGTTCACATAGGCTGAAACAAAAGCGTGACCGAGAGAAACATGTAAAACAAATACAACAGTTGCCATGGCAACAGTGAAAACTCGTATCGTGGAGGTGTTTTGTTTTTAGGAGCATCTGGTTAACACGTTAGGAGGAATACATAAAAGTAAAGCGTACGAACATCAGAAAAATGCACTTCAAATAAACGTTAAAATTAAAATGGCCGACTTCCTGTTGGGTTAAGGGCGGGGCACCTGATGCTGAAGATGTGACGTGTGCCTAGAAAACTTTGCCCATCTAGAGGACTACTAAACTATAAAATCTTGAAATTTATTAGTGGGCGCTGTCGAGCCACCCCCAAGCCTAAAGGTGCTTTCAAACCAAAAGCAACGTGAGCGTTGGGCGCGTTTAAGTCAACAGAAGCCAGACACCTTTCTTTTCTTAATGGTTAACTCTTCTGTTAGAGTCTGGAGGGTAAATATATGGTCCAAAAAAACGATTTGGCATTTATGCAGAATATTGTGGTCATCAAGAAAGTTGACAAGTCGTTTATTAATGATGCTGCAGAATATTTTTCCCAGGTTACTGGATACACATATTCCTCTATAGTTATTTATCTCCGGATTTATAATTTGGGGATATTAAACCTTTGTTCCAGATGTCTGGAAAAGTTCCAGTTTCTGGAATATTATTGAATAGTTTTAGTATAGCCAGTCTGATTTTAAGATCTTAATATTTGATCATTTTGTTGAGGAGCCTTTTTTCCTTTCAGGGACTGGATGACTTCTGTTAACTCTTGTTCTGTTACAGGGGAATCTAGAGGGTTTTGGTTGTTTTTTTATCACCGCCTGGTTGGACTTCAGGATTCCTCAATTTCACAGAGCTGCTTCTTGCTGTGTTTGTTCTGTCTTTGTTTTTTAGGGTGTACTTGTATTGTTTCAGAGTGGCCTCATGTTGACAGCATATGTTGCGGTTATTGCAACAACTTGGGCCACTAAGATAGCAATTCTATAAATATGATATATATAACAAATATAATTCTATATGATATAACTGATCTGTACACAACACAACAATTTTCCTGCACACAGAAGGAGAAAACTATTGTTTTGTCAGGGATTTGAGGATGCGAAGCAGGATAGAGCCTAAATGCACAACACAGGAGAGCTGAAGTACACTTCAGGGATTAAAACATGCTTTCACAGGGTGGTATAATGTAAAATATTAAGATGTATTTTTGTGTTGGGGTTTTGGTGGTCATCCCCTAAAAAAGTAAATATGTAATTCCACGTAATGTTGGAGCATTTTGTTATCACCACATCTGTCAATAATAAGTAGGAAAATGTAGAGCAGATTTTGAATAAACTACACCTCAAAAGCTACACCTACAGATAATGCTGTTCATGTTTGTCTATTGTGTCTTAATTTACGGCTTTATACATTCATAAATACATATATACATATACATGAGAAGGATGGTGCTGACGTACTGCGGTAAGCGTGTCGACTCATTTCCGTTTCCGGTGCTTGTGTGTTGGTACCGTGTTGTGCTGCTCTCGCTAAATACCAGTTACTTTTGTTAGATTACAGCAGCCAACTGTTCGCTAAACACTTATTCTTTACAGTAATTTAGCCTAAGCACTCACAGTTCTTTCCATCTTTTAGTGACTGCTGTTCAATCTCATAGTTATTCAAAAGTTCTGGTAGCTGATGCTACAGTACTTTATCTTAGCCGTTAGCGACTTTAGCTTAGCAGCTAGCGATGGCTTCTCCTTCTCCCTCTCTCTCTCCTACTTTCTCCTGCTCGGTGTGTCAGATGTTCAGTTACTCCTCTGCCTCCTTTAGCAGTAATGGTACGTGTAATAAGTGTAGTTTATTTATAGACATGGAGGCGAGGCTCAGTGATTTAGAAGTCCGGCTCCGCACCTTGGTAGATCAGTCTTTAGCTACTGTAGCTAGCCAGTCCCCGGTAGTCGGTGCGGAACGGCCTGAGTTAGCCTCTGGTAGCCGTCCTCCGGCATCCCCTGTGCAGCCAGGAAAGGGGGGGGGGCTGGGTGACTGTCCGAAGGAGGAATAGTCGTAAGCATTCAAAGTCCACGGGGCATCATCAACCTGTTCACGTTTCTAACAGATTTTCCCCACTCAGCGACACACCCGCTGAGAAACCAACTCTGATCATTGGCAGCTCCATTTTGAGAAACGTGAAGTTAGCGAAGCCAGCGGCCATAGTTAAGTGCATCCCTGGGGCCAGAGCGGGCGACATTGAGTCTTTTTTGAAACTGCTGGCTAAGGATAAATGTAAATACAGTAAGATTGTTATTCACGTCGGCGGTAATGACTCCCGGTTATGCCAATCGGAGGTCACTAAGATTAATGTTGAGTCGGTGTGTACATATGCAAAAACAATGTCGGACACCGTAGTTTTCTCTGGACCCCTGCCAAATCTGACCAGTGATGACATGTATAGCCGCATGTCGTCATTCCGCCGCTGGTAGTCGAGGTGGTGTCCAGCAAACGATGTGGGCTTTGTAGATCATTGGCAGACTTTCTGGGGAAGACCTGGTCTGATCC
The DNA here is from genome assembly GCF_014851395.1 of Micropterus salmoides. Taxonomy (NCBI): domain Eukaryota; kingdom Metazoa; phylum Chordata; class Actinopteri; order Centrarchiformes; family Centrarchidae; genus Micropterus; species Micropterus salmoides. The sequence continues at coordinate 1,321,053 of NW_024041039.1, forward strand.
GGAGAGACGGCATGGCTCAGGTGAGTCCTGAACCATCCCTTAGTTATGCTGCTATAGGCCTAGACTGCCGGGGGATTTCCCATGATGCACTGAGCTCCTCTCTCCTCTACTTTCTCTCCCGCTGTATACAACCGCATCCCATTATTGCATTCATTTAGTCTATAGCAACCTCCCTCTCTCTCTCTCTCTCTCTCTCTCCTTCACCCCAACCGGTGGAGGCAGATGGCCGCCCACCCTGAGCCATGGTTCTGCTCGAGGTTTCTGCCTCTTAAAGGAAGTTTTTCCTTGCCTCTGTCTCCTAGTGTTCTGTAAATATCATCACAGAGTACGGTCTAGACCTGCTCTTTATGAAAAGCGCTGTGAGATAACTGTTGTTGTGATTTGGAGCTATATAAATAAAATTGAACTGGAGGTCGCGACCTAACAACGAACCTAAACAGGGTCGTAATAAGCTGCTGCATGATCGACTTGTGCGGACGTTTCTCTGCTGAAGACGGGCCGGTTCAAAGCAGAAAACTCAAGTTCCAACACTGTCTAACCACAATCTAATATTTTTATAAAGATTCAGCATGTCAGGTGTTGAGAGAGACGATAAAGTCCAGGAGTTATTTTTAAGATTTAGACAAGATCTATGCAGCATTTGATGAAGCGACAGGGACAGTGATGGCAAACGGCAGCAAGTTGTGAGCTGACAGCTTCCTCTTTCCTTGGATGTAATCATCCAGACGCCTGCAGCACCGGGCGCTTCCTGCAGGCGTCTGGATGAGAAAGCCCTTTTCAACCCTTTGTCTGCAGTGAAAGTTCAGAAAGCTTTGTTTCCCCGTCACTAAGCAGGAATGTGGCCTTTTCTCTACCTGCTGCGCTCACAACAAGTGGACGGACATTTCTTTATTCATTTTTAGTCAATGTAGTACATGAACATATTCTACAATGTAAATAAACAGAAACTAGTTCAGTACACAAAACTGTCATAATCAGACAAACCACAAAAATCTTCTATTCTACTATATAATCTATTTTCAATTGCGCAAAAGCAACCAAAGGAAACTAAAGTGCTGCTGCAGGAAGCAGACTCTCCGTGGGAGTGAAGGTCTGCAGGGTCCAGAGGATCCAAACAGCGTCCCCTCTAATCTTCATCCTCTTACTGTCAAACTTGTTTCCGGTTAGAGGATGATAAAAATGAATTCACACTGGAAGACGTTATAAACATAATGTCTCAGATTTCCACAGTTATGTAAAGTATCAGACGTTACGGCCTGAACAACCAAAACTCGAGTTTCCTCGTCCTGAAGAAGAGAAACTAAAGTCTTTCTGCATCGGTTGTTGTAATAGGGCTCCTTGTTTTTAAGCATTTAGTTTTTTTTCCTGAATCTTTATATTTAATCGAGAGAGTCAATAATTTATAGGTTTAAAAAATAAATTAGGTCTATTGTTGCTTTTTGATTTTGGAGTTATTCTCTACATAGATAAATAAAAATGAGTGACTGCTGCCTCCTGCTGGTGATATGTGGCGTCAGCTGCTGAACACATTTATATAAAGTGCTCAAACAGAAAGACGAACTACAGAAAAAAGAAAAAAAAGGAAATACTTTTCATATTGGTCCATAAATTAGTGAACATATGAACACAAAAATAAACGACTGACAAATAACAGGAATAGCTTTGTTCCTGTCATTTGTCTGATTTCTTTAACATGAGTTAAACCAGAAAGCTGTGCCGCTAATCAGGGCTCAGCTTAGAGAAACCTGAAGCGTGACCAGGCTCTGATCGTCTTTCCACGCTATCAGAACAGCGGAAAGGAGCTGCAACAAATCGGTCGATTAGTCCATCAACAGAAAAAAAAAATTTGCATCTGTTTTCTTCATCAATTGTTTAGGTCATTTTCTAAGCAAAAGATCTAAAGATTACCCGGTTTTCTGTTTTTATATCTTTAAGTACAAATCACCTTCTTCACTTTTTCAAAAACAAATGTCAAAGTGACACAAAAGGTGAGACTTTTAAACAAAACATGTAACACTACAGATCTGAAAGGCCCTGAGCTAGAGATGTTTTTTTTATAGATCACCAGGTTTCTCACATAAGTAGGCCTAAATGACTAAAGACAACAGGCTGCATTAAATATAATTACTCTACTTAACTGACATAATAGGCCTGCTATACATTACAATGGCGAATCACATTTCGTAAATTTGAAAAAATAGACTATTATACAACTCCACAGATTTGTTTTGGAAATGCTTTGTTTTGACACAGAAAGGGTAACAGTAGATTGTGCAAGCTGAGAGTTTTTAACAGCTGAAGGAGCAGCTGGAAGGCAGGTGACGTTCTCTACACCCTTCAAATTCAGTGATTAGCTTCCTTTGGTAGCAGTGCTAGCCTAGTCTTTGATACGGAGGGCCTAAGTCCCTCCCCTTTCAGTGGACCACGATGGGACCTTATTTCGGAAAAATACTGTATGGTAGTCAATGGCAAGGGACAACACACATTTTGATCCTGTTTGAATTGTGCCCCGAATTACACATATGTTTGTCAAGAAAGTCGCAATTTGATGTGAAACTGTTGGTGTGAAAATACATAATTACAAAGACCACAAACCCAAAAGTTACGTATGTGACGTGGTAACTGTTAATGACTGAAGCAAACGTCAAAAAACTTACATGAGAGGATGATGTGATAAAAAGGACCGAGAGTCGTTGGATTAATCACATCAGGTGAGATATATTTCTGCGTGAAATATAGCTAAGTATCTAGCTAATATCAAGAAAACAATGAACGTTAGCTAGCGTTACAGCGCTAACATGTTGCCGACGTATATTGTGCGAGACGGGAGATGTAGTTCATTTAACGGGTTTCACACAAAAAGACATGTAACTTTTCTGATTTATCCAACGAAGGTTAAAGTCAAGGGCAACTGGACTTGGTTGAAGATACTGGAAGACGTTTCGTCCCTCATCCAAAGGACTTCTTCAGTTCTGACTGACTGGCAGGGAAACTCAGCTATTTAACCTCAGTGGGGTCGTTATCCCGGGTCATCGATACCGCTGGTTCGTTAGTGTTCCTTGTTGCTGTGACGACAGTCGTTACAGTCGTTAAGACTACCTGTGGCCAAGACTGAACGACCATCGTTGGTATCTTCACCTGAGGCCAATAGGTTACGTTTGTTGAGTTTCCTGGGAAGTGATGAAAGGACAGCATTGTAAGTGGGGGATAAGTGGTGGCGTAGACCCCCTCCCCTGTTCAATGACGGCTTCTCCACCCTGGTGTAGATGCTTCCTTGACACCTCTTTCAAACCATCCATCTTCTCTGTCTAAAATGTGCACCTGGTGGTCCTCAAACGAGTGTCCTCTGTCCTTCAGATGTAAGTAGACTGCAGAGTCTTGACCTGAGGAGTTGGCCCTTCTGTGTTGAGCCATGCGTTTGTGTCGTGGTCGTTTAGTCTCCCCAATATACAGGTCTGTGCATTCCTCACTGCATTGGACCGCATACACTAGATTGCTTTTCTTGTGTTTGGGTGTGCGGTCTTTGGGGAGGACCAGTATCTGTCTTAGTGTGTTCTTGGGTTTAAAAAACACAGGGATGTTATGTTTGTTGAAAATCCTCCTGAGTTTCTCTGATACTCCAGACACGTATGGAATCACAATGTTGTTGCGTTTGACCTTCTTTTCCTCCTACCCTGTAGTTTTGTTCTTCTTGGATCTTGTGGCTGTTTTCCACAGGCTGTAAGTGCCCCCTTCAGGTGGTTCTGTTCCTTCTCTCTGGCTTGGGCGCTTGTTGGTATGTTTTCCGCTCTGTGGTGCAGTGTTCTCATGACCCCTAGCTTGTGCTCCAGTGGGTGGTGGGAATCGAACAGTAGGTATTGGTCTGTGTGTGTGGGTTTTCTGTAAACACCAATCTGCAGGCTCCTGTCCTCTTCAATGTGTACAGCGCAGTCCAAGAAGGCCAAACTGTTGTTGTGAACATCTTCTCGTGTGAACTTGATGTTACTGTCCACAGAGTTGATGTGTTCTGTGAAGGCTTGCACTTCCTGGCTTTTAATTTTGACCCAGGTGTCGTCCACATATCTGTACCAGTGGCTCGGTGCTGTTCCTCTGAAGGAGTTGAGGGCTTTATTCTCCACTTCTTCCATGTAGATGTTTGCCACAATCGGGGATACCGGTGAGCCCATGGCACAGCCATGCTTCTGTCTGTAGAATCCACCGTTGTACTGGAAGTAGGTGGTGTTTAGACAGAGGTCGAGTAATTTGCAGATTTGGTCAGAGCTGAGTCTAGTTCTGTTGTCCAGGGTGTTGTCTTGTGTTAGCCGTTTCCTAACGGTTTCTACTGCCTCTATGGTGGGGATGCAGGTGAACAAAGAAGTCACGTCATAGGATACCATGGTTTCATCTGGATCCAGTTTTAGTCCTCGAACTTTGTTTACAAAGTCAATAGAGTTTTGGACGTGGTGAGGCGTGTTTCCCACCAATGGAGCTAAGATGGTGGAAATGTGTTTGGCAATGTTGTAGGTGACCGAGTTAATGCTGCTGATAATCGGCCTGAGTGGGGCTCCTTCTTTGTGTATCTTGGGTAGTCCATAAATGCATGGAATGGCTTCTCCAGGATATAAACGGTAATATTGTTCACGGGTGATGGTGTTGTCCTTCTGTAGCTGTTGTAGACATTCTATGGCCTTTTTCTTGTATCCGCTGGTTGGGTCTCGTCTCAGTGTCTCATATGTGTTTGTGTCCATTAGTAGTGTGTTGACTTTTTTCTGGTAGTCAGCTGTGTTAAGGACTACCGTGCATCTTCCTTTGTCAGCAGGTAGGATAGTGATGTTTTGATCCTTCCTCAGGGATGTCACAGCCTTCCTTTCTTGGATGGTGAGGTTGGAAGGGGGGGCCTTCGCATTAGAAAGGGCTGCAGATACCTTTAGTCTGAGCTGTTCCGCTTCTGTTTCTGTTAATTTGTTTTTCCTAATGGCCGATTCTGTGGCTGTGATGAGGTCTACTATAGGTAGTTGCTGTGGTGTAATGGCGAAGTTTAATCCTTTGGCCAGAACGTCTTTCTCTGGTTGGGTGAGTTCCCTATCTGACAGGTTTTTCACCCATCTGTTGTCTGTTTCAAGTGTTGTGGGGTTGTTGTCCTTTCTCCTCCAAGACAATTCTCCTGTTCTGTTAGTGCAGCTCGCTCTGGACTGTAGGTTTTGGAATTTCCGGGTCTGTCTTTCTTTGCTCTTGTTGTGCTGTGATAGCTGTGCTTTCTTGATGAAGTCCATGACCTTTCCCAGTGCTGTACTGGGCAGATATGTTTCTAGTTTGTGGTGTATGTAGTCCATTTCTTTGTTCAGGGCTTCAATTGTGAAGTGTATCTGTCTCACTCTTGTTCAGTAGCTGGTGTTGTGCTTTCTCCAGGATTATTCCGGCTCTGTGTCCTTTTACCGTGGAAGTGTAGGCTGTTGGGAATAAGTTTGTGTTGTCTGCATCTCAGGTTGAATCGTAGGTGATTCCTGTAGTCTGCAATTTTCCTGGCTGTCCTTTCATACTCCCGTACCAATCTGAGGGTGTTCATCCCAAAATTGATTTACAACAAACTGCGACTTGCAAAATTATCTTTTAAATTGACCAGCATCATGTGTGTCATTCAGGGCTCAAACAGGATAAAAAGAAATCGTCTCTCGCCGTTGACTACTGTATATATTTTTCCCGAAATAAGGGCCCATTGGCCGGAAGCAGAAGCGAGTGACCTAGGCTCTCTGTATAAACACAAGTCAGCTATAAACTATAGCTTCTAGGTGGCTCAGCTGGGGTAGAGTGACCTCTGCTGGCTGAGCTTTGTTACAAAACTATACTAATGGAAAAATATTAGAGATCCCCACAAAGCTCAGATTATAACTCGAACCCTGCTGAGACCAGGACAGAAGATTGCAGAATATAAAATTTAATAAAATAAATATAATAATTTTCTTACAACTTGGCCCCAATGTTGCATTTTCAGCACATTGTGTGATTTAGTACAGTAATATGGATAGTGTTGGTATATTTGTGTTCATGTGCGCAGAAATGAGAGACGCCACCACCCAGTATGAAGTGGAAGAGGAGGACCTTTAGGCCACATAGTGTGCGCCCATTTTGTTCATATGTATGTTTTTCTGATGTTCCTTTGCTTCTTTTTATATATTAAACATTTCTATTCTTAATTTGTTTATTGAGGTTGTCGTCTGGCTGTTAATTTTAACTATGAGTTGTCATGGGTTATGAGACATTGACTTCTTTCAGTGTGTGTATTATACTGCTTTTCCTTACTGGTTGGTTGGTTACAAAATAAGCTTACAATGTCCGCATGGTCATTTAGCATAATGCAAAACACAACCACTTTAATATATCAGAATCAATCCAGTGATCATCTGACTGAGAAGTTTTGTAGGCCTAATCTACATTTGCTCTGCAGACACTAAATACGTTTCCAATATGCTGTTAATGTAAAGTGAAAAGTATTTTCCTTGCCGGTGTTAAATCGGCTTGTGAGAGGGCAAAGCAGGCTGCTTTCCAACACGGCCAGCAGTTCCATGGTGTGCGCTCACTGGATTTCAGTTGTATTGGTAGAACAATAAAGTCTGAAATATTTGCCTGATTTTCTAAATGTTTGCCAGCTCATTCATATCTGTGACAATCGCCCGTCTCTTTGTAACACAAAGGAGACCAGAGCTCTCCTGCGCAACTGTGCGCACAGCCTGGATGACAGCGCATTTCGGTTAATAAAGCAAACTTCATATAACAGACTAGATAAGTAATGAAGGTATGAATGGAAAATGTAAAAAAGTAGATTACTGGCCCAAAGAAAATAGGCTACTGGAGTAAGAGTATAGTAGGCAACAGTTAAAAAAAGGAACGTGAAATGTTGCCTAAAACCATTTTTTATATTTTTTGTTTTTCTCATTTGCGTTACTTGTAACAGCTTACAGGCTACTATCCACCCCTGCTCCTCACTGCGGCCTGCAGGTATAAGTAACAACAGCACTAGATTGTTTAAATTTTGTTTTATTTATATGTTACAATATTTTAATACACATTTAATTATAAGTTCTGTACGTGTAGAATGAAGGGGCTACAATCTATATTTTCGTTCTAGTCGAATGATAAATAAACTACCATAAACCTTGTAAGTCAGTCACAAAATTTCACACCTTCAGCATTTTTTAAAACTAAATTACTGAAACACTCCTGACGTCACACCTGCTGTCATTTACTGGTAGAACCTTTGACATAATTGTCCTTTGATGTGTGGCAGCAAAGGACAATTACGTCATATAGGCCTATATAATATATATATATTCAAAGCACGTTGGAGCTCATTTCAGCGAAGACTCCTCTCCGAGCTACACAGAAAGATCCACTCAAGAAAACAAACAAATTTCTCACCTTTGTGAAAAAAATAGTTGAAAAACTTGACAACAATATTTGAATATAGGAAAAAAATTGCCAGCAAACATATTAATTAAACAGCCAATTTCTGAAGTTCTGCCGACATGCCGGTCTTAATGTTGGGTCTGATTACTGTTCTTTGGGTCACCACAGCAGCTGGTCATCTCATCAGATCTGCACTGGGACATGATCACACCAGTTCACCCAGGGTTGACCAAGCAGAACCTGTGGGCCATGAATCACCGACAGACGTGGTTCCACCTCCAGTCCTACGACTCATCTTCAAGGAGGCATCCAGGGGAAATGGACTCAAAATCTACATCCTGGTAGCAGCAGAGTACCAACAACCTCTGCATCAACAAAATAGTTTATTTCCCCACCCAGTTAATCCCTGGATTCTGTATCTGGATAATGGCAGCCACTCCATAGGCTTTGACTGTCTGGGTAATGAAAGTCAGCAACGGAAACAAGGGCATAATAGCACTACTTTGATTCGCAAGAGTCCTTCTGACCTTTCTCCTATGTCTCTTTACATATGAATCCCTCTATTCTCGACCCGTTCATCCCTCTATTCTCAACCTCTTCATCAGGCCTGACTAACCAGCTGAATTGCCAGCCACAGATAACTTAAAATGACAGCGTGACAGTTGAGCCGGATACTCGGCTGAAACGAGTATCCAGTACGAATAAAGCACTTTTGCCGAGTACGAGTATTAAACGAGTACGAGTCAATATCTGTGCTCGGATTGAATAAAATCCTCATTGGGTAGCTGACTGTGTCTGCGTTCTGTGATAGGCTAGTCACAGCGTCACAGCCCCTCCCCTACACACATGCAGATTTATTGTGTCCTGCTCTGCTCACTCACACAGAACACTGAGAAGAGAACATCTCTGTCTCTCCCTCAGTCACTCAGGTTCGCGGGTCTTTTCCGTTAACGTTTAGGTTTCTTCAGCTCCAGGTTTGTGTTTTACTTCGGTTTGTAGTACTACTAACTTATTAACCAGTAGAGTTCTGGTAAATGTGGGGTTTGTACAGACGTGGTGCTTGGTAGAATGCGACTCTGCCTGTCGGAAATTGTTTTTCCTTTTTTAAACCGTCAGCTGGCTCTAACCAGTTTTTTTACTTCACGCACTGAGTGACTTTCTTGCTGTATTTTATAAAAACAATAAAGGTAGTTGTGGTATAAATAAAAATATTACAAATGAAGCTATACACACACACAAACATGAGCTGTATGAAAATATCAGCCTTATTCTTTCAGCTCGGCTGTGTGTCGGCGTTTCCACGTTAAAAGACTCGGGCTGTTCTCCCTCACTTTCAAAAAACTTGCCACTTCAAAAATGAGATTAATTTATTTAACACACTCCAAACATTGTTCTAAATTAACTTCATAAAGCAATGAAACAAAAACTCCATTCATGCCATAAAATGTGCTCAAATAATGTTTGAAAGACTGAATCTCAACATTTAGGTTGCTGAAAACTCACCGTCCCACCTTTTGCACCCACATCGCAAAAGGTGGGACGGAACATGACTACAGTCTCTGTAGTAGACCTTAGAAAGCTATACTAACCTAAATACACTGCTCAAAAAAATAAAGGGAACACTAAAATAACATATCCTAGATCTGAATGAATGAAATAATCTCATTAAATACTCCTTTCTTTACATAGTTGAATGTGCTGACAACAAAATCACACAAAAATTATCAATGGAAATCAAATTTATCAACCCATGAAGGTCTGGATTTGGAGTCACACTCAAAATTAAAGTGGAAAACCACACTGATGATGATGATGTTACGTTAGTTGGCTAACTAGCTAACGGCAGGCTGTTGGTTAGCCAGTTTCTGCACAGTTTTAACGGTAACTTAGTTCATAATGTTAACATTTCTGGGCTGCGATAATGTTATTCTTTATTAAATGTCACAAAAAATGTAATGTAAAAATAACACAAAATATCAACAAAATTATCAGTGAAAGTAAAGTAAAAACCCTTTTCAGGGGCTACAGCTTCATCACTTTGAAGGACAATGAAACATATTGCTTTTCTGCATACACGATGTTACTGTGTGCTGTAATCAGACTGACCCAGTTTCCGATCACTCACTGCTGAGGTCCTAATAAGACACACCTGTTCTGACTATCAGTAAACGAGCAGATGACACGAAGCACCATCACACAGACTTTTACAGAGGAAATTTTTTAAAAAACTACAAAACCTAAACAAACCTGTGGTCTGTTTCTGTCCGATAAACTCCCACATTAAAACACAAACATAACATTGGGAAATGGTGTCCGGTGATTCCCTACACAATTTTAATATTTTAAATGCCCGGCTGGGGTCATAGAAGGGGAAAAAATCTATTGTATACAAAATTTACTAACTTGTGGTCTCAATTTGAGTACATTTATTTGCATGAATTACCCTTAGGTGCTGGTCATATAATTAGAATATCATCAAAAAGTTGATTTATTTCAGTAATTCCATTCAAAAAGTGAAACTTGTAATGTAAACATTCATTCCACACAGACTGATATATTTCAAGTGTTCATTCCTTTTAATTTTGATGATTATAACTATAACTAATGAAAACCCCAAAATCAGTATCTCAGAAAATTAGAATATTGTGAAAAGGTTCAATATTGACACCTGGTGCCACCTCTAATCAGCTAATTAACTCAAAACACCTGCAAAGGCCTTTAAATGGTCTCTCAGTCTAGTTCTGTAGGCTACACAATCATGGGGAAGACCGCTGACTTGACAGCCGTCCAAAAGACGACCATTGACACCTTGCACAAGGAGGGCAAGACACAAAAGGTCATTGCTAAAGAGGCTGGCTGTTCACAGAGCTCTGTGTCCAAGCACATTAATAGAGAGGCGAAGGGAAGGAAAAGATGTGGTAGAAAAAGTGTACAAGCAATAGGGATAACCGCACCCTGGAGAGGATTGTGAAACAAAACCCATTCAAAATGTGGGGGAGATTCACAAAGAGTGGACTGCAGCTGGAGTCAGTGCTTCAAGAACCACCACGCACAGACGTATGCAAGACACGGGTTTCAGCTGTCACATTCCTTGTGTCAAGCCACTCTTGAACAAGACACAGCGTCAGAAGCGTCTCGCCTGGGCTAAAGACAAAAAGGACTGGACTGCTGCTGAGTGGTCCAAAGTCATGTTCTCTGATAGTAAATTTTGCATTTCCTTTGGAAATCAAGGTCCCAGAGTCTGGAGGAAGAGAGGAGAGGCACAGAATCCACGTTGCTTGAAGTCCAGTGTAAAGTTTCCACAGTCAGTGATGGTTTGGGTGCCATGTCATCTGCTGGTGTTGGTCCACTGTGTTTTCTGAGGTCCAAGGTCAACGCAGCCGTCTACCAGGAAGTTTTAGAGCACTTCATGCTTCCTGCTGCTGACCAACTTTATGGAGATGCAGATTTCATTTTCCAACAGGACTTGGCACCTGCACACAGTGCCAAAGCTACCAGTACCTGGTTTAAGGACCATGGTATCCCTGTTCTTAATTGGCCAGCAAACTGGCCTGACCTTAACCCTATAGAAAATCTATGGGGTATTGTGAAGAGGAAGATGCGATACGCCAGACCCAACAATGCAGAAGAGCTGAAGGCCACTATCAGAGCAACCTGGGCTCTCATAACACCTGAGCAGTGCCGCAGACTGATGGACTCCATGCCACGCCGCATTGCAGCAGTAATTCAGGCAAAAGGAGCCCCAACTAAGTATGAGTGCTGTACATGCTCATACTTTTCAGTTGGCCAACATTTCTAAAATCCTTTTTTGTATCGGTCTTAAGTAATATTCTAATTTTCGTAGATACTGAATTTGGGATTTTAATTTGTCAGTTTTAATCATCACAATTAAATGAAATAAACATTTGAAATATCAGTCTGTGTGTAATCAATGAATATAATATCCAAGTTCACTTTTTGAATGGAATTACTGAAATAAATCAACTTTTGATGATATTCTAATTATATGAGCAGCACCTGTATTTCTAGGAAAAACGCCTAAAATAACCCAAAATGAATCAGTATTATCTCCTCAACCATCAGGCCTAGATGCATAATTCTGGTCTCCTTTGAAAAGTCAGAAGCTTATATATAAATATAAATCCATTGTATTTAACATATTGTTTTACCATTACAGACTACATGGAGATGAAATACAGAAAATTATATTTCATCCTCGCCTGGTTAAAAAGAAAAAGCTATATTTTAACATAATAAACCATCATAAGGTAGATTATAATGCACCTGAATATCTTCTAATACACCTGGAACTGTAAATTTGATGAAAAGAAACAGATACAACAGTTATTACACTTTATTTATTTATTTTTTTTAAATATACCAGAGTAATGTCCATGTTTTGGCCATATTTACTGTTTATGTTCACTTTTATTGGTAGTTATCTTAAACACTATTTCTCTCCATACAACCACGTTCCAAATAACATGAAGCTTCCAAAACATTTAAATATTGAATATAAACTGTCAATATATGACCAAAAGCACTGCCACGCTTTCAGGCCACAGCTTGAGAACAGAACATCCTACAGGGCTCTTTCTTTTTGTCTCTTCAAGACGAAGAGATTGAGGGGTTGCATGAGGTTGTAGCTCCTACAGTTCGCCAGTAGAGGCCGATAAAGGCCGCCTCCGCCAAACAAGTTCTTCCTCTATGAGAGAATCTGAGGTAAAAATTAAACTTATGACAATTCAAACACCTATTTTTTACTAGATTGTGATATGAATACTTGGACGGTTTATTTTTCTCTGTGCATTTATGTCTGACAATGTCCCATAATGAAGGATGAATGGAAATCACTTATCTGGTATCTGTGATAAATACCAATAGACTTATCAATTTTCTACTCTGTGTTCTTTCAGCTGCAATACCAGCAGTGTTAAACAGACTTCACAAGAGCTCAGGACCAAAGATTAAATATTACTGGACCTTCTCTTAGAAACCATGGCAATGAACAACTTACACTTTTAAATGGACCTTTTTTACATATTAGCCAACATCTTACTAATTATTTGAAATATACAGTTGTGAAATTATTATTAACCACACTATTTTACTAGTAGGGTGTTATTTTTGTTACCAACAGCTAGGATTGCTATGTTGAATATACCACTTTTTAACAATTTATGAGAGAATATTTAATCGTACAGCTGATGAAGAATCTTGCATATTTAATTCTTGCCATCAAATAAGACTTTAACTCAGGCAGTGACCTGCAGAAGTGATAATAAATGAAGAAACGTTTTGGGAATGCAAAGAACTGGCTCTCGGAAAGGAACGGATCTTTAAGATCAAGCTCCGTTTAAAGAGCAGTAATTCCCTCACTAGTAGAGAAAGCTTACAGGATGGTGATGCATGCAAAGGTCTTAGCTTTACAATTCCTAATATAAAATATTCTTTTTGCATGCATTCTGTAAATTAACCAAGGCTTTTCAACAAATCTTTTCGCTACTTTAGTTTATGAAAGGACAATGTTTTTCATAAAGATACAGTATTATTCACAAATAAGTTTTGTCGTCCATGAAATTAAAAATACATGATCAGAATAGCTGCAGATAAATTTCCAACCAATCAACTAAACGATTAAAACGACTAAATGGTTTCATCTCTACCCAAAATCAGTATGTAGTGTTCAGTTGGAGCCAGCAAATCCTTTCTTCTCAACTGGAGCTCATCATGATCGTCTTGTCCTCATTCTCACTGTGTGGACAGAGTCTTTTCAAGTTTTTTAGCTGCAGTATTAGGTTATGTGCAGAGCAGAAGCTTCCTTCTCTGCCAACGTTAGCTTCTTGGCAGCAACGTATCTGAACGTTAGCTTGCGGAATAAAGTTTAGCTTCAAACTAAATCTAAAGGGCTGCTGTTTTCTTTACAACTTGTTTTCAAGAAGTCTTCAACTTGGAACACCCTGCTTACAATATACAAGTCCAGTGTCTACAAATATTCGTTAGCTTACATCAGCTTTTGTACTGTTAACTGTGGCAGGGCTGTTGCATCTAATAGTCACCAGTTACATTTAGTTATTGGCTTAAAAGCTGTCTGACTTTAATATTTATTTGACATTAAAACACAACTTTTCCTCTTTGTTCAGTTTTGGGGTTTTTTAAATTTGTTCGTGTTTCTTCTATAATGGTGGACGTTACAGTTACGTGTGCTTCAGTTGAAGATGTCATATCACAGACAACCCAATCTAAATAAGTGTAAAACTTTTTATTTTGGAAAATATTTTGTTTGTTGAAAAACACTGTTTTCTTTAACATCTCATCTATCATATTAATCTTCTGTTAATTTTTAGCTGCATTCAGCTGCCAAAAAAACTGCAGCCTTAATGCTCAATTCTGATTAATTGCCAGATCTGATTTATTTTTAAGACTGTTAATGTTATTTTTAAATGTGGCCCAAATTAGTGTGAACTGGCCACGGCCTTAAAGTGACCCAAATGTG
>NW_024041039.1:1335431-1442931 GCF_014851395.1 Micropterus salmoides
GGGGAGAGTGAAAGGGAGGTAGAGGCGGAGGGGAGAGAGAAAGGGAGGTAGAGTGAAAGGGAGGTAGAGGCGGAGGGGAGAGAGAAAGGGAGGTAGAGTGAAAGGGAGGTAGAGGCGGAGGGGAGAGAGAAAGGGAGGTAGAGAGAAAGGGAGGTAGAGTGAAAGGGAGGTAGGGCGGAGGGGAGAGAGAAAGGGAGGTAGAGTGAAAGGGAGTAGAGGCGGAGGGGAGAGAGAAGGGAGGTAGAGTGAAAGGGAGGTAGAGGCGAGGGGAGAGAGAAAGGGAGGTAGAGTGAAAGGGAGGTAGAGGCGGAGGGGAGAGAGAAAGGGAGGTAGAGTGAAAGGGAGGTAGAGGCGGAGGGGAGAGTGAAAGGGAGGTAGAGGCGGAGGGGGGAGAGGAAAGGGAGGTAGAGGCGGAGGGAGAGAGAAAGGGAGGTAGAGTGAAAGGGGTAGAGGCGGAGGGGAGAGAGAAAGGGAGGTAGAGTGAAAGGGAGGTAGAGGCGGAGGGGAGAGAGAAAGGGAGGTAGAGAGGAAAGGGAGGTAGAGTGAAAGGGAGGTAGAGGCGGAGGGGAGAGAGAAAGGGAGGTAGAGTGAAAGGGAGGTAGAGGCGGAGGGGAGAGAGAAAGGGAGGTAGAGTGAAAGGGAGGTAGAGGCGGAGGGGAGAGAGAAAGGGAGGTAGAGTGAAAGGGAGGTAGAGGCGGAGGGGAGAGAGAAAGGGAGGTAGAGTGAAAGGGAGGTAGAGGCGGAGGGGAGAGTGAAAGGGAGGTAGAGGCGGAGGGGAGAGTGAAAGGGAGGTAGAGGCGGAGGGGAGAGTGTGGGGTCTCCATACAGGTATCTGCTCTGTTATTTTTTTCACCCTCCCGTTCTCTGTTTCATTCTCACACACTTTTTTGTTTTTCCATGGACACATTTGTTATTTGTAAATGTTAAGTGTTGAAGTATAAATGTTAAGTGTTGAAGTATAAATGTAAGTGTTGAAGTATAAATGTTAAGTGTGAACTATAAATGTTAAGTGTTGAAGTATAAATGTTAAGTGTTGAAGTATAAATGTTAAGTGTGAACTATAAATGTTAAGTGTTGAAGTATAAATGTTAAGTGTTGAAGTATAAATGTTAAGTGTTGAAGTATAAATGTTAAGTGTTGAACTATAAATGTTAAGTGTTGAAGTATAAATGTTAAGTGTTGAAGTATAAATGTTAAGTGTTGAAGTATAAATGTTAAGTGTTGAAGTATAAATGTTAAGTGTGAAGTAAATGTTAAGTGTTGAAGTATAAATGTTAAGTGTTGAAGTATAAATGTTAAGTGTTGAACTATAAATGTTAAGTGTTGAAGTATAAATGTTAAGTGTTGAAGTATAAATGTTAAGTGTTGAACTATAAATGTTAAGTGTTGAAGTATAAATGTTAAGTGTTGAACTATAAATGTTAAGCTGCTGTGTTCAGCAGGGCTGAGTTTTTTCTTGCCAGTTTGTCAATCAAATTTGAAGAGGCGCAGTAGAATATTGTAATGATTGGAGGTAAAGAGGAACATATTTTTTTCTTTTCATGCCATCACTGAAGAAACACACTAGAAGCCTATTGGACCATGGTTTTGTTTCTTTTATTGCCGAAAAAAAAATTGGATCAGCGTAATGTTGACACGACTCTATTGATTGAAAGACATATTTTGAGTTTCAGGAACTAAAAGTTAAGTTGGGTCAGTTAGAATATACAATTTAGTTGAATTGGTAGTGAGTCATGCTTACTTAACAAGCTGAGTTAAATAAATGGGTGGGGAATGATTGTTTAAACTAAGTATCTTCAGTTTCTGTAACTGTTATTAGTATATTCAACTTAAATGTTCTATTCCATTCCATTATGGGCTTAAGTACATTGAACGTAGTCCACTTCACTTAGTCAACTAATACTTCATTACTTAAAAAAATTTTAAGGCAACGAGTTACCTTGGTTTTTTTAAGTAGATTCTACTTATCCGGGTTTACAGTGTAAACTCAATTTTCTCCAAAGTGTTTGAGCAGACTTGGCTGAACGCCCAGTCTCTCCTGGAAACTAGCATTCCTTCCTCAGCCACGTACAGTCGTGGTCAAAAGTTTTGAAAATGACACAAATGTTAATTTTTTACAAAGTTCGCAGCCTCAATTCTTATGATGGAAATTTGCATATACTCCAGAATTTTATGTAGAGTGATCAGATGAATTGCAATTAATTACAAAGTCCCTCCTTTCAATAAAAATTAACTTAATCTTAATCATGCATGTGATTGGCAAAGGGCAAAAAAGCAGGAAAATATACTGAGACCCCCCCCCCCCCCCCCCGATCAGGCTGAAATACAGGAAAGGGACAAGCTGCACATTTAAACATAAGAAGAGATCACAACATTACATTTAATAGGACTTAATATTCAAGATTATATACAGAGATGTGTTCAAAGGCATGGCTGCCCCCAGTCTTTACCCTGGATCTTGTCTAACTCTCCTGACTCTGTCCAGGTCCTTTCTACATACGATGCTTCAGAAATGTTTAGATCAGATACAGAGATCTTTCCTGCAGGAGAAATCTCAGTCAATGTGTATAACTCAAATACATATTTAAACATAGAAACATATTGGTCTTTATACTAATGATTAACTTGAACTATAAACTTTCTATCAACCTAACAAAACACACACGATACGATATTATCACGATACTTGTGTCATGATACGATATCATTGTGATTTTAAACATATTGCAATTTATTACCTTTTTTTGTTTGTGTTCCCAAAGGAAAACTCTTTTTCTCGTGGACTGAAAAAGCAACTGATTTTATTATTTTAGTACAAAAAAGTACCAAATATAAGCACTTTTGTATAACTTTCTAACCACCTCACAATTTGATTCCGATTCAGAGGGCTGAGATGCGATTATAAAATGATTATCGATGCATCTTGATGAATAATTTTTTTTCTATACAGCAGGGGTATTCAATTAGATTTCAAAGAGGTCCAGTTAGAGAAAATTTCCTTAAGCAAAGGTCCGGAACATCAAAACGACGAACTTGCGTTATCATTCAGTACTATAACCTATAGTTGTATCAACACATGTTTTTAGTCAACAACGGACTGTCAAATCAAATAATATTTCAGTCAGTTTTCACATCAAACTGGAAGGATAATAAATAATAACTATTCAAATAATAAATTCTAAATTTAAGTAAACTAAATTAAAGTGCCTAATTGTTTAGAAAAAATGTAATAAAAAGTGTAGCTTGAAGTGATGAAGTGGAGTCTTAACCAATTTTATAATAAACACTCAACACATCATAACAAATGAACAGCTGTAATGCCTCCTCTTCTCTTTCATTTCCTCTTACAGAGCTACCACTTTCCTACTTTCTGTTGTTCAGTGAGAAACGTGAGCTCCAGCTAGCATATTGGAGATCTATGAGATATTCTGGTTTTGAACTGCCCGTGGGAGGAATGTACCTGTAAAAATCTGTACATTCTTGATTAAAAGTCATGTGAAATCTCTTTTATCTTTCGTCTCCTCAATTCGGGTGTGTTTCCAAAACATCTCTGGTGAATCTCGCAGACTCAACTCGCAAGCATCGGTATGCACAGATTTGATTGGCTGAGCAGCGTCACATGAGACGATTGGAGCACATGCGATTGGTCTGTGAGTTTCCTGGTCCTCTAAACCAGTAAAGTAAATGCTAGAAAAGCTGCGCGGGTTAAAATAGAAACGCTCCGTCACGAGGTAGTAAGTCTCAATAATAAATGGGCTGTAGGTCGGCGGTCCGGAGAGGACGGCGGCTGGGTCCGGATCCGGACCGCGGTCCGCCTATTAGTGACCTCTGCTATACAGGATCTCTGGACAATTACTAAGCATTAAATATGCACATTAAAAGAAACATTTCCTAATTAGCTTAAAAGGACTAGTTTGTGTCCCAAATTAACTTTTTCATTAATTTACATTAACTTCAGCTCAATGGTCTCTCATTACATTTATACTTCAACACTTAACATGACAACCAGCTGTCAGACTCAGAAAACTGAAATATAATAATCAGGATGTTCAGTCTGTGTACAGGACAGAGCTGCACACCAGTTCAGTCTGAACTTGTACTTGATGTTAGTAATGACATACAGCTGAGCAAATGAAAATGACTTTGTTAATAATTTAGCTAATGTTACATAACAGCCATAAAACATGCTGTACAGGAGAGATGTTAGCCAGCGCTAACAGCTTTCACTTTTCTAGACAGGAAAACTACAGACTTTTATCAACGGACACCCTGTAAACTACACGACACATTTACTACCAGGGTTATTTTCAGGAAACGTCTGGTGAGCGTGCCGTTATTCCCTCCATGCGTTACCTATAACCTGCCTACGTAACACGTAGCATCTGCTGCGCGCGGCCGTGAGAGGACAACAACAGCTGCAGCTTCTGAGCTGTTCATCATAAACTTTGGCTTTAAAACTTCATACAAACGAAGAAGCACTGAACGCAAAATAGGTTAGTAACCTGTGGTGATTAAACATGTTCAGCTCAGCATTGGCCATCTAACGTAAGCTTGCTTCTTGCTTCAGCTACGACCTACGAGAGGTTAACTCCGACTGTCGTTCGTTATGAAAAGATGAATGAGGGTTTGTTTGCTTGCCAAATTTGTGGTGGTCAATTAATGTAATTATTTACGTCCCGCTGGCTGCCGTCACGTTAATTATTACCATTATGGTACCATGGTTGTGCTCTGTAAATGAAAAACAGGTTACAGTTACAGAATTCCTTATAGCCATGCAGTTTTATTAGCAATCTGGATTGAACGCAGCAGGTGATACAGCATTCGTAATAACCACGAGAGACTTAAGACATGACTTGGACTCTAGCTCAGACACTTGAAACTTGACTTGGACTCTAGCTCAAAGACTTGACTTGGACTCTAGCTCAAAGACTCGAGACTTGACTTGGACTCTAGCTCAAAGACTCGAGACTTGACTTGGACTCTAGCTCAAAGACTCGAGACTTGACTTGGACTCTAGCTCAAAGACTTGAGACGTGACTTGGACAAAGACGTGAGCATCTCTGCTGCTTCTAGCTGCCACCCCTGTAGAGCAACACACTCCCCCTGTTCTGTTTTACATCTGTTTTGCCTACTAGGTATTGTTATAAATATTGTTTAACTTTGTTCAAGTTGAGAAATACACATTTCAAAATCAGTATTTTGCGCATTCCTTGATAACTAAGCCAGTACCATTTGTTTCATTATAATCGCATCGCGACTCCCACTATTGTTCACAATAATTGCAATATGACTTTTTCTCCAAATCGTGCAGCCCAAGTTGGCACACTGCCACCTCCTTACTTTTCAGATTATAGTGCAACACTGTTGATTCCATGAATATAAAAATGTGCAAAGTTCACATTAAAAGCTAAAACTGTATTTAAGTCCGGCGTTCTCACAGAGCTGACGTGATGATGGTAAATCTTCAGGGTTCAGTCCACAGGTCCAGAGGGAGCACGTTTAGATTCAGTTAAAGTTTGTCTTGAGATGAACTCTTTTAAAAAAAAATTATTAAAGATTTTTGGATGACCAAACCTGACCTGGTGGGATGAGCCAGCTAAGACTAATTTTACTGGGGTTTAAGGACCAGTGTTTAACTGTGTGCACCTGTAAACCTCTGCCATTATGGAACTGCAACAGGTGCCTGCTTCTCCAGATTGGAAACATGGTGGTCTTGAAGAATCAAAGAGAACCTTTTATTTAAGATTAAATTTCTTCCCCTCAGCTGGCGCCAACATGAGCGAATCTGCGTCTCTTTGCATCAACTAGATTTTGCTTTGCTTTCAGTCTCAACAAAACACTAACTGCAAATTTAGATAGATATTTTAAGGAAATTCCACTAAGGAAACTATAACAAGATAACAATAACAACAAGTGTGTGACGACAGCACGATTGGGAGGAGGAAGCAGGACAGTATGTAGTCGCAGCCACGATAACATACATGCTGCCAAAAAATATGAAGTTACTGTTGTTTATTTGTCAGTTTGTAGAGATGCTACAGGAGGAGGAGGCAGGAGGAAACAGCTAACATTTCTCTGAAAAATGTTCACAACAAAGCAGCGTGACTGTGTTGGTGGACTTTAAGGTGACTACTGTGAGCAGAGGTTTTCCCACGTTGTTCAAAACTGTACGGTTTCTCTCCAGTGTGAACACGTTTGTGGACTTCTAGGGCACCTGACTGAGTGAAAGTTTTCCCACATTGGTCACACCAGTACGGTTTCTCTCCAGTGTGAACACGTCGGTGAATTTTTAGCTTACTTGACTCAATGAAAGCTTTGCCACACTGGTCACAGCTGTACGGTTTCTCTCCAGTGTGAATACGTTTGTGAACTTCTAGGGTACCTGACTGAGTGAAAGTTTTCCCACACTGATCACACCAGTATGGTTTCTCTCCAGTGTGAACACGTCGGTGAATTTTTAGTTCAGCTGATGTAGTGAAAGTTTTCCCACACTGGTCACAGCTGTATGGTTTCTCTCCTGTATGAATACGTTCGTGGAGTTTCAGTTTACCTGATCTAATGAAAGTTTTCCCACACTGGTCACACCAGTACGGTTTCTCTCCAGTGTGAATACGTTGATGGATTTGTTGTTCACCTGATGTAGTGAAAGTTTTCCCACACTGGTCACACCAGTACGGTTTCTCTCCAGTGTGAACACGTCGGTGAATTTTTAGTTTACGTGACGCAATGAAAGTTTTCCCACACTGGTCACAGCTGTATGGTTTCTCTCCAGTGTGAATACGTTTGTGGACTTCTAGGGTACCTGACTGAGTGAAAGTTTTCCCACATTGGTCACACCAGTACGGTTTCTCTCCAGTGTGAACACGTTGGTGGATTTTTAGTTCACCTGACTGATTGAAAGTTTTCCCACACTGGTCACACCAGTACGGTTTCTCTCCAGTGTGAATACGTTGGTGGATTTTTAGTGCACCTGCTGTAGTGAAAGTTTTCCCACACTGGTCACAGCTGTACGGTTTCTCTCCAGTGTGAAAACGTTTGTGGATTTCTAGGTTACCTGACTGAGTGAAAGTTTTCCCGCACTGGTCACAGCTGTACGGTTTCTCTCCAGTGTGAACTCTCTGATGAATCTTTAAAGCGGAAGATCTTGTGAAGGATTTGTCACAGTGCTGACAGCGGTGACGTTTGAGTTCATCTCTTCCTCTCTGTTCCTATGGCAACAGAGTGAAAGACAGTAAGTGAGATGTCAGGTGGAGGAAGCTATTTAAATTACTTTTAGAACACGTCTGTGGAACACAATGCTGAAGTTTGACTAATGCATTACCAACTGTGACAACCAACTGCAGGGGTGTGTCCACAGTGGGGCCTGGGGCACCACAGACTTCTGTATTCAATTCAATTTTCAATTCAATTTTATTTATATAGAGCCAAATCACAACAACAGTTATCTCACAGCACTTTTCATAAAAGAGCAGGTCTAGACCGTACCGTCTGTAGGAATCTGATTGATCATCACAGATGCCCCCATGAAATTTTCTTAATCATCTATCACCACATTATCGAGATGCATCATGAGAAATGTACGATTCATTGTGGTTCAAGCTTGAGCCACACCACAGTTCTGTAAAGATGACGAACGTCCTAAACCTTTAATACAGATGTTCCTGAAACTTCCTCTCTTCGTTATGAAAGTGCTGCAGATCAGCGTTCCCAAAATTATTTTAGGGGGACGTTCCATATTTGTTATTTTATGGTCACATAGCAACATTACAAAGAGGACATTTGGGACATAAGCAGAACGTTCCCATGTGGTCCTTTGTTGGCCATATGAGAACGTTTTGTTACATACTTATTCTGAACGTTCCCATACGGTTCCTTGTTGTCACATGGTGTCACGATTCTGTCTGCTTTGTGTTTTTACTTTCTAGTTCCCTGGTTTTTGGGGGTTTAGTATAATCAGGTATGTGATTGGCAAAGGCCAAAAAATCAGGAAAATATACAGAGACCCCCCTACACCCTGATCAAACAAGTTAAGTTATTCGGTGGATGTGTCGCAGTGGGAATCAAAGACAAGTGTCTAATCCACTGCACCATCGCCACCTCTATATTAATTATTTTGTATTAATTTTTACCATACTTCACAATATCTAATGAATAAGAGATAGCAGCAAAGGTCGCGGCCTGTTCAATTTACCATTCATTTCCAAAATTCAAAAAACAGTTGCCTCTCAACTCCATCTTCATCTATCCCACAATAACCTGTATGAACAGTTACAGTTCCAGTCTGGATTCCGTCCACTTCATAGCACTGAAACAGCACTTATCAAAATCACCAATGACCTCCTTGTGGCAGCTGATTCTGTACTACTTACCATTCTCATCCTCCTCGACCTGAGTGCAGCCTTTGATACCATCTGTCACTCTGTTCTCCTCAACAGGTTATCTTCTATCGGCATCACTCACACTCCGTTAGACTGGTTCACATCTTATCTTTCAGGCCACACTCAGTTCGTTCAACTTAAGTCTTTTAAATCCTGTCCCTCCCACGTCACTTCAGGTGTGCCCCAGGGCTCTGTCCTGGGGCCCTTACTTTTCATCATTTATCTCCTTCCTCTGGGCAATATCTTCTGCAAATTTAATATTCAATTCCACTATTATGCTGATGACACCCAGCTCTACCTCTCGACCATCGTCCTCTCTCCCCCCCACCTCCCTCACTGACTGTATCTCGGAAATAAAAACCTGGTTTACTAATAATTTCCTCAAATTAAACAGTGATAAAACCAAGGTCCTCCTCATTGGAACTAAATCCACTTTATCCAAAACCGACAGCTTTTCACTTACTATTGATAATTCCACCGTTTCACCCTCCCCCCAGGTTAAGAGTCTGGGAGTCATCCTTGACAGCACTTTATCTTTTCAGTCCCACATCAATAACATTACCCGGTCTGCCTACTTCCATCTACGAAACATCAATCGCCTCCCTTACCCCCCCACACTGCCGCCATTCTTGTTCACAGTCTTGTCACTTCCCGTTTGGACTACTGCAACTCTCTCCTTTTCGGCCTCCCTCACAAATACCTTCATAAACTTCAACTGGTCTGGAATTCAGCTGCCCGCATCATAACTCGAACACCCTCCATCCACCACATCACTCCTGTTGTCCAACAGCTTCACTTGCTCCCGGTCCTGTCCCGTATCCAATTCAAAGTCCTTCTGTTAACATTCAAGGCCATCCACAACCTTGCCCCTCCGTATTTGTCTGATCTCCTGCAGGGTCCAACTTCCACCCGCTCCCTTAGATCCTCTTCCTCCATACACCTGTCTGTCCCCCCTGCTTGTCTCACCATCGCCCCTTGTCTCTGAAACTCTTTACCCACCCCAACTTAGAAACATCGATTCATTCTCCCATTTTAAATCGCAACTCAAAACACATCTGTTTAAAACTGCCTACCTCATTTGATGTAAATTCTTTGCTTTTAGCTTGTTTTAATGTTCTTAGTTTTGCTGCTTTTAAATGTCTTTGCATCCCTGTACGGTGTCCTTGAGTGCCGAGAAAGGCGCCTTAAATAAAATTTTATTATAATAATTAATTTAATAATTAATATTATTAAAACGGCAGTCCACAACCAACGGGTGACGTAATGATGACTACATCCATTTCTTATACACAGTCTATGCTTCTGACAAACTCCCTTGCCGGCCCCTGGTATGCTGTTCAAGGAAGTACAAGCAGTCTTTAGGATTATCAGCATTGTCTTCGATGCTGTGTTCAAAAGCCCTCATGAAGGTGTGATATTGCAAAGGATCACCATCAAAAACCTGAATGTCTCTTTTAGGCAGAAATGAAAGAGATTGTTGCTGAATCAATAAAGCATTTCATTTTGTTTTTCCAAAACCGTAATTAATTGCAAGGTACACCCAGGATTCTCAAAGTTAAATTTAAGACTTTTTAAGACCTTTTTAATACCATTTAGGATGAACTTTAATACCAACTTCAATGCCATATAATGGAAATCTGAATGAATTTGAAGCCCGAGAAAAACAGTATTTACGAACTTGCCTAAATTTAATACATTCGTATTTAACACACTATAGCTTTTTGGGGTGTTTTTGTACTCTGATAACATAAAATGAATCAAGGACGTCACTTTATGTTGAAAAGTGGTGGGGACATAGGAGTTCAGATTAGGGGTGTGGCTCACATGCACGATTCCCTATATTGGGTCACGAGAACAAGATATTTTAACACTATTTTGAAGAAATATTCAATGCTGTACAAATATACAAATGGGGGGTCTGGGGGTTGTCCCCTAGAAATTTTTGAGCACTTAATTAACTAACAGTTAATTTCCTGCATTCTGGAGACATTTTCTACACCAATTTATGGTAGAATTGTCTTGTGATTCAGGTGAAAATTCAAAGAATATAATAGAAAGAATATAATGCAGTACTCAGCAGCTTGTTTTTTTAGCTTAAGTTACTTTTTTTTAAAGATGTTTATTCTGTTGAAGAAAAAGGACTGAAAAAAGGTTTTACTCATGCATATTTGTTGACAAAGAATTTATCATAATTGTTTTGAATGTTCTACCTCAGATTTGTGAAGTGATCCACTCAAGTGTTTGTCATGTTCTGACCATTAAGAAAAGTTTAAACCACAATTAACCATCAAGTTTCTTCAACTTTTACTCAGGAGCAAAAATCAGCCTTCAAACTCAAAGGAAATAACAATTTGATCCTTACCGTGATAATTATCGATTTTGAAAGATATGAAACTTTTATTGTAATAACATTTTTGGCCGTATTGCCCAGCCCTAGCTGATGTTAATAAAATAATTAGGGATGCAAACTAGTCTTTTTCTTCTTCTTTTGGATTTTAAAGCGCAAATTAAATCGAATCGTGAGGTGCCCAGAGATTCCCACCCCTAAAATTTATACTGCATGTGAGCTCCTTCTCTTTGCATTTTAAAATATTGAACCAGATGTTTTGAACATGTGTAACCCTGAAAACAGCTTTTAAAACACTGATCAGTCATCAGAACAAACTTTCCTGTGATTGGTGCTTGTGTAGTTTTCTTGTGCGCCACACCTGATGGAAACAGGACTAGTGAACGACGTTACAAGAGGGTCCAACTGCAGACCGGTCAGGACATGAAATACATGCAAAAACTACAAAATAAAAGCATGCGATTTAAAAGGAAACGCATAAAAAATTTTATCACGTAGACATAGGGGGAGGGTTTTTGTTGTTGATTTATATTTAATTATTTAGTCAACATTGTAATAGGAAACTAGCAGGCTAATTCCTTAATTTGAGCCTATTCTACTTAGCAGTTAACGTGCAAGTGTAGCAACAAAGCAGACTGTGCATCGCTTCAATCATTCAACTAGTCACAGGATCTTTTTTTTACAGGCAATATTTATTTATTCTGTCAAAACAGGATGTTAATTCCGTCGATCCAGCAGCCACATCCATCCACAGAAAAACATTGTCGTTGATTAAGAGTGTAACTTAGCCTCTCTTCCAGTCTTAAAAAAAACCCCACACATACTTCTCATTCATAATTTCCCTTTAAAGAGTAATATAAAATAGCATTTTACTGCTATCAGCTGAATTTAATAGGAAAAAACGGACAACTGTATGAACTGGACTACAATTTGAGCTTGGTGGGGGTCTGTAGTATAACGGACGTTACCGGCGGAGATTAATAAATAAATAAATAAATAATAGAAGCCTGGACAGAGACTTCTTTGCGTGGTCAACACTTTCTCTCGCTTTTGAAACTTGAACTTTGTTGCCGTATCACACACATCTGAGGCGAGTAGTGGGCTGATGTGTGTGATACGGCAACAAAGTTCAAGTTTCAAAAGCCTGAAACAAACCAACAAAGACTGCTGCTCAAGGAGAGACGCGCATCCGCCCTTTATGGTATCATATTAATTATTAATCATATCATAATGACATTCATGTGGTGCGCAGCGTAGTTTGATTGGAAAACATGTTTATTTTAGTGTGTTTATCTTATTAATGTAATGTACATATATGATTAAAAATAATGGTTGTTGGTAAATGAATTACTGAACCCCACAGATTCACGATTAAGAGCTCAGACCTCCTTATGGACCGTAACTAGAACCCTGCTGGACTATCAATCTGTAAAATCTGTAAAAATGAACACACATGCAAAACAACAACATGTATCGATCATTTTGTAAATATCCACTTTTTAAAAATGAATGGAGACACAAAAGTTAGTAGCCTACTACTATACATACTAGTGAGAGCAGCAATAAATACATGTCGGTTTAAATGTGTTCTTCCTTTCATAGGGAAACAGGCTGAGGTGTTGGAGCGCAGAGACGCTGTTCGCTGCAGCAGAGCGCCCAGATTAACCTGTCACACAGCTTCGTACCATCGATCGCGTTTCTATTCCGCTATGTTTGCAACATGAAGATCTGGACGGCTTACGTATTTGACGCCATCCCATCAGGCACCATCATGCTTTTTAGATATACTGGCAGACTTCCACCTGCTTCTGTCTCCCTCCCCGATGTGGCTGAATCACCAGTAGGTAAAATCTGTTTTTCCCAACTTCCTCGAAATAATAAGAACATCCGTGCTTTATTTCAGAAAGAAATAGTTTCTATTACAAATGTTTAATTTTACTGGAACCGATTTGTAAATGACACTGACTGGAAAAAGGTTTGGATGATTCCTCACAGATACTTGAAAGTAAACAAGGTGAAAGTGTCGTTCAGAAGAAGTCACAGATATTACCCTGCAAATCATTACATGGTTAAATTAAAGAGACATCAATACAAACTGTTCTTTTTGTGAAGACCACCCAGAAACTGTTTGGCACCTCTTTTGGTTTTGCTCACACAACAGAACATTTTGGCAAAACCTCAGCAGATTAATCATTGACCTCATCTATAAAGACTTTGCCTTACTGTGGAAGAATGTTGTATTTTGCTTTTATAGAAGTCAAAGTGAAGAAAAGTTGTACTTCATTATAAAATTATTAATTCTTTCGGCAAAATTTCACATTCATAAATGCAAATCCAGCGCTAAAAAAACCTAATTTTATACTTTTTTTCCACAAAGTTGTGCCTTATATTAATCTGATTTCTGGCTCCAACAACAGAAAGGCAGTTAAAACTGTCAACATGTGGTCCTCTCTCTCTTTGTAATGACCTGTAGGCGGCTGTGTTTTATATATGTATTTGTATACTGTTCTGTATATCTTTATAAGTCACATCTGAATTGTAACCCCCATTTATGCATTAAAGATGACTTTAAATTAAAAAAGGAAAACATTTTTTGGGACATTTTATTGTCATTTTGCAGCGACACAGTCTCCTCCATGATCACATCCTCTCTTTGAATCATCGTGCAGCTGAGATGTAGCCTGCAGACTCCACTCAGAAGCAGAAATTATCTGTTCATGTTCAACAACGTCAGTTTCTATTTTATCTGTAAATGCCAGGGGTATTAGAAACCAGTTAAAGAGACAAAGGTGCTGATTTTTATTTTATCCAAGAAACTCACGCTGTAGAAACAGATGTATCATTTTGGAGTCAGTGGGAAAGATGTGTGGTTTTCCTCTGGTAGGAACAGGTCAGCAGGGGTCGCTGCACTACAGGGAAAGTTTAATGGTCATATTATCAGCCACGTAACAGATGTTAATGGTAGATGGATAATTCTCCTAGTAGATACAGACCAATCTCAATTTCTTATTATAAATATTTATGCCTCCAATAACAAACAAGACAGCACAATTATATTTTCAGCAATAGAGAATAAAATTAATCAGCTGTTATTACAGATCCCCTCAGCTAAAGTTTTATGGGGAGGAGACTTTAATACAGTGATGGATGAAAACATGGATAGATGGCCTCCTAAAGATAAAGTAATGAGTGATTTAGGAAACATATGTGGTAGGATGGATCTTATTGATATCTGGAGAAATAGACACTTGAACCAAAGAATATATACAACAATCACACACAGACTTCTGGTTGATCTCCTCAGATGTAGAAGACAAGGTGGATTAGTGAGAATAGAACCCTCTGTTTTTACAGATTTTATGGCTATTATGATTATAGTAAATATGAGGTAACTAATAAGGACTATTGGAAATTAAATCAAACACTATTAGAAAATAAGGAATTTAAAAATGAAGCCCAAAAAATTATTGACA
Organism: Micropterus salmoides; assembly: GCF_014851395.1. NCBI lineage: Eukaryota > Metazoa > Chordata > Actinopteri > Centrarchiformes > Centrarchidae > Micropterus > Micropterus salmoides. The sequence continues at coordinate 1,349,630 of NW_024041039.1, forward strand.
AATATTGGAGACGAGCAAATTTATTGAACGAGTTTGAAAAATGCTGGAAATTTATGAAATACGAATTTAGAAATTTTACATTGTCATTTGGGAAACGGTTTGCTAAAGCAAGTAAAGAAAGAGACCCGGATAATTACAAATATGATAAGATTATTAGAGAAAGTACGTTTATCTGGAGAAGAACTGAAAGAACCGTCATCTCTACAACTTGAATTGGACTAAATATATGAAGAAAAGGCGTCTTCGTCAGATCCAGAAGAAAGTGACTAGAACAAGGTGAAAAATGCACTAAATACTTTTTTAATCTAGATAAAAGAAACTATGAACAATCATCACTTTGTAAACCTAGAATCAATAACATAGAATGTCAAGATGAAAGAACAATTTCGCAATATGTAGCCAATTTCTATCAGACGTTATACGATACCGATTCTGAAAATGAAGGCAATATAGATTTGTTTCTTAAAGACATAGAAAAAAGCATTAAGGGCATTGATGACAGTTTTAAATCAGTCTGTGACAAGAAAATTAGTTTAACAAAAATGTATTGACTCTCTTAAAGAAAATAAATCTAATAAGTGAATTTTATAAAGTCTTTATTAAGACTGTTGCCCCATTTTTAGTGTCTGTATTTGAAGAAGCCAAAGAAAAAGGAGCTACCACCTACTCTGCATCAAGGTCTTATTAAATTGATCCCCAAACCAGAAAAAGATAAATTAAATATTGAGAATTTGAGGCCAATTAGTCTATTAAATAATGATGCCAAGATATTTGCTTTGATCTTTGCAAAAAGATTAAAATCAGGATTGAATAATATTATTGATGAAGAACAATCTGGATTCATACCTGGTAGAAATATATGCAACAACATGCGGTTAATTCTAGATATGATTGATTATAATTAATATATAGTGGACAATAGTTTTATTTTTTATTTGTTGACTTTTATCAAGCATTTGACACAATAAGCCATCAGTTTATGTTTAAAGTCATTGAATGCTTTGGATTTGGAAACCAATTTCTAAATGCTGCCAAAACACTTTATAAAAGGTGCAACAGCTCAGTTAAAACACGGCCCCTAGATTTGATATTGGTGACAAGGTCGTCCCCTCAACCCCTTTCTGTTCCTTCTGGTAACACAAATTATGGCCGTACAGTTTCAAGGTACAGTGACCTTAAATAGAGAATTTAAATGATCTCAACTGGCAGATACAACTATTTTTCTGTCAAATAAAGAGGAAGTGATCAAAGCAATTAGTTTAATGGAGGATTTTTCTATTATTTCAGGCTTAAAAATGAACCTGAACAAATCTGTATTATTACCACTTAAAGAATGTGACCAATCAGAAGTAGACACATACCTGTGAGGAACACCGTTACATACCAAGGTGTAGTTACAGACAGGAATGAGAAACTCTGTAGTAATCAAAACTTCAGCCCTATAATTGGTAATAACGGCAGAGTTCTACTTTCTAAAGCTGAGGGAACATCCAGATCTGTCTGTGTCTCCTTATCGTTGGAAATGCCGGAAGTAATACACAAAAAATTAGATGCAATCCTATTTAATTTCATATGGAGGATTAAATATCATTATTTAAAGAAAGATATCTTATGTAACACAAAAAGAAATGGAGGTCTGGAGGTCTTTGGAGGTTTTGAAACTTTAAACAATACTTTCAAAATTAAATGGCTAATTAAGTTAATTACAGAAAAAGATAATATTTGGAACGCCAAATATAATAATAATAATAATAATAATAAATTTTCATAAACAAGCTCTGCTGGCCTGGAAGTTAAATTACAAGCATAATTTTTCACCAACTAATTACTACATTTGGAACAACAAGAATATTCAATATAAAAATAAATCACTGTATTATGAGATATGGGGTGCCAAAGGTGTTGTATTAGTTAAACAGCTCGTCGGTGCTGAAGGGCAGTTACTAACTTATGTTTAACGGTTACGCCAAAGGAATATGCAGTGGTTTCTGATGCTGTGCTGCAACTTAGAGGTTTGGTTAGTGAGGTCTCAAGGATCCAACCATGTAATAGTAGTTTATTCCTTGGAGAAATTGACATTACTAAAAATAAATGTTGAAATAAATATATCAGGAACTGCATACAAGGAATAACTCCTCTGGACTTCACTTTATGGAGAAATTAATTGGCAGAAAATGTGACTTATTGTAGACAAATTCTGTCTTAACAACAAAGTAAAAGAGGTTTCCTTTAAGATATTACATCGTATATATCCGGTTAAAAAAAACGTTTGAGAGATTTAGATTGAATATTGAGTTTTCTTGCACTTTCTGTCAATTCCATGAAGAAACTATTTGTCATTTATTTTATTAATTTATACACTGCAGAATGTTTTGGTGGAAAACTGGACAAACATTTCAACTTCAGGAAAAGGACGTAATTTTTTTGTACAGTTGGTAAATTCCACATCCACAAGAAAAAATGGACAGACTCCAAACCAAACTTTGGACACTTTCTCAAAGAACTGCATCAGTATAGCATCAAATCTAACTGTGTGTTTGACAAATTTCTTTTGGACAGATGATATATTACTTTGAATTGATGTTTTTATTTTTTATGTCCTGCCTTTGTTATTATTTCTGTATGTTGTCTTCTTATATAGCAGCTCCTGACTGTTCTGTGTTTTAAATTTCAATTAATTAAATAAATAAAGTTATCGGACCGTATTTGCTGGTTTGCAGTCAGCGGATCCTGCAGCACGTCGTGAACTGTCACCTGTTAAACTGTCACACCTGAAGTCCTGAACACTGACCTGAACACCGGGGCTGTCGGAGCTCGAGCCTGCCGCTGGGCTCCCGGGGACCCCGCTCCGGGGCTCCCGGTTCCGCCGGTCCATCCCGGTCTCCTCCCGGACTGCTCTTCAGGCTGAGATCCCTCTGAAACTGCGGCTCAGGGCGGTTCCCGGCCACCGTAGTGCAGCAGCAGCTCCCGGCAGGTCCGGTTCTTCCGTCCCAGCTGACTTCACCGCGCCAAGTTCATGACGCCATTCGCGTTAGCTGGAGGGCTAAACCGGAAGTTAGCCCGCACGGCCGGAAACGCCGCAGCGCCACCGCCGACCAGCGTCTGTCGGTGTAACTGCAGAGCGACCTTCAGCAGCATCTGGAGTCATGGAGGGGTTCAGATTCAGACCGTCTGGAGTTTCCAGCTGTGTGATAAAGTCCTTCAGGAGGTTCGTGTTCACCTCTTCCTCTGGACTTCAGGCAGCTTTAAGATTCCAGCTCATATTTTGCTGCCGTGCTCTTTTTTCCATAATAAAGTTGCCTTTAATCAAAGAAGAACCAACTTACTGGACTGCTGATCTTCCGTTATAGGAGGCGCGGCTGCTTTCTGTTGAAGCTGACAGGATTATCTGTCATCATCTCTTTGTTCTTCATCTTTATTGTCTTTATCTGTCTGTTACTGAGCAGCAGGTGGAAGCTCTGTTAGATTCTGACGGAAAATCCGGAGGTTTCTTTGGAGCCCAAACAGACTCAGAGGCCAAACAGTGGGCTTCTGTTTTCCACAAGTGATGCAGTTAATCAGAAAACAGGAGATTTAATCAGGAATGCGAGAAGACGATAGAGAGATTTTCCTGCTTCCACCACCTGTTCAGGTGCTGCTGCACAGACGACGCCGGACGTTTTATTGGTTCAGGATTATCCAGCATACAAGTTGTATTAAATTCATACAAGTTATCACGTTTAAATGTTCTATAAATGTACACGAGAGCAGAACTCTGAATGTTTTTATTACATTTGTATACAATTCTAAATAGTCTGAGTCTCAAGCTCACATCAGGTCACAAAGATATAGAGTTTGATTAAAAGAGCTAAATAATCTCCTAAAACAGCAGCTCACTGTAGTTTTTAAGAGGAGGAAGTGGTTAATCATTTTAATATTGTACTGAACATTAACATAAACTAACATGAACATGCTGAACAGACGATCTTCATTTAGGGCTAAAGCTACAGCTTAACATCAAGTCATTGCTGATCACCGCTTCAGGGCTTTCAGATTGTTATTAGTTAAGAATAAGAAAATCTTTATCACCGTCCATCCTCCCAGCAGTGAGCTGCAGTCAGAATCCACTGCTTACGGATCAGTGATCCACCACAGCGGGGCCGCCGTTGACCATTTACTGCCATCAGTTTCACAGACGCTCTGTAGTTCCACATTCTTCACTCCAATGATTCTCTTGAAACCTGAAAGAGAAAGTCCGCCATTAGGTGGCTTTTCACTCTAGAAGGTCATCTGGGAAAATGTGCAAAAAGGTGTGAGCTTCCTTTGAACACCCAGTATTAGTTTATTTAAATTTCCCACATCCAAAACACACTAATGCAACTAAAGTGCACATCTCAGAACAACAGTAACAGTCTGTGAAGATTCTCTGTCATGCAGGTCATAGTTATCCAAGGAAGGTTAAAATCAAAGGCAGTTGGACGTGGTTGAAGATTTTCAAACTAAGAGGTGTCCATCACCTTGTGTCGGGTCAGATGTTAAGCCTGGTCCCCACCTTCACCAACTTAATAAAACTTGGTCAAAAAATACTCTATTAAATCCCCACAACAGTCAAAAAACTTGCAGACAAGAACTTCTCTGGAGACGGTCAAGAGTCGGTGCAAAAAGAGTTTATTCCAAAACAGGACAGATAAACCCGTCCAACATCCCAGCAGGCCGGAGGATGAAGTCCCTCCTACGGTCTGCAGCCTTATATACATCTCTTCTGGCTGGTTGCCCCTCCTCTCCTCATGATGAACTTCTTCTCCTCTGTTCTCCAGCTGTCAGTTATTACTATATTGTTGACTTTCTACATCTTTATACTACTGGATAAGAAGTTCATCATTTACATTTCAACTTCAGTCTCACTGTGTTTTTTAAAGGTTACTGTGCTTAATTTGACACACAATTGTATTTTTTAAGCAATGAATATAAGAATAACATAAGTAAAGTTGCATTTTTCATTAATGCTTGGTTTCTTACAGCATTCTTGATGTTCTGCTTCTGCTTCCTGCTTTTCATCTGTCTGTCGTGTTTTTTGCAAAGCAAGAATTCCTTCAGCAGGTTCACTCAAAGTTCACACTGGCAATAATAACCAGAGGCCCAAACCTCTTAATCAGTAATTAAGCATGTAGTCTTAATATTAATATTAATCACAACATAACAGTAGACCCAAGCATGCACTGTCACAGTGTCGGCAGATCTTGCACACCTGCAGTCTCTCCTGTGGTCATAATCTACAGTAGATGACACCTGGACAAGACGAAACATCTGCAGCCTCTTCCTGCAGTCATTCCTCCCACTCAAGAATCTAACAGTGAGCTTGTTTCTGTGTTCATGACTTAGAAGTAAAAACCGAAGCACATATGATTAATGATTAATACTAATAAAATGGTTAAAAATGATGATATAAGAATGATTACTTATTGATTAAAGTAACTGATTAAAGATAATAAAACTGATTAAAATGATTAATAATCATTATTAATATTGATTAAGGATAATCACTGATGACTGTTTCTTGCCTGATGTCTAACTTTTTGTCTGCACTGCTCCCCTCTCTGAGTCCGGCATGCCCTCTGCTGATCACACTATTTTAACCAAAACTCTGACTTTGTGGAATAAGCTGGTGTCTCTTTGCTGTTTGCTATAGACGGGACATTTTCCTCTGCTGGGGTTTTTGATGATGCCTTTCTGTCTCATTCTGCTCCCAGAGCACACATGTGCTACTGTTACTGGCAGCTAGACACAGAGAGGACCACACGCTCTCAGAGCTTTAGAGTTTCAGCGTTGTGATCTTAACTTTACACTATAAAATAACTCTTTAACTGGTGACAAGAGCTTTAGAGTTTTGACACTGTGATCCTAACTTCTACCCTCTTAAATAATACTTTAAATGATGAACACTGAACTTAATGGAATGATGAATACAATTAATAACAACAATTCATCACTTGCTGACGACCCCACAGGTTAAATAGACTCTGAACTGAAGACGCCTCCCTGATAACAGCCGAAACATCTTCTAGTATCTACATCCAGGTGCGGTCACTTTCCTTTCGTCTGCAATCAGGGTGGAGTCTAAAGCCTGGACAGGAGTGTCCGTGGGCCAGTCAGCGTGTGGAGACGGTGGACCAGCGGGTGGCCAGCGGGTCGGACTGCAGTTGAGGTGTGTGCTCATGATGTACTCGCTCTGTGGAGGAAGGGTGTTTGTTCTTCAGTGAAGCTGCGTGTGTGTTCAGTTAAGTAGGTTGTCTGCTAAGTAACCTCATTTAAACCACTTTCTCTTTTTTAAGAGAGTAGTTTTTAGTTGTGCACCAGTGTTGTTTGTGAGTATTTAACTTTAAATGAAATAAATTTCCTTAATTTGCTTGCACATAATCTGTTCCTTGTTTCTTTAAGGCCGGTTTTCATTTTAAATTGTTACTCCTCTCCTTCTTCTGGGCTTGAGCCACATGAGGACGTAACAGTACACGAGTGTGAAAAGGAGAGCCAGGAAAATTGCAGCCTACGGAAACTATGTATGATTTAACCTGAGAAGCAGACGTATAACCAACAGCCCATATCTAGGCTCCATGGTAGAAGGACACAGAGCAGGAATGATCCTGGTAAAGGACAGATCCACCTCACCGTTGAAGCCCAGAATAAAGAGTTTGACATCTTACTCCACAAACTGGAAACACATTCGCACAGTGCAGAACTGGGAAGGTTTGCCAGTACTTTGCCAAACCATTCTCAGCCTTTCACCTGTACACTTTAAAAAAATCAGTCATCTAAATAAAGCAGTCTGGGGTTCAGCCTAAGGACACCTGACCTGCAGACCCGTTCTACCTGTTCACAGTGAACATCTGTCTGTCTCTGGCAGCTCTGAATCATTTAGTGTAAACTCTGCGTTCGGCAATCTTTATCTTTCACAGCCTTCCTATCTGTTTACATGTTTCCTCCAACTCTATCACTTAATTTCATTTGGTTTTCCCAGAAGGAGATGAAATATAATCAACCTATAATTATCATTATAATATAATAAACAACAGTGAGTTGTAGAGGGATGAAATGTTAAAAGAATTGTTGATAACTGTTTACTTTAACTGAGGAACTTCAAATGTCAGATAATATCTATAATGGGGGGTGATGAGCTCTGTTCATGGCCTATATTAAATAACTTGTCGTTAACATCGTTAATATCTCTCTCTCTCTCTCTCTCTCTCTGCGTTGGGGTGGAAGCTGTGGTCTTAACTTTAGGTTTGTGTTTTCTTTAAACGCGATCGTTGCCTCTGTTGTGTTTGTCATCTTCGCTGCTCAGAGTATTTTCATTTTTAACTGTCCGCTGAAGGTTAAACAGGAGGTTTTTGATAACGTTATAGGCTCCCAGGTACATAGTCAAATGTTTTGTGGGTTTATTAAAATGGAGGAGCTCACAGAGTTTTTATCTCGTCAATTTGCCTCATAGTCTGATAGTAGCCTGTAGTACCTCCATCGTATTTTATTAAACGTAACTGGCACAGAACGTCTGTCGTGCGTGCAGTGAATGTATCCAGATGTGAATTTTAATATCTCAGTGTTACACAAAGATCTTTGTGTTCATCAACACAACCTTTTTAAGTCAGTATTGTTTGCTTACAGCTACTGCTTTACTTATATTTCCACGTATTGTGTGAGGTGTTGCTCTACATTGGTAGAGATACGTTTTGATTAGCAAATAGTTCGATAATCAGGAGTGAGGAACATCTCTCTATTTTTCTCCCTCTCTCTCACACAGCTATATCAAAGCGAGACCACCAGTTAGCCGGGGACATGACGAATGACCGGTCGTTGCACCACCAGCCTACTGAAAAAGACAACAGGAGAGGAAAACTAAGACGAGAGCTGGGAGACAGAGACAATACATTTTCTGTTGCACACATTTGTCTTTGTTGGACTTTCACTGACCTGACTTCAGCTTCTATCTTGTGAGATCCAGTAAACCACTGCCTGCCTCTAAAATCCCTCAAGTGAAACAAGCCTGTGTGAACTGATCTTGGGCTAATATGTTGGGTTGGGTTTTGCTCAGTTTGATGTTAAATGGCAGATGAGCTGCAGGTGAATATGTAAGAGACGTCCTCTGTCCCAGATGAAACCTGAAATACCATGTGTGGAGGATGTCAGATAGGATAATATCAGCGATGGTGAACCTATCAACCTTTGTGTTGTTGGCCAGATAAAAAGAGTTAAGTACAAAAAGTCATTTAGTTACATCACGGCATGTGTTCCAATAATAACAGCAGCAATGCTCTCCTCTGTGTACACGTACATGTACAATTTAGGCTGGATTATTTGTGTCCCCTTCAAATATTTTGCTTGAGTAATTTTGTTTGTCGTCCCCTCCGACTGTTAATAAAAGTAATCTGCTACACAATAACAAAAAAGGGCTTGAATCTGAAGCTCACATTTTTCCCCATAACTAATATTACTTCACCCAACTGAGCATGGCCCTAGTTACAGCCCTGCTAAGCTTCAACCTTTGACCATGAATTGTGATTTTAGGCATTTCTGGCCTGGCTTCAGTCCGTAAACCAGAAGGTTGTCGTTGGTTGGGATGGGTATAATTTTATTGATATACTCTTATTAATACACCTTATTGGTTCAGCTCTTTATCGATACTCTCATCATTTTCATTACTGAAAAAAATTGCCTTTTAAAAAGTGTATTATTTTCAAAAATAATTTAATTTATTAAAACTAAACTTAGTTTTTAGAGCAGCAACAGGTTTTCCAACAACAAAGTCACTAATATGTCAGTAAAATAATCATATTCCTGAGTTTAGAAGGTGTGAACTCCTTCAGTCTTTCCTCCTCCTGCTGCTGCTGGTAGATCTCATCTCAGGGCAACTCCCCACTGTGACACATCCACAGACAGAGGCTGCATGAAGGCCTGAACTTTGAATCATGCAAAGCTGCCATACAGGAGTCACAGAGCTACAATCTAGGACTGGAAAAGCAGAATAATCGGTCTCCTTTCAGCCTAGGCTGTATTTCATTCTATTCTTTCACTACCACAATCAACAGATCCGCTTAAATGATTTATTAATGATGGAAACAGAAAGATATTCAAGGCTTATTTTTCACTTCTGCTCAAACCTTTTCTTCCAGTCCTCTCCTCCTCACTGTCAGATGGGATCTGAGATCCTGCTTTTGACTTCCATAGAACAGTCTGATGTCCATTTGTCTGTGAAAATGTGTTCAAAGAAGTACAATTGAATAAAAAATAGAATATAACTTTATTTAGAGCTTATACTGTGAACTAATACATGTGATAATATGTGATCATTTCCAAACACATTGTCTGCAAAAACACTTTGAAAAGAAGCACCTTGTTCCCCCGAGGCAACAAAAAGAACATCTGAACATGCAGATTAAAAAGAAAACTCCATAAAACCTGACGAAAGGCTTCTCTACACCTTCACACACACCAACATCTATATTCAGTTCATGTCATTTTAAATAAGATTACTAAAGCAAATAATCTCACCTCCTTTTCACGCCACATGCTCCTGTCATCAAGTGTCAGAAAAGGAAGAATGATAGCAGCTCCCACATTTTATTAAACTGTTCTTTGATACTTTTTGGAAAATTCTAATTGTTTGCAATCATTTAAATAAGCGAGTGCTGGACATAAGAACGTTCCGTTGCCGGAGGCCAGTGCTTGCTGGAGAGGTCAAAGTGTGGGCTTAGTTCCTTTGAACTGGTCTTTCCTTACTGTTCTTTCACTCAGAGAAAGTGTCGTTGTGGAATATGCTGATCAGAATCATATTTGCATGCTGCAAAACAATAAAATACAAATTGAGCAGATTTTCATCGGCTCAGTTTCCCACTGTTTTGCATCTGGTCACTTATTCCAGTGACCAGATAGTTCAGTCACTTTCATTTTCACTCAGATTGTTATTATGGCTGATTGTGTTGATAAGTGCTTTAATTTGTCTGTGACATAATTCACGTGGTGAACGTGGTTACTCTTCACACTAGAGTAACTGAAATGCTCTATGTGCTAGTAGCTAATATATTCCAACCTACTATAATTAACTTTCCAGGCGTATTGCTGATCTGAACTTAAATTTAGCGTGAGAGATCCAGTTAAATTATCAAAATCCAGTTAGAATATAAAATAATTTTGGAGAAACTGTTCCTTTGTCTGTTTTTATATATTTTTAAAAGTATAAATAAAAATTGTCAAATGAGAAAAAAAAAACAGTGACTCCCGCAGCTCAGAGCTGTGGGGGGGGTTCTGGACCATAATTCATGCAAAAACCCCCGGGTGGCCCAGTTTATTAAAATAAATATTATGTAGTTGTAAAGTTCAATGTTTTAATTTGGAACTGGGACTTTGATTCCAGACACTGAAACATTTTTATTGAGATAATATTACTACCACACACTACGCAGATCTGGAATTGGGCTACTGTGTTCTTTTCCTCCTGCTTCATGCTGTGAGCATTTGGAATAATAGTAATGTACTGAAATGACTTTCAGAATTCTGTAAGTCAGTATGTATGTCTGATTTATCACTGCTCACTTGTGCATTGGTGATTCTGTTACTTGGTTTTGGTTTCTAGTCTGTTCTTTGGGCTCTGACTAAACGGTTCCATGACTAATCAGATAAACCCCAACTCAGATGTGTGCATGCAGCCTCGTGAATAAGTGTGTTGCAGTCAGCCCACATGCTTTGAATGTGCAAATTGTGCGCGTGTACGAGGACGTGACCCTTCTGGCCATGAAAGCAAGGTATCTAGTCCTGAACACATGCTTAGGACCGGTCGCCTGATAAAAACCTTTGACCTGAGGGGTTCACTTAGTGCGGAACATCTTCTCATCCTCAAAACTGGTGAGTTGAGCTTTCAATTTCACTTGATACAAATTTAATGAAATTATTTCGGCATTCACTGCATGAAAAGTGGGCGTTTTGGCAGTTAATGGCACGTTAAATTGTCGTCTAAGTTCAGGTAAACGGCTACTTACGGGAAGTTTTGGCCAGCACTGGAAATTGTCAGGAATTGCCGGTAATTGACGTGGATTTTGTTTGTCAGTGTTGCCCCCATGACCCCCCGTCCCCTAGGTCTAGGGGAGGCTTTCACATGTAAATGAAAATGCTGTGAGCTATGCAAAGACAGATTAGGTAAGCCACCTTTTTATCTCTTTGTGTCTTGGCTTCAGTAAAACAGAAATCGAGAGCGTTACTAAACAGAGAATGAAAGGTGGCAAAGTAATTGGTGGTGTTTTTACAGAGTGCAGAGGATAGTTGGAGAAATGTGACGTGCAGGATGGAACAGCAGAGACTTGGACACACTGGACTAAACAGCAAGAAGAAACAGAGTATGTTATGTTACACTGGTTCAAAACCTCAGAATGATAAAAGGACACTTTGGTTTAATAATTAACTAATTAATAACGAAGACTGAGCATTTACATTTTACATCCAGTCATTTGGCAGACCCAAGTCTAAACACAAGGAGCCGATGCTGACGCTTCAGTGATAGGCTTCAGCGGGTGGGACACACACCCGGTTGTTTGATCTCGCTCAGCCGGCCTTCAGATTCTAGTAGAATGCTCAGTAAAGTGCAAAGTGCAAAGTGCTACATCAAGAGTAAGAAATCTCAGTAAAGTAAAGTAGAGTAAAGTATTACCTCACTGCTGCAAACTCTTACTTGCCCAACGGTGCTTTCCTGTGTTTAAGCATCATACCCTCTCAACCAGTTATGTATGTATGAATAAAATAAGGACTGATCCTTGGATCCACACTCCTTACCAGTCGGTGGCAATAGTGCACAATTCGTTGTTTGCCAATCTAGCTAGCTAATAATAGTCAAGAAGAAGAAGCAGAAGAAGAAAAAGAAGGAGACCTCCAGACTAAAAAAGTAAGAGTTTATTTTACCCTTCCTCAACCCAGCAAGCTTTTGAATGTATAAATGCTGTTTTGCTTAATTTGTCTGGGATTGAAGGCGAGTTAAATTGTGGGGGGGGCGACGTGGTCAGCGTGATGACGTAGGTCCCTTACAATGTCTGGTCATTTACTGCGTGCACGAGGTAAGTTGCGGCTCCATACATAAAGTTTAATAAAGTTATTAAGTGTAACTTGAATGTGACCAAAGTGTCTTCTGTTGGACGTATTATCCGACCTGTGATTTGAGTTCGCTAACGGAAGTTAATCAGTTCACCAGGGCTGCACAATTGCAATGAGAAAAATTATTCATGAGCTGTATGCAAGTAACGTTTAAGACAACAACCTAACGTAACCCCCCCTCCCCGCCCCGCCGCTAATTGTTCAAAACATAGTCGGACGCGCCACCGGAGCACCGAGAGAAACGGCGGTCGCTCTGTGACAGAGACGGAGAGACGTCGGCAGCAGCTGAAGCAGTAAGACAGAAGACAACTGGGAGAAGATCAGGGAGGTTTGGCTTTGGCTCGCTGGCCATTATACGTTATACGCCATTATACGAACAACTTGTCAGTCTCTCCTCACGTCAACCGACTAATGATAACCTGGATGGGGCGGGACGTTAAAAAAAAGTGTTCCAACTAACTTTACAATGTTGAACACTATATGTGATAATATGATTATTGACAAGTTAATACTCAGCATTACCAAATTAAAGACCAATTGTAGAGATGGATTACATTTAAAAAAACAACCCACAGAAATGAAACTGCTGTAACTGGATATATTAATCAACTAGTGGTCAAATATTATGCTACTATATGAAATTATTACATTTATTCATTTAGCTGACGCTTTTATCCAAAGCGACTTACAATTGCTATACATATCAGAGGTCGCACGCCTCTGCAGCAACGAGGGGTTAAGAGTCTGTGTGTCTGTTAAAACTACAGCTATGGAGATGTTTCTGTGTGTTGTGTTAATGTTATCTTCTCGGTTCACTGTGGATGAGCTGCTATATTTAGCCGTGGTTGCTACAAGGAATTACAGATGCTTTCTAAGAAGATTTTAGTGCATCAAAATACAAGAACTGAACTGTGAATTTATATTTTTGTATAACAAAGTAATGAAACATGTTGCCCTGTATGTGAATTTTAATTTATTTGCTTATCTAAGTTAATGTTTAATTTCATAGATTTATTTTTCTAATTGCTTTTTAAGTTGTATTTCTGCTGATTATTTAGTTTTTTATGTTTCATGTTGACTTTTGAAGGTTTGAGTTCATTTTCTGTTTAATTTAGAGGGAAGATATACGAGTTGAGTTCCAGGTGTGTGTGTTGGAGGGCAGGCTGCGCACTGGAATTAAAGTAAGTTGATGAGTCTTGTTTTACATAACGCTAATTTTAAACTCAGGCACAATGTGGCCAGGAAGGAGAGATGGCTGTTCTTAAATCCAACAACTGCTCCAGTGTGGAAGAACAAGAAGAAAAGACGGGCAAACAAACCAAAAATTGTGGTAAGACTTGGTCACTAATAAGCTAAAAGCAGGTTTGTTCACAAAAGTGACTTTTGTCTTGCCTTATTTCACAGGAAGCGGCCCGTCTCCTGCACAACTCTGAGGGAAATTGCAAGCGCCATGATGCTGAGCAAGGGTAAGATTTACAGAATAGGAATGCATTGTACTGTATAAAACTAAAAAGTTATTTTGCTTGTTATTTGACTGTACTTTTGTTTTCACAGACTGCTCGCCTGATAACGAGGTGGTCACGTCCTTTTTGGTCTCCGGATTTACACGTTGTGGATCCTGATGCCATTGTGTGGAAGTATCAAACTTTACCGTGGTGTTTTATTTTATGTTTTTGTACAGTGGCTACGCTATTTATTTATAGCACACATTTTTCCCCCTCAGGCAGGAACGTCCGGTACAGTAAACCAGATCTTGCTGCTAGTGCGAGTTCTGCCCGACGTCGATCGAGAGGGAAGCGGTAAGATTTATTGGATTAGATTCATTGTTGGTCAATAATACATCTGCAGGCCGTGACACTTTTAAACTCTGACTCAAAGATGAGATGGGCACCAATGATCTACGGAGCAGATTGCCCTCCGGTCCCATGTTAGTGATGTTTCCAGTCAGGATGCTTTCTGTTGCTCCTCTGTGAAAACTGACAAGAACCTGGCGCGGGAATATGGCCTTCTTAAGTTCCCAGCCATCTCTGATCTTTCTTCACCGCGTGGAGATGTGAGATGAACACTGATTGATGATGTCATTTGTTTCACCTAATGACTGAGAAGCTAGGTCGGGCTGCTGCCACTGCTGCTGCTTTTCAGATGGTAAGTAGAGTCGGGACGAACGCGAACGTGCAGCGCCAAAAACGACCGACAACTGCCGGAGATTAGTGGGATTCAAGGTAGTTTACAGGGACAAAAATCCCACTTTTCATGCAGTGATTTATCATGCCAAAGTTTTAATTTGTGTGTCACTAGTACACAGTGTGACGCTGTTCATTGTTGTTTTGGTTTTGTGTATGTGCTTTGATTCAGGTGTTTCAGTTTCTCGGACAGCAGCGATCAATAGAAACATGGCGGTTTTTGCTCCACTGTGTTTGCTCCTTTGCTGGATGCTGCCTGTGGTCTCCACGGTGAGTGGAGTATGTGAAAATCGATGGACATCCCAAAAATGTCCCAAATAATAAAATGGGTGCTTACAGAAATACTTTGAAGAAGCTGCTCACACATAATTTTCGAGCAAAAACACATCATCAGATAAAGTTTAGCAATAAATGTTCTTCATTTAGAAATCGAGCACATGAGCATAAACAACATTAAAGTGTTTATTCTGTTGTGATAGATCCACTACATGTGGTCCAATCAGTTGAAGCACCAGTTACGAGCACAGAACCTGCATATTACATATAGAATTTGTTGCATGGGTATACCGGTCTGCTGTTAATTACAGTGACAAGTGTTGGCTCTAATATTTTAGCTGCAGTGTTACTTGAAAACATGCGTAATGAAAAACCTGCTCTCATCAAGGCCAGGTTTTTATGCAGACACTAAATAATAAAGAACAATTTTAATTGCCTATTTAATGACCTTTCTCCATCTTTTCCTTGTTGTGCTAGGACATTCTATTGAGCATGGTTGACACATCAGTTGACGACATGTACCACGGCTGCGAAAAAGAAATGGAAAACAGAGTCAAGACCAAATACCTAAAGAAAGAAATGAGCACATTTTCAGCAGCCTGGACGAAGGCAGAAGAATGCAGTAAAAAAAAACTAGCAAACAGAGAAGAAATGCTTCTAACCAAAGATCACATGCTAGCAATTTGTTTATATACAGATAATGACGTGTACCAGCAGTTTAATGATGCCGTCCGGACAGGAAGGAGCCAGATTAGCTCCTCATTTAAGTTCCACTCTTTACATTTCCTGCTTACATCTGCTATAAAGGTCTTGAATTGCAATGTCCACTGTCGCATTACTTACAGACGAACCAATGTTAAGTTTATTGGTAAAGTCAACCAAATATTTCGGTTTGGATCCTTTACCTCCAGCTCTAAAAGAAAAGACTTGAAAACCTTCGGTAACAAGACCTGCTTTAAAATTAAGACCTGTTTTGGTGCTTTTTTGAAACACTATTCGTATTTTCCTAAAGAGGAAGAAGTGCTCATCCCCCCCTATGAGATGTTCAGGATAACTGATTCTAAGGGTCAAATTAAAGGTCTGGAAGATTGTGAAGTTGTCTATGTCGTGGAAAGTTTAGGGCCTAAGAACAATCTGAACTGTGCAGCTTTGGCAGGAAGTAAAACTGGGTAGCCTTTAAGCTTTTGTCACATCTGAATTAATTCGATTAGATAGAACATAGCTACACTTTCTCTTCGAACCGTGACTTGTTCAGGGTTTGTTTGATCATCATTTTCTTCTTTCTGCTTTTGTCAAGTGAATACAATCAATAAACTGCTTAATGCAATATTGTTGTTTGTATTGTTCTCATTTCTCTGTGTAAAGTGGGGCTGCTTGATTATGTCAAAAGTCATAATCCAGATTATTTTAGTCAAAATTAAGATCACAAATATTTAAAACAATTATTCATTGACTTCAGGAACAGTATGCATTTTTTAAAACTGAATGCTTCAATTAAAATACATTAAGCTGTAATTCCAAATAGCCCATGAAATAAGAAGTAGACATACAATAAATAACTTTCTGGACAGGGGGCAGATGGGCTGAGAGGGATCTAGCTGCAGACCTCCACAGTGGAGTCGCTTCCGGGGCAGGCTCCACTCTCAGGACAGGAAACACAAATCATTCGTGACTTCAAGTAGAATCAATTTTGATTCCTATTTAATTAATTAGTCAACATTGTAACGTGAAAACTATTAATTCATCTTTACATGCAAAATTGGTTTATTCTGTCAAAATAGAGCTTAAGCCACCACTTCCTGTCTTTCTCCCAAAAAGAAAACAACACACTAGAATTTCCCTTAATTTAGTGCATTCAGCTGAATTGAATATGAAAAATGACAACTGTGGGAACTGGACTATAGCTAGAGGAATACAAAACTATAAAATCTGTAAAAATGAACCCACGTGCAATAAAATCTGTATACTTGTATCAATTATTCTGTAAATATCCTAAATATCCACTTTTACAAAAGACACTAGTAGTAAATAGTACTGTAAAAGTCTAATAATTCACCTTATACTAAAACAGCAAGAGGAAAGTTCATCAGGCAAAATATAAGGTAACAGGCGGATCTGATAACTTCCTTCTTTCGTTAAACAACCCCCTACATAAACCAGATAAGCAACCAAACTGCACCTGTATGCACTTAATCAATTGCACATTAACCAAAAAAAGTCCATCTAATGGGTTTAACAACGTGTATTTAGAGATATGAGGTTTATACCACGTCGGGCAGGACAGATATTCGCGCTCCGACACATCAAACAAACATTGCAAACCTTATCACCATTATCCACCACACAATGTACAAATCCACAATGTCCCAGCAGATCCGCTGTTCATTCAAACAACTTCAATTGTCCGGATTGAACTAGATGCAGGTGAAGCTCGGCGAGCCGCAGTCCACAGTCTGTTTAGCCGATGGGATGATGCAGTAATCCAGATAAATCCCAACATGTAATCCACCAAAACGAGTTCCTTTGTTGAGTTCGTCTGGCAAACATTACACAGAGCCCACTACACGCCGACCGCTCCACCTGTTGACTCCAGAGTTCCTCCCAAACGTCACTTCCCATTCTCCTTTTAAAACCTACCCGGCAAAACAATAATGAGGGGGGAAAAATACATAAAGGAAAATCCGTGATTACACCACAGGCCTCTGATATACAGTAGCTTTTTTACATGTGAAGGAAAAACCAATACACACAAAGCACGTTTACCAACACATTAAAAGCTGCACATGAAGGCAGAACAGGTGACTATTACTTTACCCACTGTGTGGATTGCACAGTTAGAAAATGAGCTGGGAGCAGTGACTGATTTGCATCATGCAGAACATTGAAAGCAGTCTGAACGGATGGGTCTTGGCATGTGTCTGCAGTCAAAATAGCTACCGCTATCAAAACGTGTTCATCTAAAATAAGCAAATCAGTGTAGGCCAACAGGGGCTGGTGTTATACTTTTATGCCATCGTGAACAGAAATATGTTGCAGTTACTTTAATATTATAGTGTTTTGTGCTATAAAGAGAATCATATTATGACCAAATGCTGACACTTACATACTTAAACACTCAAAAACAACAGTGCAGTCACATGAAACAGAGCTGTGTGTTTCTGCTTCAATTCAATTGAATATTTACTGGACTGAGTAAATAATAAAAGGTCGGACCAGGAGAGAAGGGCAGCAGAAGCAGCAAGTTATTGGACAAATGAGTACAATTATTTAAGAAAAAAATACATGTTATTAATTTCAGCTGTTTAATGTTAACAGAATCATATAATCTTTAAAAATAATGTTATTAATGTTAGTCCAAAGTTTTGTTTCTATTAAGAAGCATAAAACAACAATTTAAATCTTATTTTATTATATTGTGGTGTTTTCTTTTGTTTTATTCATTTTTTATGCAACATTTGTGGACGTCCTCGATAAACAGATGCACCAGTCATGCTGGTTGTGTTATAGTCTTTGGTTTTCCACTTTATCACTTGTGGTAAATATATATGAAATTTATGCTAGAGAGGACGCAGGTTTAAGGCGCCCCCTGCTGGCTGCTAGAGAGGACGCAGGTTTAAGTCGTCCCCTGCTGGCTGCTAGAGAGGACGCAGGTTTAAGGCGCCCCCTGCTGGCTGCTAGAGAGGACGCAGGTTTAAATCGTGCCCCCTGCTGGCTGCTAGAGAGGACGCAGGTTTAAGTCGTGCCCCCTGCTGGCTGCTAGAGAGGACGCAGGTTTAAGGCGCCCCCTGCTGGCTGCTAGAGAGGACGCAGGTTTAAGGCGCCCCCTGCTGGCTGCTAGAGAGGACGCAGGTTTAAGTTGTGCCCCCTGCTGGCTGCTAGAGAGGACGCAGGTTTAAGGCGCCCCCTGCTGGCTGCTAGAGAGGACGCAGGTTTAAGTCGCCCCCTGCTGGCTGTTAGAGAGGACGCAGGTTTAAATCGTGCCCCCTGCTGGCTGTTAGAGAGGACGCAGGTTTAAATCGTGCCCCCTGCTGGCTGCTAGAGAGGACGCAGGTTTAAATCGTGCCCCCTGCTGGCCGCTAGAGAGGACGCAGGTTTAAGTCGCCCCCTGCTGGCTGCTAGAGAGGACACAGGTTTAAGTTGCCCCCTGCTGGCTGCTAGAGAGGACACAGGTTTAAGTCGCCCCCTGCTGGCTGCTAGAGAGGACGCAGGTTTAAGTCGCCCCCTGCTGGCTGCTAGAGAGGACGCAGGTTTAAGTCGTGCCCCCTGCTGGCTGCTAGAGAGGACGCAGGTTTAAGTCGTGCCCCCTGCTGGCTGCTAGAGAGGACGCAGGTTTAAGGCGCCCCCTGCTGGCTGCTAGAGAGGACGCAGGTTTAAGGCGCCCCCTGCTGGCTGCTAGAGAGGACGCAGGTTTAAGTCGCCCCCTGCTGGCTGCTAGAGAGGACGCAGGTTTAAGTCGCCCCCTGCTGGCTGTTAGAGAGGACGCAGGTTTAAGTCGTGCCCTGCTGGCTGCTAGAGAGGACGCAGGTTTAAGTCGCCCCCTGCTGGCTGCTAGAGAGGACGCAGGTTTAAGGCGCCCCCTGCTGGCTGTTAGAGAGGACGCAGGTTTAAGGCGCCCCCTGCTGGCTGCTAGAGAGGACGCAGGTTTAAGTCGCCCCCTGCTGGCTGTTAGAGAGGACGCAGGTTTAAGTCGCCCCCTGCTGGCTGCTAGAGAGGACGCAGGTTTAAGTCGCCCCCTGCTGGCTGCTAGAGAGGACGCAGGTTTAAGGCGCCCCCTGCTGGCTGTTAGAGAGGACGCAGGTTTAAGTCGTGCCCCCTGCTGGCTGCTAGAGAGGACGCAGGTTTAAGGCGCCCCCTGCTGGCTGCTAGAGAGGACGCAGGTTTAAGGCGCCCCCTGCTGGCTGCTAGAGAGGACGCAGGTTTAAGTCGCCCCCTGCTGGCTGTTAGAGAGGACGCAGGTTTAAGTCGCCCCCTGCTGGCTGTTAGAGAGGACGCAGGTTTAAGGGTTCACTCAGAGACAGAGGCTGCCGCTGAAAAGCGGAGAGCTGAAACGTCCCGTTCTTCCAGTGAGGGCACGTGAGAAACATCTCAGGCAGACTGAGCCAATCAGAGGCAGAGGAAGGTGGGTCATGCCTTTGCCTTAATAGGATTTAGTGTTGGCAGCGACGGGAGAATTGTCTCCATCAGCCAATGAACTTGTGTTCTCACAGCAGCAACAGGTCACGGTTTATTTTCACCGCCTGGAAATTCAGTTCAAACCTACTGTGTGTGATTGTCTTCCTCATCTCTCGGTCTCTCTCCCTTCATGCAGGTGTGCTGTTTACGAAGCGTCCGGTCAATCAGACGGTGTCTCAGGGGAACGCGGCGAGGCTGGGCTGTGCGGTTCAGGCAGTGACCATCCATCGTATGGATGAAGGACGGAGAGAAACTTTACAGCACCAACCAGATGTTCATCACGCTGGGAGACCTACCACAGGTTCATATCAATCAATCGACGGGTCGATCGATCGACGGGTCAGTACAGCAGCTTTTTAACCACTGTTATCAACTCCAAACAACAGTTAGCCCATAGGCTACCTCCCAGGCTTTTCATAAAAGAGCAGGTCTACACTCTCTGTTATTTACAGAAACCCAACAGTTCCCGCAGAGAGCAGCAGTGGGTGACAGAGACAAGGAAAAACCTGGAGCAGAACCAGGGTCAGGGTGGGGGCCTCTGCCAGAGTGCCAAATCATTGCAGGAAAATATATCTCCTCATGCCACGAAATGAGGACAAACAGTGGAAACTCAGACTAGATAGATATTTTCATTGTTTGTTATTTTAGTAACTGTTCCTTTATTTTTTTAATTTCAAATTTGTTAGAAACACCTGCAGGAAGTGATGGGAGGAGAGAGGAGAGGGACGAGAAGGCACAAGACTACAGGAAAGGGGAGAAGTTGTGTTAGTAACATGCAATAATGGGATGAGGTTGCATACAGAGGGAGAGAAAGTAGAGGAGAGAGGAGCTCAGTGCATCATGGGAAATCCCCCGGCAGTCTAGGCCTATAGTAGTAAATGTTTAGTAGTACTATAGTAACTTTCTATAGTGCATCTGAAAGAAACATTATAGTGATACTATAAAATATTATTACTGTTACCTCACTGAAAGAGCTCAGACTCTTCCATTAATAGTTTTTTCTATAAGACTGATTTACTACTTTCATTTTATTATTATTTTGTTGTATTTCTATAGTAGTAAGTGCAGCTGCAGGAAGCCACGGAGAAGGAGAGGTCTGACACAGGCAGATGTGACGGGCACTGATGAAACTAATAAAATAAAATAAATTGTATGGAACAGATGAAGATGATTATCACACTGTTCCATCCAACACAGTCACTGTGTGTTTGTCTCAGTGACTTCAGGAACAAAAAGAATTCCTCTTAGCGCTGAGTTTTGACTTTAGTTGGCGCTGAATGAACTGGAGGCCACGCCCTGTCCTGAAGCCCCCTGCTCTCAGCTGGTCACCCTGACACCCTGATGCGGACTCAGTCTGCACACGAAGATGCTTTCTGATGAGTTTAGTCTGTCTGGGACTCCTTCACAGAACCCGGGAGCCTAAATCCTCACGGTTAGTTGCGTGATGTGGGACTTTGTCAATGGAGGTGTGTTACATGTTTACCGCACGAGTCTAAATAAGGAGCCCGAGTACACGGTGAAGCAGGTAAAACGTCTTCATGTCCATCTGTATGAGCTTCCTGGAAAAGGCAGATTTATCCAAATCCACAGCTCAGCCGTCATGTCGGCACCCGGCCAGCTGCTGGTTAAACAAACCACAGCCTTTGAGTGGCTGAGTGAGGGAATTAAGATGTGGTTTCAGATGTGAGAGCAGTGGATCCCAGAGAAAACACAGCGATGACAATAAATAAAGCAGGGTGACCACGAATAAGTAAAAAGCTTAAAGCTTAAAAAGTTCTATTAGAGTTGATACTTTGATCCTTGTTGTTAAAGTTTGAGCCCAGTGTTCTGGAGTACAGAGACAACACGAGAAAAAGCTGCTGTACTTTGTCTCAAGGTGCTGGGACATTTGAGGATTTCCATTTGTCATCTGTATCAAATCAGCGTTTACACGTGTAGTCTGATTACATCCTCTTCTTTGTTATTGTGTGCGAGTGAATCTGAAGTCCTGATGATGCAGTCGGATCAAGACAAGGAAGCTCGGTGTGGTTATAAAAGATGAGACACGCATTTCAGATCCAGTGTGACTTACACTTTGTAAAACTAGAATTCCTGTAAATAAACGTCCAGAAAGCTGCTTAAAGACTCGCTCTTTAACTCTGCAGAACTTCCTGAGAAAGTTTCCTTCAGCATCACAGGAATCCAGTGAGCTGCTAACTGCTAACAGCTGATTCAGCTGCTTCTCATAGTGTTAATTTAAATATCAGCAAATACATGCATAACAGAGGGGGCTGAAGTTGCAGCGTAGCTCCCTGACTCTGTGCTAACAGACTCCCTCCTACATCCTGAACTCTGGCAGTCTGCAGCAGACAGTCTCTTTATCCGGCTCCATTTTCTGGTAGCTAGCAGGACCGAGATGTCAGTTTCTAAGAAACAGCAGATGTGGATATTTAAAGTTAGCAGGGATTGGAAGAGCGCATCGTGTTGTCAGTATTTCAGGAGCAGGATCCCTGCAGGATGGTGAGTTAACTTCACAGAGCTTTTGGTGTGTGTGTTCCTGATGTGTTCATGTCACTCGGCGGGAAACCAGAGCCGCCATTTAGAGGGCGTCAGTCCAGGCAGGCGTACAGTTGGTGTCGTGGGAGCTGCAGGGAAAGCTCGCTTTAGTTTATTCACTTCAACACCCTTTGAGGTCAACTCTCTCTCTAGACACGTTCAGTAACCATGAACCCACAGGAAACACAGATACTCTGAGTAACCACGCCACCACACGTGGTTACACCATCACACTAAGTGAAAGCAGCTTTCCCAGAGCCCGCAGGTTTTTAAGGAGCAAGACCAACCAGACTGAAGGGTCTTTTTGTGGTCGTTTGATTGACTTTCCAACCAGAAATATCAACAGTTGCTTTAAACGGAGGAACCAGTGGGCTCAGAGCCACAGACAGGCAGCACAGGCTGTTCAGTAAGTACTTCCTGTCTGTGGCTCTCAGCTCGGAGCCCACTGGTTCCTCCTGAAGTGTACACCTTTAAAAACACCTCACAGATATATAGTTTCATGTTAAAAAGGCTCATCCAGCTGACGGTAAGTCCTCTCTCTCTAATAAGATCCAGCGCTGAGATCAGACTGCAGGATGTTTTTGTGTTTTAAGATGATCACTGATTAGGAGATCATAAATTCTTACTCCAACTCGACTGAGAGGCATCACAGCTTCTTCCTCTGTTCTCAGAGGAGGACAAATCAGCTGTTTAACGCTAATTTACGTTAGCTTCATGATTAACGTGAAAACAGGCCACAATGAAACACTTCTGTTGTCTGTTTTGTGTGCTCCCTACAAGCTGGTAAACCTGTTAGGTTCAGGCAAAGTAATGAAGGGTATGAACAGTCACTTTGCACACAGTCTGTATCTGAGGAAAGAACTTAATTTATTTTTCTTAGAAACACACATTAGTCAGCGAAAGCCACAATCTGAGCTCAGATGAGTAGAAGTGATAGTTTCAGTCACTTTCTGACTCATTTGTGACACTGAAATTGAAAGAAAACTACAGTTTACACGAAAGCTCAAATTCCTGGTCTGTTTGTGTAAAAGACAAAAAAAGGAATGATTGTTTTCTCAGGGATAAAACTTTAACTTCCCTGTGTTACAGAAATGCTTTATTTGTTCATCTGACCTCCTAATGAGTCCCTGTTTATTTTCCAGCATGACGTGATTGTCACTTGGAACTCTACCTTTGATCAAAACCTGGTCCACAGTCGGACCAACCAGTGCATCATCCTAAAAGGCTGCCATGAAGACGTGATCTACACTGAGGGCTGTAACTGGGTAAAAACAGCCTGTTTGGTCTACCCCCCCCCAAAAATCATAAATTATTCACAACTGAACAGGAAGAAGGCGACAAGAGTCTCGCTGCACGTTCATGACTCCTTATTCCTTCCACTCGGACCTGGAACGTGTCCAGACACGTTCACTCTGAAAACTCTTGCACTTCCTGGATCTGTACATCTGGGTTTTACTTATAAAGCACGTCATATTAAAAAAACTAGGATTTTATCAATTTACATACAAGTGTCATTGAACCAAACTATAGCACACAACATTCACCTTTGCAGAGTCCTGGCCTCCTGTTTATGTTTGAAGATCAACGTGATGTTTTACTAGTTAATAGTTGATTTCAATTTAAAATAAAATCTAATTTTAGATTCTTTTCTGTTCTTACTTCATTTAGAGCCATCTGGCATTCCTGTGCAGAGGTGAATGCTGCATGAAAACCTCAACTTGCTCAACGTGTGCTTCCCGTTATCCTTCCACGCTGCTAAACGTGTTCTTGTTCTCTGTTCTCTAAAACGTCTGCAAACTGAAACGTGTCTCATGATCATTTACAATCTTTTTATTTGTGTTTCAGCAATGAAATTAGTTAAATGATGATGATTAATGATGTTTTACACATTAAGATTTTACATTAAAAATCATGTTTAAGATTAAATCTGTTTCCAGTCTCTGTGGCTCGTGAGCTCTTATAATAAAGACGTGTGTTGTTGAACATTTGTGCAAAATTTGGACTCAGACTTTGACTAAAAACTGTAAATAATAAAAACTACAGCGTGATAGAAAAATCTCTTCTCATCTGACTCTGAACGTCGACTCGTTTTCTGTCTTCCAGTTAACTGCAGCAGTCTCTTGGACTCTCCAGCCACTTGTGGTTTCAGATTGTTAGAATCTTAGAGTGAATTAAACTTTATTAACTGCTGGGGTCCCTGATCTTATCCAACAGCTAGTTCCTACAAATCAAAAACAATTTAGCATTTGTGGAAAACAAGTGAAGCGTGCTGACAGGGCTCCACGCTGACCACGGAGCTCACGTGCTCCTAAATAAGAGAGAATCCAAAGACCACACCCAGTTTGTGCCCAGTTCATTTCTGGTAAATATCAGGCAGGAGACTGAAGCACCCACTCGTGGTTGTTCTGAGAAATCTGAAGTTTCCTGAGAAGTTGTGGCTGCAGCGTGTTTAACAAGGAGGGAAAAGTGGGTGGTGGTGGCGCATAGATAAGATGCTTGCCTTTGGTGTGGGAGACCTGGGTTCAATTCCCACTGTTGTTCCCACTCATTGTGTCCCTGAGCAAGACACTTAACCCTTATTTGCTCCAGAGGCGTGTGACCTCTGACATGTATAGCAATTGTAAGTCAGCTAAATGAATTAATATAAAGTAAGTGAAGCTCAGCTCTGGGGAGCTCCGGCTGTGTTCACTGGGAGGCTGCTGAGCCCGGTTCCCCCCCCGTACTCAGTGGAACCGCTAAGTTAGCTGCTCGGCACAACAGTTACGATGTGTTTGCTGCCCCCTCTGTTTCAGAAGATGCCTTCGACATTCGGCATTTTTGAAATAATAACATGATTTTACCCGTTTCCTCTCGTCTTTGTCTCCTTTCAGCGAACGCCACCTCGACCTTCGGGGGTCCAGAACCTTGGAAAATTGGTCTTGGTGTCCTCTGTGGCGTCTTTTTTCTAGCAGCCGCTGCCTTCGGGGGTTTGTACCTCTGGAAAGTCTTCAGACCCAGAAGAGGAGGATCTGCAGCCGTGACGGCTTCATACGCTGCTGTGGTGGAGCTTCAATAATAAATAAATAGACTCAGTGGATGATAATAACTATTACTTTACTTTATTCAGTCTAAACGTAACTGCTTGTTGTTTAAGGTCTGTAGTAATAATGAAGACCTTAAACAACAAAGGGAATAATTTATGTCACTATCCTAACGCGTTAATGTGTCATGAAGAAAAAAAGATTAAATATAATTAATATTATCTTAAAATAATCACCATTATTTTTATATTAAATATAATATTATAAAAATGCAACCTGTCTTTCTAAGACAATGGTTTAGAGCTTGTTCAGGTGCCCAAAAATATTTTCATATTTGATTTGGTGTCAGTGGTCAGTCTGGTCCGTGGTAGCTGCACTAAGAAGTCATAGGACAGTTTTTACGGAGTCCGTTAACTCGTCTCAGGTCTTTGGTGTTAAAAACGATCTCACACTATGAACTCAAGGATTTATTTTTGTCTTTGTGGTTTGTTGCAAGTGAAGTGAAATTCATTGAGAAAGAGTTGTTGTCAGACTTCCTCTCAGCACTTCCTCGCTCACACTCAACCCAGCAGGGCATATTTACCCAGAGTACATTGTGATGTGTGAGTCAGCAGTTTGTTGCAGGACTAAAGTGACACACACTTCTGAGTAGTTTTATTCTGCTCAACGGTTGTGTGCTCACATTTTCCATCCTCTCGGACCCTGTGCATGTCAACAGTTATTAAAATAAACTGCTGGTCTTTGTTCCCAGTGGTGAGACTGTAAGAATGTGGCTGCAGAACTAGTTTCTAAGTAAATCTGAGGCCAGAACTTCAGTCTGGCAACAGTCTGGTTGTTCCTGTCCAGATTCAGCGGCCTGACCTCAAAGATGTGACGCCACCAACGGACGACTCGCCAAACACTTGTGTCCACACAGCGTTACCAGCTCGCTTTAGTGGAGACGTCTGTCCACAGGGAAACATCTGGACAAAAGAAAAACAGCTAAATCTTTTTCATCTTCCCCACATCACCTCAACTCCAGCTAACCAGTTAAATGTAACATGTTAAGATTTGATCAGTTCAGCTTAAGTTTCGTTATTTGCAAATGTTTTCCGAGTGTGAGGAGGACTTGCACGCTGCAAAGACAAATGTATCTACGGGTACAAATAAAAGAACCTGAACCCGTTAAAAGCTAAAACAGGATTCAGATTAGATGAAATGTTCTCAAACCTTAAACCACACAACCACGGTGGTCAACCGACCGCGGCCCGACAGCGCCCAGTAGCCAGTGGTTGGTTTGGTGTATCAGGGTTCAGGTCCAACGCCTGCAACCGTTAGAAGAGGTCAATGGCCAGAGGTCACAGCCTGTACAGAAACGGTGGGATCAACAATCCAGAGACCAGAAAAATGATCCATGGTCAGGAATGAAAATGAAAAACGAACTTTCTGTCAGTTCGTCTGATTGGCCGTTCTCATTCTCAGAGCGTCAAATGGCTTTGTCACGTCACATGGCACCCTTTCGCGTCATAGATCACTGGGGGAAGCCCTTTAGCTCCATTGTTCAACGCTAAAAGTAGATGTATTATAAATAACCAGAAAGTCAGAGTAAGGAGGTGGAGACCAGCGTCAACATTGATTCCTTTTAGGGATGTTACGCAACATAAATCACGTAACTAACGTTATTATTTTAAGCCACACCACGATCTTTTCTTAAACCTCACCAAAGTGCAACGTTTCACAACGTTTACCAGTGTTTTTGAAGTGTAACGGGATGTAACTTGACCGCGCAGGTACAAAAATCATGCTAAAGGGAACCCAGGAAGCCAAAAAGTGACGCCAACGGGTCACGACCACGCGTCTATATGTGACGCCCTGGGATAAGATCAGACTGTCAGAGCTGATGCTGATCGTGTTATTGATCTTCCACTGTGGAAGCCGGGAGATTTATTAATAATAATAATAAAAACAACTACGTGACACATAAGGGCAGGCAATAAAATATAATCAGCTCCTCTTTATAATCTTTGGCTTGGAATAACTTGTAGACAGGGCTGGGCGACGTGGCCAAAAATGTTATCACAATAAAAAGATTTCATATCATATGATATCGATAATTATCACGATAAATGTCAAATCATTATTTCTTTAGTTTAAAGGCTGATTTTTGCTCCCAAGTGAAAATTGAGGAAAATAGATGGTTAATTATGAGGTTAAATTCTTCTTTATGGCTATAACACTTGATGCCAAACAGCAGATCACTTAACAAATCTGAGGTAGAATAGTAGAAAACTATTATGATAAAACCTGTTTTTCAGTAAATACATGAGTAAAATTAAGTAAAATCTTTTTTTAGTCCCTTTTCCTCAACAAAATAAATATTTTTATAGAAAAATTAAGTGCTAATTTGTTCGTGATTCAAATGAATTAAACCAAATATTTGACGATATACTGAACATTTATTATTTTGTTATTGAGGAAAATGATATTGCGATAATTATTATTGTTTTATTGCCCAGCCCTACTTTTCTTTTCAACGTTACTAAAAGTGTGAAAGCTAAATATTTAAAAATGAAAATGTTATTGATATTACATAATGTAGTAATAATAATAATAATGATTTGACTTACTGCATTTTATTCTGTTACTATTCCAAAAGTTTAATCTGTGTTCTGCATGAATTTGTTTAGTTAATAAAAGTGTCAGTTTATATTTGAGCACAGGAAACCATTAGGAGTGTTATGAGTTAGAATGTTTGACTGGAGTTTGTTTCTTTTTATTAATTAGAAATGTTTAACAACTAGAATTCGCGTTTTCATTGTATGGTTTTGCTTATTAACCTGTTAGGATCATTAGAAATCATGTTGGACAAACGTAATGTTGAGACTGTTTGATTATTGTTCTTGATTATTAATGTGTTAGAAACGATGACATAATAAATGTTCTGACTGCAGAGGGATGGAGGACGGTCAATGGCAGTAAAAACAGAACAAAGTTTTCTTTAGTTCTTTAGTTAATTTCCTCGATCAGTTTGTGTTTATTGAACATCTTATTTTTTGTATTTAGTTCTGTGTTGACTTTAAATTTTAATCTGGTTGTTTGACTAAACACCTACAAAGAGTTGGCAGAGCTAAATTCAGACGTCCACTCCTGAAACTAACGGGCCGCAGAACATCAGCCCGCTGTCACAAACAACTCAGAAAAATGGGACGGAGCCGCGTAAACGGCGCCACTTCCTCAGGAGGCCGTGGAGCGTGGAGTTTTGGGCCCTTGAACAGACCCCTGAGAGAAATATTTCAGGTATAGTACTGGTCAAAGGTTTTAGAGCAGCTCTGTTTTTACAGTTTGTATTGAAATCTAAGTAGTGAAAAACCTTGAATGGTCCCAAAGGGAGCAGCTGGTCATCAGATGATCCTACAGTGAAAAAAACTTCATTTAATTGTTCATTTTAGACCTGAAGCAGTTTGCTGTTTCCTTTGGTACATTTAAGGTGTTTCACTACTTAAATTTAATTACAAACTAGAAACTGCTGACCAGTATTGCACATCTGTATGCAGAGATGTCAAAAGTAAACTCTTAGTCTGTATCTCAGATCAAACCGAGACATTAGATCCATGACCTGAGTCCGTTCACTTCCCCCTCTTTAGCCAAAAACAATCACCATTTAATATTTTACAGCTGTTTAACTTCTCTTTCTTGTATGTTATTATCATCCATATATCCACATATGTTATATTAGCAAATAAAAAGCTTTAATAATCATAAGTGCTGTCTCTGTGTGTGCTGCGTTTGTCACAACTTGAATTTGTCTTTGAGGATTCACACTTCAGATATGAATTAAAATTGATTATTAATAATTTCTTCAAGTGCCTGTTCCTGCACTACGCAGTGTAGGCTACTGCAGCGGATGTAGATAATAGGTTATTTTTGTCGCATTTGGCAAATTTTTTATTAATTTTTTTGGCCCACAACACAAGAAACAGCTCGAGCAGAGGGGTGAGAGATGTGATCGGCGATGCCGATGGTATCATATAGCCTCAATCGTCAGACTTCGAGTCAACAGTCCGAGTGCAGGTTTACATTCCGGCGGAACGCAGCGTGGAGTCAGCTGTGGCCTAGGTGATACTGAAGGCACGTTAATACTGTGCAGGTCAAAATGCAACGCAAGCCCTAGGTCATCTTCCATCAGTACCTACAGTGACTTTTTACTGTGAGTGAAGGAAAGACAATAATTTGCTGCATGCCATCCCTCCTCTCTCCCCCACATGTCCTGGCTCTCTGCAGCTGTTCCTGCTAATTAAAGGCAAAAAGGCCAAAAACTAACATTTAAATAAAATGTCCGCTACATGACCATGCTATTAGGATCACACATAAGATTTGTCTGCACACCCTGTCATCCAAATTAGGCATGAATGTAACTTATTTGCACACATGGAATTAGGATGGACTGAAATCAGGGGTGGGGGGTGGTCTATAAAAGTTTGAGTTGCACGCCACTGAACTTTGTGGGTTTTTGAGTATGCTGGATAGTGAGCGAGATATAGTGAGTGACAGTGGTTGAGTAACTGAGGTGTGTGTCTAAGAGAGGCTGGGGTTGTAGGTTTGTTGTCTCTGTTTGTCTCTGTCTCTCTTTGGATTGTCTTGTATTGGCTTTAGGGCTGCAGCTAACGATGATTTTAGTATTCAAAGCTTCTATAGATTATTTCAACGATTCATCGATGCGTCGTTTTAACTAGTACTTTGCTTGACGGCGGCGCCCCGTAATGGGATCAGCTGTGCACGTTTATCGTGTGTCATCTAGCGACATCAGAGCAACAACCAGACAGCTGCTTTACAAACACAAACATCACCTGAGTACAAGTTATACTAAAGGCTCCTGCAGTCTGATCAGCTGCCGTCCTGCTGTTGCCGAGGCGACATAAGTTTTACTGTGGACGGACGGTAACATTACAGAGTAGTTTTCTTTAGCTTGAAATAATCCCATACTTTGGACACTTTCTGTGAAACACTGTGCTGTAGCCTATAGTTATATAGATTAAAGATGTTGAATAATCTTTCAGCAACTGTACAGATGCTGTAATCTTGAGTGATAATTTCTAGTTCATCCACCTACATGCATTCCTGTCTGCACAGAAACAGAAACTCTGTCTGTGGATGTAACATTATTTTAGGTTGCTCAGTGTCCACAAATATTAAAGAAAAGACCCAGTACAATCCAACGGAGGTGAAGGAAACAATGGCACACAGATTTTAAACATATCAGCGAAGTCATTCTCATGTTTTTTCTTTTTACAGATTTGGTGCAGCTTAAAGACCAGACCAAGTTACTGCAGTGATGTATCCCCAGTGTGTAGTAAGGCCCACTGCTGTGCTGATTCATTTCGTGTTCAAGTTTTTATCCCATCAGGATGAACTGAGTGCGTACGATCACCTTCTTTGAAATCCTCAATCTCCCATTTAGGCGGGATTTCTACGTGATCTCCTCCTCCATGTTTGCTGACTGCACGCTTTCTGGCACCTTCTGACAGTGAATTTATTTTCTTTTGCTGCCATCTAGTGGCCATTTTAGTGTACTGCTTTACCTTTTTGTCAATCAAAGTTAACTATGTTTAACTAAATCTTCGTAACATCACTTTTATATTTTCTAGAATTCACCATTAGAACCAAAAAGGTCAAATCTTTTAACAAACATTCTTTACATACACGCTATATATGTCGGAGGTCTCACGCCTCTGGAGCAACTTGGGGTGAAGTGTCTTGCTCAGGGACACATTGGTGGATGTATTACAGTGGGGATTTTAACCCGGATCTCTCACACCAAAGGCTTGTGTCTTATCCACTGAGTTTCCGCTCTCTAAGAGTTTCCTTGAAACTACTATTCTTGGGATTTTAGGGAGTTTCCGCTCTCCAAGTGGTTCCTTGAAACTACTATTATTTGGCTTTTAGGGAGTTTCCACTCTCCAAGGGGTTCCTTGAAACTACTATTATTTGGCTTTTAGGGAGTTTCCGCTCTCCAAGGGGTTCCTTGAAACTACTATTATTTGGCTTTTAGGGAGTTTCAGTTCACCAAGGGGTTCCTTGAAACTACTATTATTTGGCTTTTAGGGAGTTTCAGTTCTCCAACGGGTTCCTTGAAACTACTACTATTTGGTTTTAGGGAGTTTCCGCTCTCCAAGGGTTTCCTTGAAACTACTATTCTTGGGATTTTAGGGAGTTTCCGCTCTCCAAGGGGTTCCTTGAAACTACTATTATTTGGCTTTTAGGGAGTTTCAGTTCTCCAAGGGGTTCCTTGAAACTACTATTCTTGGGATTTTAGGGAGTTTCCGCTCTCCAAGTGGTTCCTTGAAACTACTATTATTTGGCTTTTAAGGAGTTTCAGTTCTCCAAGGGGTTCCTTGAAACTACTACTATTTGGCTTTTAGGGAGTTTCCACTCTCCAAGGGGTTCCTTGAAACTACTATTATTTGGCTTTTAGGGAGTTTCAGTTCTCCAAGAGGTTCCTTGAAACTACTATTATTTGGCTTTTAGGGAGTTTCAGTTCTCCAAGGGGTTCCTTGAAACTACTATTCTTGGGATTTTAGGGAGTTTCCGCTCTCCAAGGGGTTCCTTGAAATTACTATTATTTGGCTTTTAGGGAGTTTCAGTTCTCCAAGGGGTTCCTTGAATCTACTATTATTTGGCTTTTAGGGAGTTTCAGTTCACCAAGGGGTTCCTTGAAACTACTATTATTTGGCTTTTAGGGAGTTTCAGTTCTCCAAGGGGTTCCTTGAAACTACTACTATTTGGTTTTAGGGAGTTTCCGCTCTCCAAGGGTTTCCTTGAAACTACTATTCTTGGGATTCTAGGGAGTTTCCGCTCTCCAAGGGTTTCCTTGAAACTACTATTCATGGGATTTTAGGGAGTTTCAGTTCTCCAAGGGGTTCCTTGAAACTACTATTATTTGGCTTTTAGGGAGTTTCCGCTCTCCAAGGGGTTCCTTGAAACTACTATTATTTGGCTTTTAGGGAGTTTCAGTTCACCAAGGGTTTCCTTGAAACTACTACTATTTGGTTTTAGGGAGTTTCCGCTCTCCAAGGGTTTCCTTGAAACTACTATTCTTGGGATTCTAGGGAGTTTCCGCTCTCCAAGGGTTTCCTTGAAACTACTATTCATGGGATTTTAGGGAGTTTCAGTTCTCCAAGGGGTTCCTTGAAACTACTATTATTTGGCTTTTAGGGAGTTTCCGCTCTCCAAGGGGTTCCTTGAAACTACTATTATTTGGCTTTTAAGGAGTTTCAGTTCTCCAAGGGGTTCCTTGAAACTACTACTATTTGGCTTTTAGGGAGTTTCCACTCTCCAAGGGGTTCCTTGAAACTACTATTATTTGGCTTTTAGGGAGTTTCAGTTCTCCAAGGGGTTCCTTGAAACTACTATTATTTGGCTTTTAGGGAGTTTCAGTTCTCCAAGGGGTTCCTTGAAACTACTATTCTTGGGATTTTAGGGAGTTTCCGCTCTCCAAGGGGTTCCTTGAAACTACTATTATTTGGCTTTTAGGGAGTTTCAGTTCTCCAAGGGGTTCCTTGAAACTACTATTATTTGGCTTTTAGGGAGTTTCAGTTCTCCAAGGGGTTCCTTGAAACTACTACTATTTGGTTTTAGGGAGTTTCAGCTCTCCAAGGGTTTCCTTGAAACTACTATTCTTGGGATTTTAGGGAGTTTCCGCTCTCCAAGGGGTTCCTTGAAACTACTATTCATGGGATTTTAGGGAGTTTCCGCTCTCCAAGGGGTTCCTTGAAACTACTATTATTTGGCTTTTAGGGAGTTTCAGTTCTCCAAGGGGTTCCTTGAAACTACTACTATTTGGTTTTAGGGAGTTTCCGCTCTCCAAGGGTTTCCTTGAAACTACTATTCTTGGGATTCTAGGGAGTTTCCGCTCTCCAAGGGTTTCCTTGAAACTACTATTATTTGGCTTTTAGGGAGTTTCCGCTCTCCAAGGGGTTCCTTGAAACTACTATTATTTGGCTTTTAGGGAGTTTCAGTTCTCCAAGGGGTTCCTTGAAACTACTATTCTTGGGATTTTAGGGAGTTTCCGCTCTCCAAGGGGTTCCTTGAAACTACTATTCATGGGATTCTAGGGAGTTTCCGCTCTCCAAGGGTTTCCTTGAAACTACTACTATTTGGCTTTTAGGGAGTTTCAGTTCTCCAAGGGGCTCCTTGAAACTACTATTCTTGGGACTTTAGGGAGTTTCAGTTCTCCAAGGGGTTCCTTGAAACTACTACTATTTGGTTTTAGGGAGTTTCCGCTCTCCAAGGGTTTCCTTGAAACTACTATTCTTGGGATTTTAGGGAGTTTCCGCTCTCCAAGGGTTTCCTTGAAACTACTATTCATGGGATTTTAGGGAGTTTCAGTTCTCCAAGGGGTTCCTTGAAACTACTATTATTTGGCTTTTAGGGAGTTTCCGCTCTCCAAGGGGTTCCTTGAAACTACTATTATTTGGCTTTTAGGGAGTTTCAGTTCTCCAAGGGGTTCCTTGAAACTACTACTATTTGGTTTTAGGGAGTTTCCGCTCTCCAAGGGTTTCCTTGAAACTACTATTCTTGGGATTTTAGGGAGTTTCCGCTCTCCAAGGGTTTCCTTGAAACTACTATTCATGGGATTTTAGGGAGTTTCAGTTCTCCAAGGGGTTCCTTGAAACTACTATTATTTGGCTTTTAGGGAGTTTCCGCTCTCCAAGGGGTTCCTTGAAACTACTATTATTTGGCTTTTAGGGAGTTTCAGTTCTCCAAGGGGTTCCTTGAAACTACTATTCTTGGGATTTTAGGGAGTTTCCGCTCTCCAAGTGGTTCCTTGAAACTACTATTATTTGGCTTTTAAGGAGTTTCAGTTCTCCAAGGGGTTCCTTGAAACTACTACTATTTGGCTTTTAGGGAGTTTCCACTCTCCAAGGGGTTCCTTGAAACTACTATTATTTGGCTTTTAGGGAGTTTCCGCTCTCCAAGGGGTTCCTTGAAACTACTATTATTTGGCTTTTAGGGAGTTTCAGTTCTCCAAGGGGTTCCTTGAAACTACTATTCTTGGGATTTTAGGGAGTTTCCGCTCTCCAAGGGGTTCCTTGAAACTACTATTA
This sequence comes from Micropterus salmoides, assembly GCF_014851395.1. Classification (NCBI taxonomy): domain Eukaryota; kingdom Metazoa; phylum Chordata; class Actinopteri; order Centrarchiformes; family Centrarchidae; genus Micropterus; species Micropterus salmoides. Next base: position 1,384,007 of record NW_024041039.1, read on the forward strand.
TTTGGCTTTTAGGGAGTTTCAGTTCTCCAAGGGGTTCCTTGAAACTACTATTATTTGGCTTTTAGGGAGTTTCAGTTCACCAAGGGGTTCCTTGAAACTACTATTATTTGGCTTTTAGGGAGTTTCAGTTCTCCAAGGGGTTCCTTGAAACTACTACTATTTGGTTTTAGGGAGTTTCCGCTCTCCAAGGGTTTCCTTGAAACTACTACTATTTGGTTTTAGGGAGTTTCCGCTCTCCAAGGGTTTCCTTGAAACTACTATTCTTGGGATTTTAGGGAGTTTCCGCTCTCCAAGGGTTTCCTTGAAACTACTATTCATGGGATTTTAGGGAGTTTCAGTTCTCCAAGGGGTTCCTTGAAACTACTATTCTTGGGATTTTAGGGAGTTTCCGCTCTCCAAGGGGTTCCTTGAAACTACTATTATTTGGCTTTTAGGGAGTTTCAGTTCTCCAAGGGGTTCCTTGAAACTACTATTCTTGGGATTTTAGGGAGTTTCCGCTCTCCAAGGGGTTCCTTGAAACTACTATTATTTGGCTTTTAGGGAGTTTCAGTTCTCCAAGGGGTTCCTTGAAACTACTATTCTTGGGATTTTAGGGAGTTTCCGCTCTCCAAGGGTTTCCTTGAAACTACTACTATTTGGCTTTTAGGGAGTTTCATTTCTCCAAGGGGTTCCTTGAAACTACTATTCTTGGGATTCAAGGGAGTTTCCGCTCTCCAAGGGGTTCCTTGAAACTACTAGTATTTGGCTTTTATGGAGTTTCCGCTCTCCAAGGGTTTCCTTGAAACTACTACTATTTGGATTTTAGGGAGTTTCAGTTCTCCAAGGGTTTCCTTGAAACTACTACTATTTGGCTTTTAGGGAGTTTCAGTTCTCCAAGGGGTTCCTCGAAACTACTATTCTTGGGATTTTAGGGAGTTTCCGCTCTGTAGTGAGAATGAGAATGAGACAATCAGCTGATCAGTAACGTTAATTGGCAATAAAACGTAAGGATAGCTTAGAGCATGGAAGCATCAGCCAGCTAAACTTACTGCCCTGAAATTCTTGTCATTCGCAAACCTCACCACTAGATGTCACTAAAACTTACACACTTAACCTTTAAATAAGTAAATAAAACAGTAAAGGTTGTGTTTGTTTGTGTTAATAAAAAATAAAAAAATAAAAGTTAAAAATAAAAGTAAGTAACTAAACAGTAAATGTGCGTGTCCGTGTTAAGAAAATCTTTACCAAAGATCAACAGAGTCACTGGAGTCTAAATAAATGATTATTTACTTGCAAGGAGTCAATACATGCACTGCAACGAATACAGAGTTGACTGACAAGAAAGGCTTGACAGTCTGCTTTTAAACATTTGGCTCCACCCATTGTTTTCCATTTCATACAAGGTAGCGGAACCTTTATCTACATCACATGTAACTTAAAGATAGACAGGAACTGCTATCCAACTTGCGTCATGTCTTTCATTGGCATTTCCTGTCTGTCTCTAGGCGCTAGTTCCTAGAGTCCAATGAGAGTGCATAAGGTCACTGGAGGCGTTAAATGCTTCTTCATTTTTATTTTTGGACAAGCATGCACAAGGGCACAGGAAGGGGGGTGCGAAGGGTGCTGCAGCACCCCCTATTGACAGGGAGGAACACAATATGCAAATTACATGTGCAGATAATGGGCACTATTGTTACTATATGACAACATAAAATACAGCAGGTTAGTGCTGAATGCTCTGGTTGATATTACAGCCTAATAATTTGACATCAGCGGCTGTTTGCGCTGTTTTGTCGCGATTATAGGATCAGTGTGATGCGGATCGGCTCTGATAATATCTGAATAATCATGTACGCACAAATCATCCACCCGCTCTCAACTCAGCTAATAATTTTCTCAGATTGATCCCACCTCTACCGGTCCTTTTAACTTTCCAGGTGATTTCTTTATTGTGCTGATGTACGAGTGTTTTCTTCAAAGGTTTACTTTCATGATTAGAGAGGCAGCTAAACGTTTCCATCAGCTGTAGTGTCAAATAACTTAGAACATTTTTGCAGCAAAACTATAAACTACAGTTATAAACTTGAAGGGACAGACAGGAAACAGAATTCTACTTTTAGCTTCTGAAATAATTTAGACGCTCTGATGGAGCTCAGCATTGATCAGGAGGACGGCTGCTTTACTCCAAACAGTTTCACTGAATGAACCTGGACTGTGTGTGAGACCTTTTGGATGTGGAGAAGAACTCAGAACATTAATCAACGTTAGATTCTGACTGATCCTGTCAGCGTGTCAATTTAAATATTGTGCCCCGTGTGTAAATACACACAGCGTCTCTTTTAAGGGGAAGACGCTTCATCCTGCTTCACCCACCAGGAAAGTCACAAATTGAACGCACAAGGTTTTCATGTGCTTCATATGTCTCCTCAAGTGTGGACACTGAGCGTGGAACAGTTTTTCAAGTTGAAATGATGGTAGAGACGGTGTGATCAGCTGCCCCCGCAGATGATTGTGTTATCAATGGTTTTTATTCAAATGATTTTATACATTTCAAAGTATTAGCTTTAGTCAATCAAACAAATCAGGATCAGTGGTTTATCCTCTGGGCACCATGAATACAGACAGCACACTTCATAATAACATGACCAGTTAGTTCACAGTTTTAAAGCTGCATTAATCAATATTTGTTTATTGCAGCTCTGGTGATATTTTAATCAAACTAAAACAGCCTTACAATGGAGCACAAAGGTAGTAGTATGAAAAACTTAACATAAGAAAACAGGACACAGAGCCCGGGCAGAGCACTCAACATGTGACAAGGACGCAACCTAGACAGAAGTGACAAACATTTCTACTGAGGTAAACGAGCAAACAGGTGGAACACATGAGGTAATGAAGACTGGAGCGCCTAAACACACAGGGGACTCAGAGAGGTAATCAAGGCAGACACAGCACACAGGGAGCTTCTCAAGTCTCCTCACTGGACCACGTTTCCCTCATTTGCGTCTCTGCAAGGAAACCGTGCGGGGAGAGAGGACACGAGGAAATGTGTTTTTGGTGAAATGAGACGTCTGAAGCGACGTCTGTTTCTGATGACGGCGGTGCAGCTGGATCTGCTGCATGAGGGATTAATATAAAAAGAAGAAACAGAGTATTCTTATTCTACACTAAAAAAAATAAAACCTCACTGTCATGTTTCCAAAATAGAAATGACACGATAGAGCCCATCAAAACGATAACTGAAGCAAAAACCAAGAAAACTGTGATACTGTGCGCTCAGTTAGGCTACAGCCTTCGTATCTACACAATGTAAAAATGAGAGAAAAGACAAATAGTTGTTATATTCAGTGTTCACTTTCAAACATCAATGGAGTCATCAGTCATAATTTGCCACATTGACACTACCTGCATGTTGATGGCAATTTAAGTCTTGCCTGGTGACTTAGTCACTGATGAGCAGGGGCACCCCCAGAAAATTTCCCAGAGGTGGCCAGCTGGGGCCACTGAAAATCCTGGGGTGGCGCACTAAACCAAATATCTGTGTCTGTATATAGTTGTGTAATTATTTGTTGACATTCAAAGTAAACCGACACAAACTCTGGGCCAACCTCTGGGTGACTGCTATCCGCGGACTATCAGCTCTCACACACAGTACAATACACAAAACTGTGTAGCAGTGTCACAAACTTACTATAAACTAGCCAGACTACTGACCGTCTCTGTACATTCATTAGACTTTTCTTTCTTCTGCAGCTGGTCGCTGGCTCCACAGGAAACACACACATTTGGCACAACACTGCTGCCTGTTAGTCCCGCCCCTTAACCAGTCACAATTTTAGAAACGTGAAAGGCATCTACATGGACGAATCAGAGGCCTCTCCTAAAATAAACATCACAGTATGTCACAGCTCAGGATCAGAGGTCACCCTCTTAAAGTGACAGAGCCTAATATGACAACACTTGTATGTATGCTGCGATTCACCTTTTTAATTCAAACCCAGGGGTCACATGATATAAACAGTATATAGCATTTAATGCATGTGCTCCATGCCGGGGGGGGGGGGCACTGGGGTGGCCACCCATTTTCTTAGGGTGGCCCTGGCGGCGGCATTGCTGATGAGCAGGTGCATTCAATTAAGAGAAAGAAAGTTTTGTACATTTTAAAGATAAATGCATTAATTTGGTGCAAAATTAATTCAATTCAGTTTTATTTATATCGCTCCAAATCACAACAACAGTTATCTCAGAGCGCTTTTCATAAAGAGCAGGTCTAGACCGTACTCTATGATGCTATTTACAGAAGCCCAACAGTTCCCACCAAGAGCAGCACTAGGAAAAACTTCCTTTAAGAGGCAGAAACCTCGAGCAGAACCATGGCTCAGGGTGGGCGACCATCTGCCTCGACCGGTTGGGGTGAGAGAGAGAGAGAGAGAGAGAGAGGCAGCCTACACAATATACACACAGAGGTACACACAGTAAAGGTGATGTTGCTATAGACTAAATGAAAAATGGTACAGATATTTATAATAGTGTTAATGATAACAGTCGTAATGTTAATTATTATAATAACAATAGGACTATTAACAATAGTCGTTGCAGCAGAGGGTGTCAAGCAGGAACACGGGGGCAGCAGGTGACCCGCAACCACAGATCCAGACTCCACAGCTCCAGAGCCAGAAAACCTGCAGGAAGTGATAGGAGGAGAGAGGAGAGGGACGAGAAAGCACAAGGCTACCAGAAAGGGGAGAAGTTGTGTTAGTAACATGCAATAATGGGATGAGGTTGCACACAGAGGGAGAGAAAGTAGAGGAGAGAGGAGCTCAGTGCATCATGGGAAATCCCCCGGCAGTCTAGGCCTATAGCAGCATAACTAAGGGATGGTTCAGGACTCACCTGAGCCAGCCCTAACTATAAGCTTTATCAAAGAGGAAAGTCTTAAGCCTACTCTTAAATGTGGAGATGGTGTCTGCCTCCTGAACCCAAACTGGAACCTGGTTCCACAGGAGAGGAGCTTGATAGCTGAACGCTCTGGCTCCTAGTCTACTTTTGGAGACTCTAGGAACCAAAAGTAACCCTGCATTCTGGGAGCGCAGTGCTCTGGTGGGGTAGTAAGGTACTATGAGCTCTTTAAGATAAGATGGTGCCTGACCATTAAGAGCTTTGTAGGTAAGAAGAATGATTTTAAATTCTATTCTGGATTTTACTGGAAGCCAGTGCAAAGAAGCTAAAACAGGAGAAATGTGATCTCTTTTCCTGGTTCTTGTCAGAATACGTGCTGCAGCATTCTGGATCAGCTGAAGCTCTGTAGAAAGTCACACAGCTGTTTAGCAACTGCTTTCTCCAGGATCTTAGAGAGAAATGGAAGGTTAGATATAGGTCTATAGTTGGCTAAAACATCCGGATCAAGTTTGGGCTGTTTCAGAAGCGGTTTAATTACAGCTACTTTAAAATAATTAAGAGGCTGTCTATGAAGAACTTTGCACTCCTGTAAACAATGTTGAGCTCTAGTAAACTATTTGATCATAAACCCATTGTAGAGCTTTAAATGGAGATGAAACGGCAACAAAAGTCAACAAATGTATTTAATGTTTTTTCAGCAACCATAAATCAAAGAATAGAAAATAGAATAAGTAACATTTTAGTGTTGTCTACTTTTAATGGACACATGTAATCCACCATCAAAAACATTGAGTCAGTTTCTTCAGTCAGTGCCACTGATATAGGTCTGGAGTTGGTCCCCGGCGGCGGCTGCACGGCTCCCTCGAGAGATGGCTTCAATGCAGAGAATGAATTTCACTACATGTATGTGACAATAAAAGTACGATAAACTACCTTTCTAATTTAAGTGTGACCAGCAACATGTCAAAGGACACCATACCCATAGATTGTAGGCAAAAAAGCGAACATGTGTCAACGACTCAAGAATGTTTCATTGATTTACAACTACTGTGATTGAGGTGAAGTATTAATACGCACCACTTGATAAAATACTTCTTCTGAGCTGCAGCTGAAATGAAGTTCTTCTGAACAGCATAACGTTCAGATAGCGAGCCCTGCAGCCTCTGTGATTTTAGGGAGGAGATCTTAATTAATTAACAGGACAGTTTGTGAGATGGGCCCATCTGTAGGCTGTAACTGAAGTGTTTTCACTTATTTAGATTGACTACCTGTCCAAAAAATACAGAGCCAGGGTGGGGGTTATAAACCGAGAAAAATAATCCTAGATGAAAGTGTCAACAAGCCTGCCTGGCTTTCTCGGCCACCACGGTGTTGGATTTGGCCGTTAACGTGTCTTTAAACTGCTCATATCCTGAAACTATCATCGGGGAGATCTTCTGGTGACGGAGCATGCCCTGTTGCGAAAAACCTCTGCATGGCCGAACACGCCCCTTTTATGCGAATGCACACCGACTCAATTAAGAGATAGAAAATACAGTGGGTACGGAAAGTATTCAGACCCCTTTAAATTTTTCACTCTTTGTTTCATTGCAGCCATTTTCCAAAAATCAAAAAAGTTCATTTTATTTCTCAGTAATGTACACGCAGCACCCCATCTTGACAGAAAAAAACAGAAATGTAGAAATTTTTGCAAATTTATTAAAAAAGAAAAACTGAAATATCACATGGTCATAAGTATTCAGACCCTTTGCTCAGTATTTAGTAGAAGCACCCTTTTGATCTACAGCCATGAGTCGTTTTGGGAAAGATGCAACAAGTTTTTCACATCTGGATTTGGGTATCCTCTGCCATTCCTCCTTGCAGATCCTCTCCAGTTCTGATGGTTGGATGGTAAACGTTGGAGGACAGCCATTTTCAGGTCTCTCCAGAGATGCTCAATTGGGTTTAAGTCAGGGCTCTGGCTGGGCCATTCAAGAACAGCCACGGAGTTGTTTTGAAGCCACTCCTTCGTTATTTTAGCGGTGTGCTTAGGGTCATTGTCTTGTTGGAAGGTAAACCTTCGGCCCAGTCTGAGGTCCAGAGCGCTCTGGAAAAGGTTTTCGTCCAGGATATCCCTGTACTTGGCCGCATTCATCTTTCCCTCGATTGCAACCGGTCGTCCTGTCCCTGCAGCTGAAAAACACCCCCACAGCATGATGCTGCCACCACCATGCTTCACTGTTGAGACTGTATTGGACAGGTGATGAGCAGTGCCTGGTTTTCTCCACACATACCGCTTAGAATTAAGGCCAAAAAGTTCTATCTTGGTCTCATCAGACCAGAGGATCTTATTTATCACCATCTTGGAGTCCTTCAGGTGTTTTTTAGCAAACTCCATGCGGGCTTTCATGTGTCTTGCACTGAGGAGAGGCTTCCGTCGGGCCACTCTGCCATAAAGCCCCGACTGGTGGATTGCTGCAGTGATGGTTGACTTACTACAACTTTCTCCCATCTCCCGACTGCATCTCTGGAGCTCAGCCACAGTGACCTTTGGGTTCTTCTTTACCTCTCTCACCAAGGCTCTTCTCCCCCGATAGCTCAGTTTGGCCGGACGGCCAGCTCTAGGAAGGGTTCTGGTCGTCCCAAACGTCTTCCATTTGAGGATTATGGAGGCCACTGTGCTCTTAGGAACCTTAAGTGCAGCAGAAATTTTTTTGTAACCTTGGCCAGATCTGTGCCTTGCCACAATTCTGTCTCTGAGCTCTTCAGGCAGTTCCTTTGACCTCATGATTCTCATTTGCTCTGACATGCACTGTGAGCTGTAAGGTCTTATATAGACAGGTGTGTGGCTTTCCTAATCAAGTCCAATCAGTATAATCAAACACAGCTGGACTCAAATGAAGGTGTAGAACCATCTCAAGGATGATCAGAAGAAATAGACAGCACCTGAGTTAAATATGAGTGTCACGGCAAAGGGTCTGAATACTTATGACCATGTGATATTTCAGTTTTTCTTTAATACATTTGCAAAAATTTCTACATTTCTGTTTTTTTCTGTCAAGATGGGGTGCTGAGTGTACATTACTGAGAAATAAAATGAACTTTTTTGATTTTTGGAAAATGGCTGCAATGAAACAAAGATTGAAAAATTTAAAAGGGGTCTGAATACTTTCCGTACCCACTGTATATCCTGGGTTTGTGGAACTGGCTTTGTGGTTCAGGCCCCAGACACAGAAACTGCAGAACCCGAACACCAAAATCCCTCCACAGCAGCAGCCACAGCAAGACTAAAAACGGAACAGTACAGAACAAAAAACCCGAACAGAGAAAAAGGAGTCAGTCGTAGTGATGAAACCACAGAAACTGGACCGGTCGGCTTTTTAGCCTCTTTTAGCTCCTAGTTTTGGTTTTGCTGCACATTTACTGTTTTGTTCAGTCTCAGTGTTTTGGCAAAAAAAATTATAATTATTCAATTGGTTAATCGTCTTATAAAGCAGAATGTGTTCTGGTTTCAGCTTCTCTGAGGATTTGATGCTTTTCTCTATTATATGTTGAAGTGAACTTACCACACTCTTATTTTCATTATTACCACAGCAACACTCAAGCCTGTAAGATCTTCAGAAACTTAGTTCAATCATCAATATTAATCAATGTCATATCTGAAGTGTGAATCCTCAAAGACGGATTCGAGTTGTGACAAACGGAGCACACATAGAGACAGCACTTGTGATTAGTAAAGATTTTTATTTGCTAATATAAAATAATAACAAAAGAGAAAGAGAAGTTAAACAGCTGTAAAATATTAAATAGCGATTCTATTTGGCTAAAGTGGGAGGAGTTTTTCAAAGAGGGGGTTTGAGCTGCGATGTGGATTAAGAGTTTTACAAACTGATTGAGGAAATTAACTTTATCTACCTTTAAACTTTTCTTTAAAGTAAAATAAGTCTGTGGAAAGAACAAATAGAGATTTAAAGATTAAGGACGTGATGTCGCTCAAAGGTCTTGGTGAGATTTCTCTCTCTGAAATCAGCTCTCGGTTTTAAAATGTCAGTTTTTACTCTCACTGGCCGTTTTCCATCCCACTGTAGTCAAAACAATAATTACAGCATCTGCAGTTACACAATCATCATTTCTAACACAAGAAAAACTAATCTCATGAACATTTTAAAAAGCAAAGACAAACAGGAAATGTTTAATAACTAGAATACGTGTTTTCATTGACAGTAATTGACTCATCGCTAAGCCACGCCCCCCCCACCCCCTTAGTTACTGCTGCTAAATCCAACAAAATAAAGACGCCGTAAAAAAAGTCACAGTTATGAAAATCCCCTTGTTCGTGAGCGAGTCCTGTACTGCGCTGTCATTGGCCAGCTGTGTATTCGGGGTGTGGCTTAGTGAAGGGTCAATTAATAAAACGAAACAAACTCCAGTCAATAAACACTTGTAACTCAAACCACTCCTGTTTTCTGTGGTCAGGTGTAAATTCTAATTAGAAAAGGGAAAGGAGGGATTAACTAAACAGATTCATGCAGAACACAGATTAAACTTATTTAAACTTCAGAATAAAAGTCACATTGTGTAACAGCAATAACATTTTAAATCAGGATGCTTTAAATGTTTAGCTGTCACACAGAAAGATTAAGCTAAACAAGAGTCAAGAAAAAATAACCTACGTGTTTATACAACCAAAGATTATAAAGAGGGGTCGATTACTTTTTTGTGGGCTGCTTATTATTATTATTATTATTTTTATTAATAAATCTTCCGACTTCCACAGTGGAAGATCAATATCACGATCAACATCAGCTCTGACAGTCTGGGGTCCCAGGGGTCACATATAGACGCGTGGTCGTGACCCCGTTGGCATCACTTTTTAACGTCCTGTTTCAAAAACAACCGCTGGTTAACGTCGTGAAACGTCACAGTTTGGTGAGCTTTAGGAAAAGATCGTGGTTTGGGTTGAAATAACTTTGTTAGTTACGTAACATCCCTAAAAGGAATCTAAGTCCGTAAAAACTGTCCTGTAACTTCTTAGTGCAGCTTTTACGACACATCAGCTGTTTCAGAGAAGCTGAGGCAAAGTAAATCTATGTGGCGCTTTAGTGAACGTTGATGTCCTGCACAGATTCCTCTTCGCAAACAGTCCTGACCTTTGAGGGAACGGACAGCAGTTTTACATTCCCCTCCTCTGAGGCCTAGTCCACACGGACGCGGGTTTTTAAAAACCAGAGTTTTTCCTCCTTCGTTTAAAAAATAAAAAAACTGCAAACACACGTTATCAAGCGCTGTCAAGAGTACGCCAAACTGCCTGGCGGTGATATGGCCCTAACCGTAAAGCTTCGTCGGCCAATCAGACCCTAATGAAATTGTAAACAAAGCAGGCAGTGGCGCCCAATCTGACATCAAACACAGTGGAAACCGGCGCACTCTCTGACCTCGCAGCCAAAACCCCCGGTTTTACTGTCTACACGACAGCACTGCAACCGGCGTTTCTGAAAATCCTCCCCCTGGCAGGGGTTTTCACAAATATTCCGTTTCAGTGACCTGATGCTGCGTTTCTGTGCGCACAAACGGCCGAACCGCGTAAAAAAAGTCCCGGTTATGAAAATACCCGTGTTCGTGGAGACGGGGCCTAACAGAGTCTCGCTCTGCAACGCCACAAAAGAGCTCTTGGGAGATGGGGTGCAAAGAGCGTCCTCAGGAAACTGTGTTAACCAACCAGCACGTTTGCTAGCTGACGGTTAGCTAACTGCTAGCAGGCAAGCTAACTGAGCAAGCTAACATGCATGTGAGCAGCTTTTTCCAAACTCGCCACACAAGGAGCAACTATGCTGCAAAGCCTCCAGCATTTAGGTTGTTCTTTGCAGTTCTTTCCACCAGAAACCAGCCTGACACCCTCTGAAAGGTCTGATCTGATCCGACCACGGACTGAACGCTGACATCAGTTAAAACGAAAAAACAGAAGAAAAATAGAAAATCTTTCCTTTTAAAAACTAAAGTTTTCTATGAACTCTTTTCAGGCACCTGAACAAGTTCAAAACCATTTTCTCAGAAAGAAACATTGTATTTTACAATATTATATTAATACATTGATTATTATAATAATGTTTATTTAGATATTTATATAAGTTATTATAGTGATATAAATTAATCCCTTTGTTGTTGCATAAGGTCTGTAGTAATGATAACAAAGACCTTAAACAAGTGGCGACATTTAGAGTAATTATTATCATCCACTGAGTCTATTTATTTATTATTGAAGCTCCACCTTAATGTGATCAGGCACAGCAGCGTATGAAGCCGTCACGGCTGCAGATCCTCCTCTTCTGGGTCTGAAGACTTTCCAGAGGTACAAACCCCCGAAGGCAGCGGCTGCTAGAAAAAAGACGCCACAGAGGACACCAAGACCAATTTTCCAAGGTTCTGGACCCTGACTCCCAGAGACGAAGGTCATGTTGGCTTTCACTGAAAGGAGACAAAGACGAGAGGAAACGGGTAAAATCATGTTATTATTTCAAAAACGCCGTCACTGTTTTAGCACGGTGGCGATGTCGGCCTGTCGGCCCAACACTTTGTGTCCAGACGGAAACATCTCAACATCTATCAGATGGACTGTTTCTATATGCAAAGTGGAAACAAAGTACAAATACCATAAAGCTGTACTTGAGTGCAGTACTTCAGAGTTTAATCTTCACTCTTTGTTTAACTTTGAGTTGGGAATAAACGTGTGGAGCATCCGAACAGCTGAGAGAACAGCTGGAGGTCTGTGGGTGCAGGCAGTAAATGATCTGCTCATTTAATCATTTCAGAGAGACTAAAGGGCCGGATCAGCAGGAAACAGAGAGGATCCAGGAAATGAATTTATTTAGCGTACACAGTGAGTTATACTGATAATCTACAGTGTGAACAGGACACAGGAGCTAAACTCTGGTTCACACTGATGGCAAAGTGTTTCAGACTGAATCTCAGATCTGATCGTCTGATAAACACGCTGCAGCCACAACTTCTCAGGAATCTTCAGATTTCTCAGAACAACCACGAGGTGGGTGCTTCAGTCTCCTGCCTGATATTTACCAGAAATGAACTGGGCACAAACTGGGTGTGGTCTTTGGATTCTCTCTTTGCTGTCTGGACATTTGCCACATCTCAGTGCTGGGAAACATCCGTAAACTGCTGCATGAAAAATGTCTTTGTGGTCAGCGTGGAGCCCTGTCAGCACGCTTCACTTTTCCACAAATGCTAAATTGTTTTATGGTGATTTGTAGGAACTAGCTGTTGGATAAGATCAGGGACCCCAGCAGTTAATAAAGTTTAATTCACTCTAAGATTCCACAAGTGGCAGTTGAAGAAACATGTGGTGACTCACAAGTGGCAGAAACATGTGGTGACTCACAAGTGGCTGGAGAGTCCAAGAGACTGCTGCAGTTAACTGGAAGACAGAAAACGAGTCGACGTTCAGAGTCAGATGAGAAGAGATTTTTCTATCATGCTGTAGTTTTCATTATTTACAGTTTTTAGTCCACATTTTGCACAAAAGTTCAACAACACAGGTCTTTATTATAAGAGCTCACGAGCCACAGAGACTGGAAACAGATTTAATCTTAAACATGATTTTTAAAACATCATTAATCATCATAACTTAACTAATTTAATTGCTGAAACACTAAAAAGCAAGAACAAGTTTAGCTCCTGTGACACAGTTTAACAGTGCAGCGTGGAAGGATAATGGAAAACACTTTTGCAACTTGTGGTTTTCACTCACCTTTGCAGTGGGCTTCCTCATTGTGCTACACAGGAAAGGAAGTGATGCACAGATAAAGAAGAGGTTACTGTAAATCACATTAGTAGCCTAAAATTATAATTAATTAATTTTAACTAGTAAAATGTGACGCTGATCTACAAAACAACTGTGCTGCCGTTTGGTTTAATGAAAAATTTTATTACAAATTATGATTTTTAAAGTGTTTTTAATAGGACGTGCTTTAAAAATAAAACCCAGATGTACAGATCCGGGAAGTGAGAGGTTAGTGAACATGTCTGTACATGTTCACTGTGGAGTGAAGCCATGAGTCATGAACGTGCAGCCAGACTCTAGTTGCTGACTTCCTGTTCAGTTGTGGGGAGACAGACCAAAGAGGAGAGCTAAAGTTCAAGGTTATATCTGGATGCACCATGTTGTGCATATTTATATCTTAAGACGTGTTTTTATGATTTTAGCATCTACATGTAGTGAGTTGGAAGTAAAGTAGGATATTATAGTTTGTTTTCTCCTTCGTGTAATTAAATGTTTTCACATGTGACAGCGACAGGATAGCAGATGGTATTCCTCCACTGTGCTCATCACTTTATCACATCACAGGTTTTTTCACATGTGAAATATCTGCATGTTGTGTGTAACGTGATAATCTGAAAGAAGGATTCCAGTTAACTCAAAACTCTTTCAGCTCCCCGACTTTTCACCTGTAAATGTGGTTGTGGACGCTGATTAGTTCAGGTTTGTTCTTATTACAGAGTAAAACTGCTGCCACAAACACTCTGAACTCGCTCTCCTCTGGCTGGAGGGACAGAAATCTGGGGAATTTCCTGGCAGATGTGGACATTCCCTCGTGTGGTGTTACTGTCTGAATGTGGACATGAGGCGCTTCTTTACCTCGCAGCCCTCCTGGTAGTAGACCTCGTCCAAGCAGACCTTTAGGATGACGGACTGGCTGGTTCGAGTATGGACCAGTTTGGGATCATTGTTACCGTTGTAATCAGCGAACAGGACGCGCTGGAAAACAAACACAGACTCAGTAGGAGGTCAGATTTACTCACAAAGCAGTTCTGTCACAGAAGTTAACAGATTTATTTTTGTCCCTGTTGTGCCGTGCAGCTAACTTAGCAGCTGTCAGTGCCGACATCCTGGTGTTTTATTCTTTAACTCTCTCGCAGAATTTATGATCTCCTCACCCTAAAACACAGCTCTGGATCTTTTTCCAGAGAGAGCAGCACTTACGTTGGGGTCTTTCTCCCAGTATGGGCTGCAGCTGGGCGAGCTGGGCGGTCGCGACACGCTGTAGATGACGAACCCATCGTGCTTTGTGACGTCGCAGCTCAGAGCTGACGGAGCCTCTGCTGCTGCAGCTGGAAGTGAAGAGAGAACTCGGTTAGGAGACTCAGCCTCAACAGAAACATGCTGTTCTTCAGGTTTTGTGACGCAGCTGACTTTATGTTTCTGGAGTCTGGTTTGAGGCTCCAGAGTGATCACACATTTCTGCCTGTTATTTTATTTGTCCCCGCCGGTCTGAGAAGCCAGCGTTTTTAAAAGAAAGGGAATAAGCAGCTACAAGAAAGAAGAAGTTCACATGTTCACAGGGTGTGATGCTGTTTTGATAAAAACATTTAAATTTATTATTTAAACATTAACTTTTGTTCACAGGTAATTTTCAAATAATCAATTTACTCGTTAAAATCAGACATTCGGTCTCTTTAATGGTTGGGTTTGGGCCAAAGTGTATTTGGGTCCTGTTTATTATAGCGCATTAAACAGATCCCTGTGAATGAGCGATTAAATATAATCACAGCTGAGTTCATCTAGAAGGCGGAAAGTGCAGCGGAGATATGAGCCTTAATCAACAGTGTGATAAGCTTTGGTTTGTAAAAGATAAACTGACTGTGGTTCAGTTCTAACATATTTTGTTTTCATGAATCCGTTTGAAGCAACTGTTTCTGGTAGGAAGGTCAATCAAACGACCACAAAGACCCTTCAGTCTGGTTGATCCTGCGTGGGGGGGTGGGGGCCTTACAGGTCTGTGTCCAGGGGCCCTTTGCCTCATACTTTGTGGGGCCTGCACATAAGTTAACAATAATAATATATAATAAATATTCAGTGGAATGACACCAGGCAGATCCCTTAAGTAACGTACAAGCTGTTTTCACTTAGCGTGATGATAACCACGTGTGGTGGCGTGGTTACTCAGAGTATTTGCACTGGCTCTGGTTTCCCGCCGAGTGACATGACCACATCAGGGCCGCATCGTGTGAACACACACACCAACGCTCTGTGAAGTTAACTCACCATCCTGCAGGGATCCTGCTCCTGAAATACTGACAACACGACGCGCTCTTCCAATCCCTGCTAACTTTAAATATCCACATCTACTGTTTCTTAGAAACTGACATCTCGGTCCTGCTAGCTACCAGAAAATGGAGCCCGGATAAAGAGACTGTCTGCTGCAGACTGCCAGAGTTCAGGATGTAGGAGGGAGTCTGTTAGCACAGAGTCAGGGAGCTACGCTGCAACTTCAGCCCCCTCTGTTTGCATGTATTTGCTGATATTTAAATTAACACGATGAGAAGCAGCTGAATCAGCTGTTAGCAGCTCCTGTTAGCAGTTAGCAGCTACTCTTTTCGTGGCTTGCATGACGCAATAGCTGCTGACTTCCTGTTATACAACAGCATCATGCTCCTGTCCTCCTGAACCGATAATTCTGAGGTTTACACGGCTATTATTATTGCTTGACACCATAACAAAACACTGGATGTAATCAGACTACACGTATAAACGCTATCTGTTTCTGTGCAGGTCGACCAGCTCACAAAATGGCGTCCTCAAATATCCCAGCACCTACAGCAGGTCTCTGTACTCCTTAACACTGGATGAAGCTATCAAACTTAATTTAAGAGGATTTAAGCTCTTTTAAAGCTTTAAGCCATTTATTTATTTATTTATTTTATCTTATTGCCATAATTGCTAATGTCTCCACTGTTATCACATCTGTAACCCCCTTCATTCATTTATAGAAGCATGGCCTCAGGGTTTCTGCTCTAAAACTCATGTCACATCTGTGATAAAATGTAAAGAAAGTAGAATTACAGTAGAACATCTGACTCAACTTCCAACAGGTTATTTGGTTGAAGTGACCTGCCGTTATAAACCCGTGTCTCTCCCAGCAGTTTGAGGGTAACGTCCTGCTAACAGTATAAACATAGATGCGAACTCAGCAGGGATGAAAAAGGTGACATATTTGCGATCAGAACAAAATCTTTGAGAGCGGAGAAGACAAAGTCTGTGTTATCGTGTCTGGTTTCCTCTTCGAAGACGTGATGGCTTCAACATTGTGTTTCCCATAGGATGGAGTTTTTTTGTGTTAGCCAAGTGCGCCCTGCTTTTTATTATTATTATTATTATTATTTATTATTATTATTATTACTACTACTATCATATATGTGAACAAAAAGTATGAAAATATAGAGCAGATTATTAATAAATAACACCCAGAAAGCTCAACTTGCTAAAGAAGGGTACTGGGAGAAATTATAACCCTTGTTTTGATGCTCTCCTCAGTGAATGTATACTCTTGGCACAGGACCTCTAGGGGCCCCTCCTCCTTATAACGCTGGGTTGTTCATGTTTGCCTTTTGTGTCTTAATTTACCGCTTTTGGCATTTACCTGTAATAATGTGCAACATGTAAGAGCCGGAGGTTTTTCACTCCCAAACCTCTCATTCGCGAACAAACCTGCTAACAGTTACGCATGAACACGTTACGCACTGACTTACCCTGGGCCTCCCTCCATGACGGGGGGGGGGGGGGGGATTAATGACTCCTGTGTGGTCAAACTTTGTCTCAGGTTCCCGAGACAAAAACAGTTTCCGGTGTTCCACCGACCGCTTTCATTTCCCTTACTCTTTTTACTCTTTTCTGCTTTCATTTGTGTAAAAAAGACTTCACATCGATCATGTGATTTTTATTCATGCAACTTACACCAGCTTTGTTTCTGACCGACACACGGAGACTCCTCCAGTCCGAATAAGCAGCGCAGCGTAACGCGTTTGATTCTCAGTGCGTAAAAACAGTTTGTCAATAAACTCACCGACGATCAGTAGAAATATCCACAACAGCCAGGAAGTCTTCTTGAAGTTCATGCCGACGGACTGCAGCTCCTTGCTGAGGTGGGTTTAATCTGGAAGTGCCGGCTACTCTGATAAAAAAAAATATGTCCGCAATGATTTCATATCGCTCCCGCCCCGCGCATGACGCACCGCACGGTGACTGGCTGCAGGTTTGTGCGCTGATTTTAACTCGTCACACACACACACACACACCCACGCACCCCCCCCCCCCCACACACACAGTATTGCTATATTATTATAAATATAAGTATTAATATAGTATATTAACAGTTTCTGTAGTTGTTTTTGGATCACACCAAATGTATAGTAGTAATAATGCATCTGAAAAAACAAAAACTGCAGAAATACTTAATCAACAATATAGTAATTTCCAGAAAAACCAATGAGAATGCCACTACAGGAAACACTTGTTTAACTTCACTATAAGATCTAGTAATCCTGTCTACATCAGAGGAGCTGAGGCGGAGCAGGTCTGCAGTTTCAGGTTCCTGAGAATCAGCATCACAGAGAAGCTGACATGGTCGTCTCACGTCTCCACGCTGGTGAAGGAAGCTCAGAAACGACTGGGTTCCTTGAGGAAGCTTAAGAAGGCCGAGTTCTTGTCAGTTTTTCCAGAGGAGCAACAGAAAGCATCCATCACTAACATGGGATGTGCACGGCCCAGGACCGGAGGGCTCTGCAGCGGGAGATTAAAACTGCTCAGAAGATCATTGATCAGCCTGTTCACCCTGCTGCCTTCTGGGAAGACATATAGAAGTTTCTGCTGCCGCACCACCAGACTGCAAAGCAGATTTCCCCCCCAAGCTATCAGACTCTTAAACCAATCAGGGGTGGAAATTAACACGGTAGATTTTCCGTTTGGCGGCTAAATGTTGGAAGGCTACCCGCCACATAGGTGGGTAAATGTATTCGGCATGATATCGCCATATAAAATCTATTTGACGGTAATTATTAGCAGCCCAGTCTTCCTGTTTGTTGTGTGCTGCACTTAAATTGGTCCTCTCCTCTCCTGGCTCCCCGCACCCGCTGTGGCACCTGGGCCGGTTGTTTCGGCCGGGTGGATCGTGGTCTGCTGCTCTTTAATCCAAAAACCCCGTCTTCATCTTCCAATGACTGTATTTATGTCAGAGGTTTTGGCAATAAAGCCAGAAAAAACAGATAAAAAAAGAAAAGTGTTGCAAAGTTTGAAGGAGCAACTGGCTGCTGCTTCTACAAGCGCTGCCGGTTGCCATAGGCAGACTTTACAGCTGACTCCTTGTTGAGAAGATCGAAGCAAGCAGAAAAGTTCATCTGTTAAAATGGCCTCACATGATGGGGGAGCTCCTTCTTTTGTAGCCTGTGATGTTTTTGATGGTCTACCTCATGATCTTTGGTGTTGTTGGTGTTGAGGTCTCTGTCTCTGCTGATGTCTCCGCTTCGCCTCCTTGATGCCAGCTTTCAGCTCTCTGATTGGGGAATGATTTCATTGTTTTAGTGATCACCACATCATCAACACATTTGCTAATGAATGATGTCACTGATGATGTATATTCCTCAAGGTTGATGTGTCTTTCCTGAGCGGCGGCCTCTCTTAACACGCTCCAGTCTGTGCTCCCAAAACAGTCCTGCAGAGCTGCTGTAGATTCATCTGCCCACACTTTGGCCAGTTTAATTGTTGGCTTGACCCTTTTGATTAGCTGGTGTAAGTTTAAGTTTAAGTAAGAAGCAGAGAAATATGGTCTGATAGACCAAAACAGTGATGGGGGGGGGCTTTGTAGCTGCTAGGAATATTGGTGTAGCGTGTTTGGGTGGATGTGGACATTTTGGTGGGATTTAGGTAATACTGTTCTGAGATCTGTTTGATTAAAATCACCAGCAACAATTAAAAAACCCATCAGGTTGTTTTGTCATGTGACTGCTGATGACCTCACAGTAAACAGCAACGATAAAAACACTGGAGAATTCTCTGGGCAGATATCTCAACATAAAAAATTCCACATCTGGTAAACATTGTCCATCCACTTTGGCTTGGAGGGATATAAAGTCCACTGTGATGCTGAGGAACTCGAGCGATGTGCTGGGTCCCACAGTTTTCTCCGGGTGAAAGGGAGACTTCAGGAAGGCAGATTTCAGTGCACAGAGGCCATGTGCTGGAGGAGAAGAGGAGGGCGTGACCGTGAGGAAGTCATCCAAGAGATGGATGATGCATGGGAGTCTGTAGTTACTGAGCAAGATCCAACACACTGAACCAATGCCAGAAATCGTGGTGTATGGGCAAGACCTTGAAAGCGCTGGTTATGTCAGTCTTGGGTAACCGTGCACCCGGGCCAGCGAGGTGAATAAGGTTGATGGCCTGAGCAATAGTAGCGTAGTGAACGGGAATAAGGCTATTAATGCTGGGTGTGGAGGCAACATGGGGGGAAGATAAATCGATGATGAGTCTCTTCTTGCCAGAGTACTTTTGTCCAATCACAACTCCTTAGCTAGGAGCTCGTCCACAATGTCGGGTTCGGCCATTGCAGACTGGAAGTTGCGGCAGGAGAAGGAATGGTCGGGTCAAGTTAACTTGCTTAGTTAAGTTAGTCTGTTGTTCTGATCCTTTAACTTTGTTTCTCTCCGTCCCTAGTCATCTACACCACGTCGGTTTTGTGATCCCTGGACTCAACCTCTCGGACCTCAGCTCAAGCTCCCTGCCTGCCCGCCACCCTCTCCAACCCTGCTAACCATCCACCTACTGTAATAACATCCTGAATTGCTCTCTGTCTCCGGTCTGCTTCTGGGTTCTCTTTAAGAAATCCTGACAGGGGTTTGATGGAAGGGAATGTTCCTGGCCCTCAGCGCCTGCAGGAGGTGGGCAAGGGTCCAGTCGGATATAGCAGCGGGGTGTGGGGGTGCTGGCACCGGGAGCTGCGAGCTGGTCGAGTGATGGCCGGGAACAGAGCGGCGGTGGGACGACCGGTCGGTATCGGATAGCCTGGTGGAACAGCGTTTGGCGTCACCTGATCGCGGCGCCGCTGGCTATGGCCCCTGGGCGGGTCAGACGGAGCGCGGCCGGAGCTGCTAGATGGAGAGTAGTAAACCAAGCTGGGCTGAGGGACCTGGGTGAAGGACTGTGGTCGCGACGACCGGGCAACCCGCCGTCGAGGAGTGGAAAAGTCGGCAGACGGGGTAGATTTGGGAACCACGGACCGAAAGAGGAACAGCTTGTCGTCCGAGGGGCTGAAGATGAGTTCGTCCATGACGAGGTAAGCAACGAATGTTGGTCGATGTGAAGTCGAAGCGCTAACGTCACGTCAGAACGTGATATATACGATTAATATATAGAAGAAACAAATGTGCATTGTCCAAAAAAAACTAACTTAAGCTAAAAATTTTTTATGTATTTTGAAATTAATTGAATTTTATGTTTCCTTTTACATAAATAAAAATATTTCCACCATAAATGCGTGCAGAAACTTTCACTAGAATGTGGGAAATTAAGTGTTTAATGATCAAAATTTCCTGCTCACATATCTCGGCACTGAGGACATCTTTTAAACACTGTTTAACCACATGAATTACTCCGGCACCTTTTTCCAGGAAAAACGCCTAAAATAACAAACCCCAAATGAATCAGTAATATCTCCTCAACCATCAGGCCTAGATGCATAACTCTGGTCTCCTTTGAAAAGTCAGAAGCTAAGGAATATAAATCCATTGTACATTAACATATTTTACCAGTACAGACTACATGGAGATGCAATACAGAAAAAATATGAGATTTTCATCCACGCCTGGTAAAAAAAAGCTTTATTTTGATGCAATAAAACATCATAAGGTAGATCATAATGCACCTGAATACAACTGTAAATCTGATGAAAAGAAACTGATATACAACAGTTATTACACAATCTGTCCCATGTTTTGGCCATATTTACTGTTTATATGTTCACTTTTATTTGTAGTTTCTTTAAAACACTATTTCTCTCCACACAACCACGTTCCAAAAAACATAAAGCTTCCAAAACATTGAAATATTGATAAAACTGTCTATATGACCAAAAGCACTCCCATACTTTACAGGCCACAGCTTGAGAACAGAACATCCTGCAGGGCTGCTGGTCTCTGTTTGTCTTGACGAGATGAATCTGTACATATCCTGGATGTGTGTGTAGCTCCTACGTGTCGCCAGCAGAGGCCGATAGAGACCGCTTCCGCCAAAGCAAAAGCAAACTCTTCTTCTCTATTTAGCTTTCAGCTCACTTTATGAAGACAGAAATATTTCAGACATGAGGTTACATGTTATTCAGGCCGTGATTAAAGAGCACTGTGCAAAGTAACACACAGATTATATGGCAAAGTGTATAGTTCATTCACAAAAGCTGTAGCACTTGTAGTTACACTGAATCCCTGAATCAATCAAACCTGGTGGATCTGAAGGTAGCAAGATCACTTTTTGGTGGAAGAATTCACCAAGTCCCGCCTCTATTCTCTTCATCCAATCAGCAGCTCAGCAACTAATCATCCATGTCTGAGGCACATCTCAAGCTTTATCCTCTAATTTCCCACAATCATTTCCCGACATGACATCATTTCCTAAAGAATTTCCTAAATTATGCATGACATTAAGAATTAAATTACCAGCATTACATTTTGGCATACAGCAAAATTAACATTAAAAGCTATGTCTGACAGGAAAAGTGTTTCCCAATAATGGATGCTAAACCATGAGGACACAGTCCTGTACATTTCTTATATGCTTATCAAATTATTAAAGCAGTCCAGCACACAGGAGAAAATATGTCTGGCTTTAAAAAATGGTGCATCAAATTGATTTGAAATTGATAATCAAAGCACATATGGATCAATTATGCTTGATTGAGTGATGGAAACATTGACATTTGAAGTTAGCAAGAGTTAGAAGATAACAAGGTTTATACTGAAAAAAACCCCAAAGGGTCCTCATTAAAGACACATCCTAAATCTTTTCCCATTACAGACTGAGGTTTTCTAACTTTAGATTGTTTTACCTATAGTCAGGATTCAGACTTCACTGAAGCATCCAAGAAGCTAAAATCAAACATTGTGAGTCCTCACTATAAAACAGCACAGACCTGATTTAAATTTAAAAATTATATTAGCCTGCAGTGGCTGCTCAACAACTGCATCTTTGGAAAAGGGGAACCCTAAATATATGGTAGGAAGATTATTATGACCTTTTACAGTAATTAGTACAGGTGATGTTCTCCACTGACAACGTTCTAGTGACAAATTATCATTAGTTACAGCAATAGATAGTTTAAACATGGACTTTGTCTAATTTCTATTTAAATGTATGTTTCTGGGGTTCTTTGCCACAGGCTTAATGTGATTTACTAGGGAACCAGCAGATGGCAGGATTTGATTTGCCATCTGCTGAGACCCGATGACCAGGATTTTTGTTTTGTCTGAGTTCAGCTGGAGGAAATTATTTGACATCCATGTTTTAACTTCACAAAGGCAGTTGTTAAGTGAACTCAGCATTCCAGGGTCTGTGGATCTGACGGGCAAGTATATTTGTGTGTCATCAGCATAAATATGAAAAGAAATGCCATGTTTATGGATAATATGTCCAAGGGGAAGCAGATACAAGGAAAACAAAATGGGTCCTAAGACCGACCCCTGAGGCACACCATATTTAACTGGACAGAATGAAGAGACATAGTTGTTTACAGACACACAAAACTTCCTATTTGACAGGTAGGATGAAAACCATTCTAGGGCAGTACCAGAGATCCCCACCCAGTGCCTCAGTCTGTCTAACATGATGTTGTGATCAATGGTGTCAAAAGCAGCGCTAAGGTCCAGGAGTACCAGGACTGAGCACATGCCTTCATCAGCAGACATTAAAAGGTCATTGGTGACTTTAAGCAGGGCAGTCTCAGTGCTGTGGTACTTCCTAAAACCAGACTGAAACTTTTCAAATAATTTGTTATTTTCCAGTACAGTGAGCAGCTGTTTGGACACAATTCTTTCTAGAATCTTTGCAATAAAAGGCAGTTTTGAAACTGGTCTAAAATTATGTGGGAGGGAGGGATCTAAACCAGGTTTCTTTAAAAGTGGGTTCACGCAAGCCGTTTTAAAATAATCAGGGACACAACCAGTAGATAGGGAGCTGGGATAGTAGTGTCCAGGAACCCCTCTGAGATATAACGGCTATTCTCTGCCAAGAAATGCCACTTGGAAAAAATAATGATCAGTCTCTGCCAAGAACAGCACCTCAAAGTGCTTCTTTGGAAAATCCCTAAGATTCCGTCATATTTAAGCAGCAGAAACGACACAGCCAACATTATAAATGTCAATCTAAAGGTGCTATAGTAACCAAAAACAGACGTCTTATTTTCTTTGTCCTGGTAGGTCTCAGGATAGAGTTCAAGTCCACAGGGCTTTGACATGAAGACGGAGGGAAAGAGACTCTGCAGGAGACGAGGGATGAAATAGACGGATAAGATTTAAACGTGTGAATCTGTTATCGTAAATCATCACTAATCTGGGAAGAGACGGGAGTCCGAGGTTTGGCAGTCCAAGGCTGAATTCCACTTTCCACACTCGCAGTATTTGTGGCGCGTTCCCGGTGAGTCTGTGAGGGTTTAGGCCTGTCACACTGTCTCTCTCGCAGACTTTCCGTTAGTCCGCATCTCTGCAGCCTGAAATACCCACAGTTCATAGCGTTGTCACGTTTTAAACAGCGTTTAAAAAAAGGTAAACACACACGGAAGGAGCAACAGCAGGAGCAAGAAAAAAGAAGTTCACATGTCAGTGTGTGATGCTGTTTTGATAACAAAATGATTAAATTAACTTAATAATAATCAATGTACTCAGCAAGAACCTGGAACACGTTAAAATCCGGCTGCCGGCCCCTTCAGTGGATGGGATTGGTTCACCTAGAAGGCCAATCAGTGAAGATATGAGTCACATCAGTTCATCACAGAGCCGCCTCGCTCCTCAAGCACAAATAATTCATTCAACTGAATAAAAATGGCACTCCTGCAGTTTTGTTTTAATTATTCATTATTATTAAGTTATGGGACTCACGTGAAACAGATTTTTTAAAATCAGTCAAATTATTATATTAAACTACTGGACCGAACATAAGAAGGAGGTGAGCAGCTGTTTGAGGAAATTACTGAGCCTTTTTAACATGAAACTATATATCTGTGAGGTGTTTTTAAAGGTGTACACTTCAGGAGGAACCAGTGGGCTCCGAGCTGAGAGCCACAGACAGGAAGTACTTACTGAACAGCCTGTGCTGCCTGTCTGTGGCTCTGAGCCCACTGGTTCCTCCTTCACTTAGTGTGATGGTGTAACCACGCGTGGTGGCGTGGTTACTCAGAGTATCTGTGTTTCCTGTGGGATCATGGTTACTGAACGTTTCTAGAGAGAGAGTTGACCTCAAAGGGTGCTGAAGTGAATAAACTAAAGCGAGCTTTCCCTGCAGCTCCCACGACACCAACTGTACGCCTGCCTGGACCGACGCCCTCTAAATGGCGGCTCTGGTTGTTGAATAATGCCTAATTCCTAGATTGTTTGTTAGGTTCTTTTTCTATATTTATACACTTTGTTGGTTTACAATATGTTATAATTACTTAGAAGTGTTTGTAGTGTAGCCACTGGAAGAATGACTGACCTCTCACAGGGTAAAGCTGCTGTTATTCTTTCAGTGTAATGTTTAACTACTGAGTGTTTAATGAGTGTGTTCAAACTCATATTTTATTCTTATACTCTGTGTGTTTATGAACGTGTGCTTTTTTAATGTGCCTACATGAGCAGAGAAGCTGCTCAGGCCGCGCAGGCAAAACCTAGCCAACCGTAACCCACACAATGGAAGCAAGGCACCTGCTGTAAGTCACGTACGCCAGGCCTGAGATCATCGCAAACTGATGCCAAGAATGAGATCATGACACGTTGTGATTTATGGCGCCAGGTACTGCATGAAACCAAGCTTTGCGCTGCCGAAACTAAACTTGTATGAGACACAGCACCCTCATGTTTGGCATTGTTAAATCATGTACTTGTTCATTGAATCACGTTATACATGTATTAAATATGTTATTCCTTATTAATTCTTTTAAAAAATACGATTGTAAGTGTTTAAGTTTTAATGGTGTCAAACTATGCCTGTATAACTTTAAAAAAAAATACGGTGGGACTGAAGTTGAAACATATTGGTGGATTTCTAATCCACTAATGTAAAAAATATAAAGAGAGATAAATGGTAACAATAATTACATGTAATAATAGCTAAAAAGTGGAAATTGTAACATTAATGAAAGGGTTAAATTTGGTAAAACAGTACAAGAAAAAGGCCATTAGATGGCAGTAGAGGATAAGAAATGGTCAGCGAACACTATAGGTGGAGTTAAGGTGTAACGCCCACCTGGAAGGAGGAGATAAGGAGGAGTTAAGATGTAACGCCCACCTAAAGGGAGGGACAAGGTGGAGCTTAAGGTGAATATAAGGCGATGTTCGCTGACCACCAACTCAGTTCCATCCTGAGACCTGCAGGGATGTTGCTCGGGTTTATCTGTCCTTTATTGGAATAAACTCTTTTGCACCGACTCTTGACCGTCTCCAGTGAAGTTTTTGACTACGCAGTTTTTTGACTAAAGAAGAGATCTAATAGAGTAATTTTATTGAGTTTATTACGTTGGTTAGGGTAGGGACCAGGTCTTTCACTGGCCCGGCCGGTCTTATTGCCAACCCGACATGGTTTCCCGCCGAGTGACATGACCACATAAGGGCTGCATCGTGTGAACACACACACCAAAGCTCTGTGAAGTTAACTCACCATCCTGCAGGGATCCTGCTCCTGAAATACTGACAACACGACGCGCTCTTCCAATCCCTGCTAACTTTAAATATCCACATCTACTGTTTCTTAGAAACTGACATCTCGGTCCTGCTAGCTACCAGAAAATGGAGCCCGGATAAAGAGACTGTCTGCTGCAGACTGCCAGAGTTCAGGATGTAGGAGGGAGCTGAATCAGCTGTTAGCAGTTAGCAGCTCACTGGATTCCTGTGATGCTGAAGGAAACTTAAAAACATGAAGATTCTCAGGAAGTTCTGCAGAGTTAAAGAGCGAGTCTTTAAGCAGCTTTCTGGACGTTCATTTACAGGAATTCTAGTTTTACAAAGTGTAAGTCACACTGGATCTAAAATGCGTATCTCATTGATAAATATATAAGTCTTTTATAACCACACCGAGCTTCTTTGTCTTGATCCGACTGAATCATCAGGACTTCAGATTCACTCGCTCATTATCATGGCACACAATAACAAAGAAGAGGATGTAATCAGACTACACGTGTAAACGCTGATTTGGTACTGCTGACGTATTGCGGTAAACGTGTCGACTCATTTCCGTTTCCGGTGCTTGTGTGTTGGTACCGTGTTGTGCTGCTCTCGCTAAATACCAGTTACTTTTGTTAGATTACAGCAGCCAACTGTTCGCTAAACACTTATTCTTTACAGTAATTTAGCCTAAGCACTCACAGTTCTTTCCATCTTTTAGTGACTGCTGTTCAATCTCATAGTTATTCAAAGTTCTGGTAGCTGATGCTACAGTACTTTATCTTAGCCGTTAGCGACTTTAGCTTAGCAGCTAGCGATGGCTTCTCCTTCTCTCTCCCTCTCTCTCCTACTTTCTCCTGCTCGGTGTGTCAGATGTTCAGTTACTCCTCTGCCTCCTTTAGCGGTAATGGTACGTGTAATAAGTGTAGTTTATTTATAGACATGGAGGCGAGGCTCAGTGATTTAGAAGTCCGGCTCCGCACCTTGGTAGATCAGTCTTTAGCTACTGTAGCTAGCCAGTCCCCGGTAGTCGGTGCGGAACGGCCTGAGTTAGCCTCTGGTAGCCGTCCCCCGGCATCTCCTGTGCAGCCAGGAAAGGGGGGGGCTGGGTGACTGTCCGAAGGAGGAATAGTCGTAAGCATTTAAAGTCCACGGGGCATCATCAACCTGTTCACGTTTCTAACAGATTTTCCCCACTCAGCGACACACCCGCTGAGAAACCAACTCTGATCATTGGCAGCTCCATTTTGAGAAACGTGAAGTTAGCGAAGCCAGCGGCCATAGTTAAGTGCATCCCTGGGGCCAGAGCGGGCGACATTGAGTCTTATTTGAAACTGCTGGCTAAGGATAAATGTAAATACAGTAAGATTGTTATTCACGTCGGCGGTAATGACTCCCGGTTACGCCAATCGGAGGTCACTAAGATTAATGTTGAGTCGGTGTGTACATATGCAAAAACAATGTCGGACACCGTAGTTTTCTCTGGACCCCTGCCAAATCTGACCAGTGATGACATGTATAGCCGCATGTCGTCATTCCGCCGCTGGTTGTCGAGGTGGTGTCCAGCAAACGATGTGGGCTTTGTTGATCATTGGCAGACTTTCTGGGGAAGACCTGGTCTGATCCGGAGAGACGGCATCCATCCAACTTGGGAAGGAGCAGCTCTCATTTCTAGAAACCTGGCCAAGTTTATTAGTGGACCAAATCCATGACAACCCAGAGTTGAGACCAGGAGGCAGAGTCGCAGTTTAACACACTTCTCTGCCCTCCTTTTTCAGCAGTTACCCACCCAAAACCCTACGCAGAGTCGCAGTCTAACACACTTCTCTGCTCCTCCATTCCAGAAGTTACTTAGTGAAAATCCTATAGTGACGGTGTCTGCCACCCGACCATCGAAATTATTTAAATCAAAGGTAAACAGAAAAGGATCTGTGCATAAAAACCTCATAAAAATTAAAACAACAAGAGCAATAGTGCAAACTAATTGGAAAATTAAATGTGGACTCATCAGATCTCTCTCTTCTAAAGGTGTACTAGTAAATGAACTAATATCAGATTATAATATTGATTTATCCAACGAAGGTTAAAATCAAGGGCAACTGGACTTGGTTGAAGATACTGGAAGACGTTTCGTCCCTCATCCAAAGGACTTCTTCAGTTCTGACTGACTGGCAGGGAAACTCAGCTATTTAACCTCAGTGGGGTCGTTATCCCGGGTCGTCGATACCGCTGGTTCGTTAGTGTTCCTTGTTGCTGTGACGACAGTCGTTAGTCGTTAAGACTACCTGTGGCCAAGACTGAACGACCATCGTTGGTATCTTCACCTGAGGCCAATAGGTTACGTTTGTTGAGTTTCCTGGGAAGTGATGAAAGGACAGCATTGTAAGTGGGGGATAAGTGGTGGCGTAGACCCCCTCCCCTGTTCAATGACGGCTTCTCCACCCTGGTGTAGATGCTTCCTTGACACCTCTTTCAAACCATCCATCTTCTCTGTCTAAAATGTGCACCTGGTGGTCCTCAAACGAGTGTCCTCTGTCCTTCAGATGTAAGTAGACTGCAGAGTCTTGACCTGAGGAGTTGGCCCTTCTGTGTTGAGCCATGCGTTTGTGTCGTGGTTGTTTAGTCTCCCCAATATACAGGTCTGTGCATTCCTCACTGCATTGGACTGCATACACTAGATTGCTTTTCTTGTGTTTGGGTGTGCGGTCTTTGGGGTGGACCAGCATCTGTCTTAGTGTGTTCTTGGGTTTAAAAAACACAGGGATGTTGTGTTTGTTGAAAATCCTCCTGAGTTTCTCTGATACTCCAGACACGTATGGAATCACAATGTTGTTGCGTTTGACCTTCTTTTCCTCCCCTGTAGTTTTGTTCTTCTTGGATCTTGTGGCTGTCTTCACAAAGGTCCATTTAGGGTATCCACAGGCTGTAAGTGCCCCCTTCAGGTGGTTCTGTTCCTTCTCTCTGGCTTGGGCGCTTGTTGGTATGTTTTCCGCTCTGTGGTGCAGTGTTCTCATGATCCCTAGCTTGTGCTCCAGTGGGTGGTGGGAATTGAACAGTAGGTATTGGTCTGTGTGTGTGGGTTTTCTGTAAACACCAATCTGCAGGCTCCTGTCCTCTTCAATGTGTACAGCGCAGTCCAGGAAGGCCAAACTGTTGTTGTGAACATCTTCTCGTGTGAACCTGATGTTACTGTCCACAGAGTTGATGTGTTCTGTGAAGGCTTGCACTTCCTGGCTTTTAATTTTGACCCAGGTGTCGTCCACATATCTGTACCAGTGGCTCGGTGCTATTCCTCTGAAGGAGTTGAGGGCTTTTTCTCCACTTCTTCCATGTAGAGGTTTGCCACAATCGGGGATACCAGTGAGCCCATGGCACAGCCATGCTTCTGTCTGTAGAATCCACCGTTGTACTGGAAGTAGGTGGTGTTTAGACAGAGGTCGAGTAATTTGCAGATTTGGTCAGGGCTGAGTCTAGTTCTGTTGTCCAGGGTGTTGTCTTGTGTTAGCCGTTTCCTAACGGTTTCTACTGCCTCTGTGGTGGGGATGCAGGTGAACAAAGAAGTCGCGTCATAGGATACCATGGTTTCATCTGGATCCAGTTTCAGTCCTCGAACTTTGTTTACAAAGTCAATAGAGTTTTGGACGTGGTGAGGCGTGTTTCCCACCAATGGAGCTAAGATGGTGGAAATGTGTTTGGCAATGTTGTAGGTGACCGAGTTAATGCTGCTGATAATCGGCCTGAGTGGGGCTCCTTCTTTGTGTATCTTGGGTAGTCCATAAATGCATGGAATGGCTTCTCCAGGATACAAACGGTAATATTGTTCACGGGTGATGGTGTTGTCCTTCTGTAACTGTTGTAGACATTCTATGGCCTTTTCTTGTATCATACGTGTTTGTGTCCATTAGTAGTGTGTTGACTTTTTTCTGGTAGTCAGCTGTGTTAAGTACTACCGTGCATCTTCCTTTGTCAGCAGGTAGGATAGTGATGTTTTGATCCTTGCTCAGAGATGTCACAGCCTTCCTTTCTTGGATGGTGAGGTTGGAAGGGGGGGCCTTCGCATTAGAAAGGGCTGCAGATACCTTTAGTCTGAGCTGTTCCACTTCTGTTTCTGTTAATTTGTTTTTCCTAATGACCGATTCTGTGGCTGTGATGAGGTCTACTATAGGTAGTTGCTGTGGTGTAATGGCGAAGTTTAATCCTTTGGCCAGAACGTCTTTCTCTGGTTGGGTGAGTTCCCTATCTGACAGGTTTTTCACCCATCTGTTGTCTGTTTCAAGTGTTGTGGGGTTGTTGTCCTTTCTCCTCCAAGACAATTCTCCTGTTCTGTTGGTGCAGCTCGCTCTGGACTGTAGGTTTTGGAATTTCCGGGTCTGTCTTTCTTTTCTCTTGTTGTGGTGGGATAGCTGTGCTTTCTTGATGAAGTCCATGACCTTTCCCAGTGCTGTACTGGGCAGATGTGTTTCTAGTTTGTGGTGTATGTTGTCCATTTCTTTGTTCAGTAGCTGTTGTTGTGCTTTCTCCTGGAGAAAGCACAACAACAGCTACTGAACGAGAGAGTGAGACAGATACACTTCACAATTGAAGCCCCACAGTACAACGGTGGATTCTACAGACAGAAGCATGGCTGTGCCATGGGCTCACCGGTATCCCCGATTGTGGCAAACCTCTACATGGAAGAAGTGGAGAAAAAGCCCTCAACTCCTTCAGAGGAATAGCACCGAGCCACTGGTACAGATATGTGGATGACACCTGGGTCAAAATTAAAAGCCAGGAAGTGCAAGCCTTCACAGAACACATCAACTCTGTGGACAGTAACATCAAGTTCACACGAGAAGATGTTCACAACAACAGTTTGGCCTTCCTGGACTGCGCTGTACACATTGAAGAGCACAGGAGCCTGCAGATTGGTGTTTACAGAAAACCCACACACACAGACCAATACCTACTGTTCGATTCCCACCACCCACTGGAGCACAAGCTAGGGGTCATGAGAACACTGCACCACAGAGCGGAAAACATACCAACAAGCGCCCAAGCCAGAGAGAAGGAACAGAACCACCTGAAGGGGGCACTTACAGCCTGTGGATACCCTAAATGGACCTTTGTGAAAACAGCCACAAGATCCAAGAAGAACAAAACTACAGGGAGGAAAAGAAGGTCAAACGCAACAACATTGTGATTCCATACGTGTCTGGAGTATCAGAGAAACTCAGGAGGATTTTCAACAAACATAACATCCCTGTGTTTTTTAAACCCAAGAACACACTAAGACAGATGCTGGTCCACCCCAAAGACCGCACACCCAAACACAAGAAAAGCAATCTAGTGTATGCGGTCCAATGCAGTGAGGAATGCACAGACCTGTATATTGGGGAGACTAAACAACCACTACACAAACGCATGGCTCAACACAGAAGGGCCAACTCCTCAGGTCAAGACTCTGCAGTCTCCCAGTCAAATTAATACTCACATTCCTCGAGGCACAGGCCGAGGAGGTGGAGTTGCAGCTATCTTCGACTCTAGCCTACTAATCAGCTCTAAACCTAAACTAAATTATAACTCATTTGAAAGTCTTGTTCTTAGTCTTTAGCACCCAAGTTAGAAATAACTGCAACCAATTCTCCTCGTTATAGTGTACCGAGCACCTGGCCCGTACTCTGAATTCTTATCTGAATTTGCAGAGGTTTTTTTCAACTTTAGTCCTTAAAACGGACAAAGTTATTATTGTAGGAGATTTTAATATTCATGTGGATGTTGAGAATGACAGCTTTAGTACTGCGTTTATCTCTCTGTTAGATTCCATTGGCTTCTCTCAGAGTGTTCATGAACCGACTCACTGTTTTAACCACACCCTCGACCTTGTTTTGGTGTATGGTATTGAAATTGAACATTTAGTGGTGTTCTCACAGAATCCCTCTTTATCCGACCACTGTTTGATAACTTTTGAGTTTGTATTGCTGAACTATACGCCATTGGGCAAAAATTTCTATACAAGATGTCTGTCTGATAGTGCTGTAGCTAAATTTAAGGATGCGATTCCATCAGCTCTAAATACATTATCTAGTCACAAAGTAACGGAGGACTCCTATGCTAATTTCAGTCCCTCCCAAATCGATCATCTTGTTGATAGTGCTGCAGGCTCGCTGCGAATGACACTGGACTCTGTAGCCCCTCTAAAAAAGAAAATACTAAAACAAAGACGGTTAGCTCCATGCTATAATACTGAAACTCGCAAATTAAAACAAATATCGCGGAAACTTGAGAGGAATTGGCGTTCCACCAAAGTGGAAAATTCTCCTTTGATCTGGCAAGAAAACTTATAGGAAGGCCCTCCGTAATGCTAGAGCAGCGTACTACTCGTCATTAATAGAGGAAAATAGGAACAACCCCAGGTTTCTTTTCAGCACTGTAGCCAGGCTGACAGAGAGTCACAGCTCTATTGAGCCAAGTATTCCCATAGCTCTCAGTAGTTACGACTTCATGAGCTTCTTTAATGATAAAATTCTAGCTATTAGAGACAAAATTGGCACCGACTTATCTCTTAACTCAGGAACCTTAG
Source organism: Micropterus salmoides (assembly GCF_014851395.1). Classification (NCBI taxonomy): domain Eukaryota; kingdom Metazoa; phylum Chordata; class Actinopteri; order Centrarchiformes; family Centrarchidae; genus Micropterus; species Micropterus salmoides. The sequence continues at coordinate 1,416,105 of NW_024041039.1, forward strand.
AAACAGCTGTAGAACCAGATACATGTTTAGACTGTTTTGCTTCACTCAGTCTTTACCAACTAACTTCAATAATTTCTTCATCTAAACCATCAACCTGCCTCTTAGACCCCATCCCGACTAGGTTGCTTAAAGATGTTTTACCCTTAGTCAGCACCTCTATACTAGATATGATCAATCTATCTTTATCAACAGGCTATGTACCACAGTACTTTAAAGTAGCTGTAATTAAACCTCTTCTGAAAAAGCCCAAACTTGATCCGGATGTTTTAGCCAACTATAGACCTATATCTAACCTTCCATTTCTCTCTAAGGTTCTGGAGAAAGCAGTTGCTAAACAGCTGTGTGACTTTCTACAGAGCAATAGTTTATTTGAGGATTTTCAGTCAGGATTTAGAGCTCATCATAGCACAGAGACAGCACTGGTGAAAATTACTAACGACCTCCTTATTGCATCAGACAAAGGACTTGTCTCTGTACTGGTTTTATTAGATCTTAGTGCTGCATTTGATACCATTGACCATCAGATCCTAGAGACTGGAATATTTCATTGGCATTAAAGGAACCGCTCTAAGCTCTGGAGGTTTTTAAGAAGGGCCTAAAGACTTTTCTATTTCAAAAGGCCTTTTAACATGGTTTTAAATCTTTTGTTACGGTGTTTTATTGCGATTGTTATTTTCTGGAACTGTTTTTAACCCCTTGTTGCTGTAGCACTTTGAGATTTCCCTGAAATGTAAAGTGCATTATAAATAAAAATTATATAAGCTGGTTTAAGTCCTATTTATCAGATCGATTTCAGTTTGTACATGTTAACGATGAGTCCTCCATGTATGCCAAAGTTAGTCATGGAGTTCCTCAAGGATCTGTCCTCGGACCAATCCTCTTCACTTTATAAATGCTTCCCTTAGGCAATATTATCAGGAAACATTCCATAAGCTTTCATTGTTATGCAGATGATACTTAGTTATATCTATCGATCAAGCCAGATGAAACTCATCAGTTAGCTAAACTTCAAATGTGCCTTCAGGATGTTAAAACCTGGATGACCTGTAATTTTCTCATGTTAAACTCAGATAAAACTGAAGTTATTGTTCTGGGGCCTAAGCACCTCCGTGACGCATTATCTAAAGATATAGTTTCCCTGGATGGCATCGCCCTGGCCTCCAGCACCACTGTGAGGAATCTTGGAGTTATCTTTGATCAGGACATGTTGTTTAAGACTCACATTAAGCGAATTTCAAGGACCGCCTTTTTTCACCCACGTAATATTACAAAAATCAGGAACATCCTGTCTAAAAATAATGCAGAAAAACTAGTCCATGCATTTGTTACTTCTAGGCTGGATTACTGCAATTCCTTATTATCAGGCTGCTCGAAAAAAGTCCATTAAGACTCTTCAGCTGATCCAGAATGCTGCAGCACGTGTTCTGACAGGAACCAGGAAAAGAGGTTTCTGCCTCTTAAAAGGAAGTTTTTCCTTGCCTCTGTCTCCTAGTGCTGCTCTTGGTGGGAACTGTTGGGCTTCTGTAAATAGCATCACAGAGTTCGGTCTAGACCTGCTCTTTATGAAAAGCGCTGTGAGATAACTGTTGTTGTGATTTGGCGCTATATCAATAAAATTGAATTGAAATTAACTGCTGAGTTACCCAAGATAAGCATGTCCCACAATATTGAGTATCATTATGAGCAATCAATAATAAGTAATAAGTAAGCATATAAGACAATCATATCATGCACAGCGCACACAGAAAAAAGAAGGCCTTTTCACATCAGTATCACCTCAGCCAAACCAACAGGTCTGTCCCACACTGAGATTGCTTTGTCTTTGTGGGCACCAGGCCGTACAGCAATGATACTATGGGAGGAAACTGAATAAGTGTATTAAAAATATAGACAGGTATTTTATATTTTTATATATAGATTTTTTATATATAAAAAATATAAAGCAAACTATTAAAGGGGGCTCTGTTTTTAATGTTGTGAATACCATTAAGTCACAATTGTGGGAAAAACTGGAGCAAAGTAGCAACACTTCAAACTATATTTGAGTGTTTATATTTTAAATGTAATATCCGCTGTCTACATTTGATTACAGTTTATTCTCTGTGGCCATGAGCTCAACAAGGACCGATCACTGTCACAGATATATTCAAGATAATAATCTCACACCGGTCTGTTGATAGCATTAACATGATTGTACAGTCTATAAACATACTCAAATTCAAAATAGCAGTGTAGAGAACTACAAGCTTTATTTTAAGCTCTTATGCACTGACTTCTGATGTTGAACCTGCAGAATTTCTAATATCTTGTTTAGTATAATACCTTTTTCTGAAGTGGGGGTAGTCTGATTTTTTGAGGAGAGGAAGGATTGGTATTTTTTTAAAGTCTATCTCATTTCAGCCTTTCCTTTTAAAAAACCTTGCAAACAGAAATCAAATAGTTATGTCAAAAACATGACTCAGAACTATACTGTCAATTATTGCACATGTCTGTAATAAAAAACAGACACAACTGTAAGCTGTCAAATGAATTTTATTTTACCAGAGACTGAAGTACAAAATTACTGTTTACTGTCAGTTTTCAAAGTGCACTATGTCTCTTTCAAAGTGCACAGGAAAGCCTTCTTCACATTTAATTGCGATGTTCCTGGTGTAAGCTTTACCACGGTACTGACAATGGGGATGCCTGGCCCCCTCGTTTTTCAGTTTACAGACAACAATGCTGAAGGGTTTGAGGCTTTTGGTCATGTCACCATATGGCTCACCAGCACGCTCACAGATGGCTTTGATTATGTTGGTGGTGGCTTGGATGAAGGTATTTGTCTCTTTGCACTCATTGCTGTTGGTTTTGGAGATACCTCTACTTCCTATCTCAGCATCACATCTATTGGCACTCATCTGCCCTTTGATATGTTGAGTTATAAACTTTTTGTAACGTTCTGTGACGTCTGCATCCGTAGGGAACACAGTGGCAGAAAGCAGCAGCAAACAAGCAAATGGGATCCTCATGATTTCCTGGTGACAAAAATGTTGTACAGTTTTCCGTTAGAGAATTTATGTAGGCATAGCTGAGAGCTTTGCAATGTTTAAGATATCATTGTTATTTTCAACATGCAAATGCAAACCTTTTTTGAGCCTGTGACCTTTGTAAGTGAATGTTTGTGATCAGCTTGTTGGTTACAAGAGCTGAAAGCAATCAAATCTCTAAGTATTTTTAAAAAGTTGTGTAAATATTATGCACATAAGATAATTGTGCATGCAAGATTTTATGGATGAGCTCTGCAAATTCCATCAAAATATTGTGAAATATAAGTATATTGTTATGCTAAGAATGAAGCAATTAGAACTCTGAATGTATGTGTTGCAGACCTGCAGATACATCTGTGAAACTAAAATTCTACATAGCCATGAGACAAAAGCCCTGGATAAAGGAGCTGGATATTAAAGAAAGGGTAGGAAGAAAAACAAACCTTTTTAAGTGTAAAGCAAAAAAGTTCTTTTCACTTCTTTTTTTCCCCTGACTTTTGTCTAGTCCTTGCAGCTGAAACAGAATAAGAATAACACTTTTTAATTTAATAATTTTGTTGAAAGCATATTATACCCAACATAAAAAGCATATTTTCCTGAAACTAAAGAAGTCTCTGTAAACTTCTTAATCATTCATTTTTGGCCCAACAAAACAGTGGGAGGAGAATTCACATTGAAAGCTAGTTAAGTTGGATAAAGGAAAAAGTGTTTACTGTTTGGAGAAAAATTTGCTATAAGGCATGAGCAACAACACGTCCTCTTTAGTTGAGTGTGATTTCAACCAAAGCTGTAAAGCCTGCACACGCAGGCAGCATTGTTTTGTTTTTTTTACATCTTCATCATGAAAGTCATCAATAACAATTATACAGTATGAAAAGTGAAGAGTGTTTAACATTTGACAGCAATTCCTAATTGTTTTTCCAAGATATTTAAGTATCAACTTCTGCTGCATGATGGTCTAAAAAGGTTTATTTATAAAAATATAAAAAAGAACCTCGTGGCAGCGTTAGACTCATCTCCGCAGAACACCGTGGTGGTCTGAGTCTTACATTTCCTTTTTGCCACGATCAAGACAAACAAAAAAAATGCACGTACAGTCAAGCTGATTGAGGCCCAGGTGGGCCCCTTTGCTGCTGGAGAGAACGGTGGGCCGTTACAGCTGCCTCCCCCTCGCACTGCTACAGCAAGCCTTGGTTCTATATAGAACCCCTTGAGTCTGTCACTCATCAGTTTAACATACAGAAAAAAGAGATTACCTGTGGCCTGTGTGTCTGATGTCTGCAGAGTCTCCAGCAGCTTCCACAAACCACCACTACTTATACTCTCACGTTTCCTCATGCAAACCATGAACCTGCACATTTATGAAGCTCAGCATTGACTAAATATGGACATGGTGCTGTGAGATAGCTGCTGCCCACTGAATACATTAAAATTTATGACAGTTTATCTCCTCCCATTGACAGACAATGGGTGGAGATAAACTGACAAAGTGTAAGGAAACATTCAGGGTTCAAGAGTTCCTATTTCTGTATCTCAGCTTTCATTAGGGGCCATTTAACACTAAGTATGTTTGTGTTGATGAAGTTGATCTGACCTTCAGGTTCAGTCAGAGTGAATGAGTTAAACCTGAAATGGCCTGGAAGATTTCACTATTTGAATTGTTTCTTGTGTATAAAAGGACATTTTTGGAAAAGGTTGATGTCTTAAACTGTAATATGTAGATTATTTGAGTTGGTTGAAATTCTAACAAACATTCAATGCAGAGGTGTAGAAAGTGCTCTTGCACACTTCTGTCACAATGTGAGAGTATGCAAATTAAGGAGAGATTAAAGATGTGTTTTATGCAAAACATGGAGAAACAGGATAAGATCCACATGATTCAAGTGACACTGAGCTAACAGCAGGCTGTAAAACATCAAAGGTTACAACCAATATACAGTTTTAGGACTCAGGTCAAGATGCGTTTCAGCCTTTTTGGGATGAAGGTATAGTGGAGATTAAAACAAAACAAAGACAGCATCCCGTAAACAGCTCAGAGAAACCAAACCTGTCTAAGATGAAGCAGGAAGCGGCCTGTGCTGCCCCCCTGAGAACCAAATAGAACTCCAGTCTGCCCGAGAAGGGGCTGAATGTGGGACATTGTCCCACCCAATCCCAGTCTCCTTCCTCTTTTCTTATACTGTGTATGTTGTGAAATCTTTAAGGTTGGAGCAGGCATCACCCCCCTTCCTTGTTGTTGTGCTATTTAAATATATAATACCAGGAAACAGCCGCAGGAACACCAAAAAGTCCCAGTTCCTTAAAAAATTGGCCAATACTAAATAGATAGAGAGCGAGTTTGTTACCATATTGGGAGATATCAGCATTTCTGAGAGCACCTAAGGGAGGAGTGATGATTTGTATTGAACATATAAAAGTCATTATGTGGAATAGGGAAGGGGCTCTTTAGCTCTGACTTGCGTTCTTCCTGCTGTTATTGAAATTATCATATTAATAAAAAATTGAGAGATTTCTTCCCGAAATCTTTCTTATTATGTCTTTTAACTCTGTAATCTACGACACTACAAAACAAAAACCACATAACAGAAAAGGATGAAAACAAGCTGTGGTGAAGAAACAGAACTCGGACTAAAAAAGTATGTTCTAAGTTCTGTGATCAGCTTAGACTCATCCCTGAACATGAACTAACATCTGCACATATGGCCTCTTCTCTCCAAAATCAAACGGATTTAACCGAACATGAGATGTGGTGACAGGGAGCAGTAACAACCACTCTGATTTACAGACAAAACAGGCTGACACTGAAAGCACCATAGCAGGTAAAGTGCTGATCAGTAAACTATCAAATAATTTAATATCACCGACATACACAATCAGCTCACCACAGTGACAACAAACCACATCCACTAACTACAGAAACACATGCTGCTTTCAAATGTGCTTAGAAATATAACAATTAAATAAAACACAGAAAGGCGGTAAAGGACATATAATACAAAAAATGTTTTATGGAAGAGCCATAAAATATTTTAGTTAGCCTATAGGATGTAGTGAGATTATTCTTAGCTAAATAACATATGATATAGTAAGATAACTTATTACCTTTATTACTGCAATAATCACACTTGATGGTCTAAATGAGGATTTCTATAACAATCAGACTTCTAGCTGAAACAGCACACAGCAGAAGCAGAATTATTTTGTCAGTGTAAAACAGACCTCAAGCTGGTTCCCAAAACGAAGAAAGTAACACACTATGACATAGTAAATTAAAATGTAATTCCACCAAAGAGGATTTCACTTATCAAAAATATTTGCTTACACTTAATCTGTATGGATTTGCCTTCTTATCAAGATTAATGAGAACATGCAAATTTCCTTCCTAACCGTTTAAACCACACTGACTTGGCGTGTATTGTCATCATAAACTCATGACGTACAGCAAAACACTGTTCAAACTCTACTTATACTTACTTACTATAACTAAACTTATCTTTATTTCCTTTCCTTCCTATCCTATCTAGAGAAATGTCTATAAAATGATGCCCACGAAATCTAGAATATTTCATATTAATGGGATGGAACAGACATAAAAACATGGTGTCTTGGGTTGGAACAAGCTGATACATAATTTACAGCATATTATGCTGTGATACTGTGTGGAATAAGACATCCAGTTATTGTACTGATGCTGTAACTTTAAGATGACTTGTAGTTCATTCACCTGCGTGCATCCCTGTGATGGAGCACAGGGGAGTGTAATGTGGAATCTTTTCAAAGGCAGAAAGTCTAATATCAAAGAAAATGCCCAGTACAACCCAACAGAGGTAAAGGAAACGATGGCACACCCTGACACTGTTTAAACATATCAGCGATATCATTCTCATGTGTTTTTTTTCTCTCTCTCTCAGGTTACAGAGCCTCTTGAACTTGGTGGCAATCCGTACATCTGTCATGGTTGATTAATTCACCAAATGGGCAGAAGCCTTCCCACTCAAAAGCAGAAGTGCAGTTGAGGTGACAAATTGCATACTTGATTTCTTTTACAACTTTGGTGCAGCTTAAGGTCTGCTAACAGACCAGGGCTCAGAGTTTTGCACCAAGGTGCAGTTATGGTGCCGTATGTGTCCCCAACGTATAATAAGGCCTGCTGCTGTGCTGACTGCTTCATTTTGAAGGTCAACTATGGGTTGTGTCAGAAGTTGGGCACTGAAAGAAGTCTCTGCTCTCCCTACCGGCCACAGACCAATGGCCTTGTGGAGAAATCGAATGGGACGATACGGAGGTAGGCCAGGTTTCACGGTTCCTAGCAGAGCAGCTTTGATATAGATGAACCCAAATTCTCTTCTGCATTTTGAGGTCCCTCAACAAAGTGGTGGCAGATCATCCCAAACAGTCCACCATGTTCACACTCAGGACTAAGAAGCAGCTGACAACGAAGTACAGCCTGTACTTTCTCATGTTTAGGAGGAAGGCGAGGTATCCTTCGGGTCAAAGTGTGCGTGCCCTTAAGGATCACCAAACTACAGACCTTGTGTCAGTCAAGGGGAAGAGAAAGAAGAGGAGCAGATTCCTGCCAAACTGAAATAGTTAGAGCCTCCTCTTTGGGAACCATCACCTTACCGTGGCGGAGAGGTGGCCCCTGTGAGCCTGGAGCCAAGTGCTCCTGGTAGGGTCTCCCATGGAAAAGTGGTTCCAGGTGAGGGGCCAGACTGAAAAACATTGAGGAAGAGGAGTAGAGACCCTGCCCAGAGGAAGCCCGGGGCCCTCATCTGGAGCCCAGAGGGAGGGCTCACCGGCGAGCACCTGGTTTGCCACGGAGCCCGGCCGGGCACAGCCCGAAACAGCAACGTGGCACCCATCTCTCCATCACTTGGATCCACAATCCAGAGGAAGATCCACAGGCTGCGCTGCCACATGTGTGGCGGAGAAGGTCAGAGGCTGGCTAAACAGTTTGCGTGCGTGATTGTTATTTATTAAAATTAGAATACAATCATATTTAACAAACTATAGCTTTTTGGGGTGTGTTTGTACTCACACCAGACCATTATCCTTTGACCGTGCCGGTGGCATGATGATGTTGGCCTATGCCATACTCTACTCGAGAATCAGCTTATTTAAGAACCTTGTGTGGCGTTTTTCCAGAATTGTTTGATTTGGTGCTGTGTGATTCAGGAGAACAATTTCCAGAAAAATGTTCGCCAGGAGCAAAAGGAATGAGGGCAAGCTGGAGATGTGCACAGGCCATTTAAAATAATTTAACTCCAGGGGAAAAGTGTCGACCTTGTGTCAGTCAAGGGAGAGGAAATAAAATTAACCGTTTGACACATTCTGTCCAGCCAGAGGAGGGGATCTCAGCCAAACTGGATCCTCTGGCACAAACACATGCAGGTCAGCTGCTGGAGGGACATCCAGAAGCAGCGAATGTATAACTGAGTAAACACCTGCAACCTTCAGCCTAAATTTTTTATTTTATATCCAGTAATCAGACATATGGGCAGGACGCCGTAAGGAGACCATGCGGTCCAAGGCTGGGCCGTACAAAGTGTATTCAGAGAATTTAATGGACCTGGCCCCAGGAAAGGAGTAGACTGAAGTACTTATTATAAAATTATTGTCTGATAATTCTGTTTAAAAGAGAAACAGTGGATCACAGGTCACTCTTGTGCTCACAGGAGAACAGGGGCAAGGATCATCGCCGCCTACTGAGGTCTGGCAGGGCTACCAAAAATGTTTTAGAAAGGTAAGTACGATGTTTTACCGTTCTGATATATTGATATCAGACATTGTGGTGTTTAATGTGTCTTGTTCTTTGTGTGCAGTTTGCCACCAGGGACTCTGGACTCATAGTAAGCAATCTTAAATGTTAACAGATTCAGACACGCACCTTAACACCATCAGGTGTACGGAGGTGTTGGCTATCATTTTTAACTGCATTTCTATAGATCCTGTCCTTGGACCCCTTTGGGGCCACACAACAACAAATTAATCACTGCAGGGATGTGACATGGTGAGTGAAGTACCAGCTTTAAAGTCATTTTAGCCTTCAACTGACCTTGAATTGGAAATATTGAAAAGTGAGGCTCAAATTAAAACTGGCAAACTAATCACAATGTGCGCTCTGTGTAGAGCGCCGGTCCACATACACCGACAGTGGACATGCTCCACGATCGACCATCCCAAACAGCACGACGTCATGTGGCGTGTTGGCCATCAATTGTCAAAAAGTCTGCAGAACAGTTCTTGCAGCAGGAAACTGTCCAGTATCCTGTGGGGGGGGGGGGGGGGGGGGGGGGGGGGGCAAATTGAGGCTGGACTGTAACCCTGTCGTCAACCTGTGGACGGTGACCGTACTCTGCTCCCACCCGCTTGAGGTGCAAGAGGTCACGATCATTTATAGTGTTTTTAGTTTGATAGCAGTGTTCTTATATCGTGTGATAGTAGTTGTGACTTGGTTTTCCCGGTTTAAGGCAGTCAGGTGTGTTGGTGGGTGACGCAGCTGGTTCTCATCTGCTCCTTTCAAGATCACCTCATGGAGATTTGTTTGAAACCAACCAGGTGGTTTCAACCTGCTGACCCCTGCTTGCTCCCTCAGCCTGAATCAGTTCGTTCTTGGCGTTTCTGTAACAAAACCCCTAAACTTACACTGCCCTGCCAGTCGTCCACCTGCCATTAGCCACACACGACTGAAAAAGCAACGCGTCAACGGGCAACATGCAGTCGGGCCACCTTTAGCCTCCAGAGCAGTTTCAGTGCTCCTTGCCAAGTCCGTGCAACTCTGTTGAAGGTATGAACACCATTCCTCAAAGATTCCCTCAATTATTTACACCACCATTATTTATTAGTATCTGCGACTCCTTTACGTTGCCTCCCTCGATCTGGGTCGTAACAACAGGTGTGAAACTGGGTTGAGATCTGGTAACTGCTAAGGTTGTAGCACACAGTTCATGTGCATGTGTCTCCTAACAAGCACAACAACAGCATTACCTAATAACATGGCCTTTAGCTGCTAAAGGCTCCATTGAGTTCACCAGCTGGTATTTAAGTGTCTTTGCTGCTCGTGTAGTGTAACATTTGAGTTACTTGTTCAAATAAAAATGTGCCATGGGTTTTGAAGTTTCACTATTCCCGAAGTTTTACGCAACGTCTGACATGTCAACAAGATGTTTAACTGAAACACTTGTCAGTACAACTCAACATGCATCAATCTGCTGCTGACACACAAGGTAGGGAAGTCATGAAAACTAGCGGTTACATTAATAACACGCCTCATCTGAACCTACCAGCTGATGTCAATTCAAACAAATCCACATTAATTGTCTCATCATTAGAGCTTCAATGCTGCAGACTTTTATATGATCACCACTCAATTGAAGCTTGGTTTGTGGGCTGCTGCGGTCATCAGGAAATGTGATGATCGATCTAATAGAAATAAGGAAAAGCTTAAACTAACGTTACAAGATGCTTTTTACAGGCACGGCCTCAGTTATTGTCTTTGCCCACACTGACACAGAAACACATCAGCCAGTGATCATCTTACTGCATGTTAGTGAGGAAATTAATCCATGTCAAGTACTTTATAACACAGACTCAGTTCAGGGAAAGGGAATGATTGATGATGATTAAATAGAATAGTGAATAGCTAAGACATTTTATATTTAGGATATTATTATATTGATGTAGGTTATTATTATTAAATCAAGCAGACATTTTGAATAATCATTAGTTGTTAGATGAATAGATTTGGAAAAATAATCGTTGGGTGGAGCCCTTCATTCATGAACCAGAGTCAAGACAGTGGACACGCTGCTGCAGTTTGGTTGATGCTCGTTAGTGTTAATTGTTCTGGATTTTCACTGAAATACACGGTACACAAGGTTTAATGTAACTACAGCTTTCTCTCTTCACTGTGGGCTGCACTCGATCCTCCCGGCTTTATAGACTCAGACTGACTGGAACGTACCATCTGCTCAGGTGAACGTGGGGACTGAGACCGGAGCAGAACATTAATACAACGCACAATAAAGAACAAAACAATAATTTAAGACTTCTTTGTTTCTGACATTTCAATGAAGCTTTGGGCACAAACACAAGTGAAGCACCTTTATTAGAAAACCATCTACTGAAGAACACTTTTACCTTTTCTTCTTGACAGTTTCTCATCACCCACTGCTGAGAGGTCCTAATGAGACACACCTGCTGTGACTATCAGTGAACGAGCACACATGGAAATAAATGAAAGACTTTTACAGAGAAAATAAATAAACCTGCAAAACTTGAACAAACCTGTGTTCTGTTATTTGTACAGATTAAAACACTAGACATTAAAACACAAACACAATGTTTAGTGTCAAATGTAAAATGGTGCATTTCCACACTTCATTTTAATATTTTAACAGCCCTGCTGGGTGAAACTTTGCACACAGTAAATACTAACTGGTGTCCTCAAGTTAGTAAATTACAATTTGACCACATTTGTATGCATGAATTAATTAAATCCAGTGCATCAATTGGTAATTTGCGTTAGCCAAAGTCACATGAGGAACTTTCACACTGCCTTATTATCTGCTGGCTCGCTGTGCTGTATGAAAGAGGAATGTCCGTAGTAAGAGAGGCGGAATTATGTCTGTGTGAAAAGCCACTGCCGTGTCAAGTCACGGTCTTTTATTCTGTCTAACTGCCACGCTGCTCCACGGTTTTGTTACGTCCTCAGCCCGGCGTTAACGTTCACTGGAACCGTCTTAGATTTGATTTGTTGTTTATTCGTCATTTTTGGTGGACTCAGTGGACTTTGCAGGTAACTCAGAAACCCTGATCGCCATGTGAAAGAACACACGTGATCAGGATTATGCCGCAATATTTTATTCCGTATGAATGAGCGAATGCGGCATATTGGCAGGCATTCTTTCCTAGTGTCAGTGTCTATCTCTGTGAAAGCGGCTATGAATCTTTTCCAGTTTGGGTCGGGGCCCCTTTCATATGAGGTCCATATCAGATACAGGTCAGATTTTTTGGAAAGTCTGGATAGTAAGATCATAGTTAATGATGTCACTCTAGACCGTCTGTCATTGCAATTCTGCGCTAGCATAAATTAAATGGAAAAGTAATCGCTCCACAAAAATTCTAAATAAAAACTTAAATTAAAAAATTCTGTATTTTCTGTCACCAATTTAAAAATGAAAACTGTAGACTAACGTACTTGGCCACCGTGTTTACTCCCGTACGACAGAGTGCTGCGTTGGTCATTGTATAATTCTTTTGCACATGTGGGTCACTTTAAGGCCGTGGCCAGTTCACACTAATTTGGGCCACATTTAAAAAATAACATTAAACAGTCTTAAAAATAAATCAGATCTGGGCAATTAATCAGAATTGAGCATTAAGGCCTGCAGTTAATTTTTTTGGCAGCTGAATGCAGCTAAAAATTAACAGAAGATTAATATGATAGATGAGATGTTAAAGAAAACAGTGTTTTTCAACAAACAAAATATTTTCCAAAATAAAAAGTTTTACACTTATTTAGATTGGGTTGTCTGTGATATGACATCTTCAACTGAAGCACACGTAACTGTAACGTCCACCATTATAGAAGAAACACGAACAAATTTAAAAAACCCCAAAACTGAACAAAGAGGAAAAGTTGTGTTTTAATGTCAAATAAATATTAAAGTCAGACAGCTTTTAAGCCAATAACTAAATGTAACTGGTGACTATTAGATGCAACAGCCCTGCCACAGTTAACAGTACAAAAGCTGATGTAAGCTAACGAATATTTGTAGACACTGGACTTGTATTGTAAGCAGGGTGTTCCAAGTTGTTTCAACTTTCTATTTTGTAGCTTACTGCTGAAGACATCTTGAAAACAAGTTGTAAAGAAAACAGCGGCCCTTTAGATTTAGTTTGAAGCTAAACTTTATTCCGCAAGCTAACGTTCAGATACGTTGCTGCCAAGAAGATAACGTTGGCAGAGAAGGAAGCTTCTGCTCTGCACATAACCTAATACTGCAGCTAAAAAACTTGAAAAGACTCTGTCCACACAGTGAGAATGAGGACAAGACGATCATGATGAGCTCCAGTTGAGAAGAAAGGATTTGCTGGCTCCAACTGAACACTACATACTGATTTTGGGTAGAGATGAAACCATTTAGTCGTTTTAATCGTTTAGTTGATTGGTTGGAAATTTATCTGCAGCTATTCTGATCATGTATTTTTAATTTCATGGACGACAAAACTTATTTGTGAATAATACTGTATCTTTATGAAAAACATTGTCCTTTCATAAACTAAAGTAGCGAAAAGATTTGTTGAAAAGCCTTGGTTAATTTACAGAATGCATGCAAAAAGAATATTTTATATTAGGAATTGTAAAGCTAAGACCTTTGCATGCATCACCATCCTGTAAGCTTTCTCTACTAGTGAGGGAATTACTGCTCTTTAAACGGAGCTTGATCTTAAAGATCCGTTCCTTTCCGAGAGCCAGTTCTTTGCATTCCCAAAACGTTTCTTCATTTATTATCACTTCTGCAGGTCACTGCCTGAGTTAAAGTCTTATTTGATGGCAAGAATTAAATATGCAAGATTCTTCATCAGCTGTACGATTAAATATTCTCTCATAAATTGTTAAAAAGTGGTATATTCAACAATAGCAATCCTAGCTGTTGGTAACAAAAATAACACCCTACTAGTAAAATAGTGTGGTTAATAAATAATTTCACAACTGTATATTTCAAATAAATTAGTAAGATGTTGGCTAATATGTAAAAAAAGGTCCATTTAAAAGTGTAAGTTGTTCATTGCCATGGTTTCTAAGAGAAGGTCCAGTAATATTTTAATCTTTGGTCCTGAGCTCTTGTGAAGTCTGTTGAACACTGCTGGTATTGCAGCTGAAAGAACACAGAGTAGAAAATTGATAAGTCTATTGGTATTTATCACAGATACCAGATAAGTGATTTCCATTCATCCTTCATTATGGGACATTGTCAGACATAAATGCACAGCAGAGAAAAATAAACCGTCCAAGTATTCATATCACAATCTAGTAAAAAATAGGTGTTTGAATTGTCATAAGTTTAATTTTTACCTCAAATTCTCTCATAGAGGAAGAACTTGTTTGGCGGAGGCGGCCTTTATCGGCCTCTACTGGCGAACTGTAGGAGCTACAACCTCATGCAACCCCTCAATCTCTTCGTCTTGAAGAGACAAAAAGAAAGAGCCCTGTAGGATGTTCTGTTCTCAAGCTGTGGCCTGTAAAGCGTGGCAGTGCTTTTGGTCATATATTGACAGTTTATAATCAATATTTAAATGTTTTGGAAGCTTCATGTTATTTGGAACGTGGTTGTATGGAGAGAAATAGTGTTTAAGATAACTACCAATAAAAGTGAACATAAACAGTAAATATGGCCAAAACATGGACATTACTCTGGTATATTTAAAAAAAATAAATAAATAAAGTGTAATAACTGTTGTATCTGTTTCTTTTCATCAAATTTACAGTTCCAGGTGTATTAGAAGATATTCAGGTGCATTATAATCTACCTTATGATGGTTTATTATGTTAAAATATAGCTTTTTCTTTTTAACCAGGCGAGGATGAAAATATAATTTTCTGTATTTCATCTCCATGTAGTCTGTAATGGTAAAACAAATATGTTAAAATACAATGGATTTATATTTATATATAAGCTTCTGACTTTTCAAAGGAGACCAGAATTATGCATCTAGGCCTGATGGTTGAGGAGATAATACTGATTATTTTGGGTTATTTTAGGCCTTTTTTCCTAGAAATACAGGTGCTGCTCATATAATTAGAATATCATCAAAAAGTTGATTTATTTCAGTAATTCCATTCAAAAAGTGAAACTTGGATATCATATTCATTCATTACACACAGACTGATATTTCAAATGTTTATTTCATTTAATTGTGATGATTAAAACTGACAACTAATGAAAATCCCAAATTCAGTATCTCCTAAAATTAGAATATTACTTAAGAGAGATTAAAGTATGAACATGAACAGTATGAGCATGTACAGCACTCAATACTTAGTTGGGGCTCCTTTTGCCTGAATTACTGCAGCAATGCGGCGTGGCATGGAGTCCATCAGTCTGCGGCACTGCTCAGGTGTTATGAGAGCCCAGGTTGCTCTGATAGTGGCCTTCAGCTCTTCTGCATTGTTGGGTCTGGCGTATCGCATCTTCCTCTTCACAATACCCCATAGATTTTCTATAGGGTTAAGGTCAGGCCAGTTTGCTGGCCAGTTAAGAACAGATCCCATGGTCCTTAAACCAGGTACTGGTAGCTTTGGCTGTGTGCAGGTGCCAAGTCCTGTTGGAAAATGAAATCTGCATCTCCATAAAGTTGGTCAGCAGCAGGAAGCATGAAGTGCTCTAAAACTTCCTGGTAGACGCTGCGTTGACCTTGGACCTCAGAAAACACAGTGGACCAACACCAGCAGATGACATGGCACCCAAACCATCACTGACTGTGGAAACTTTACACTGGACTTCAAGCAACGTGGATTCTGTGCCTCTCCTCTCTTCCTCCAGACTCTGGGACCTTGATTTCCAAAGGAAATGCAAAATTTACTATCAGAGAACATGACTTTGGACCACTCAGCAGCAGTCCAGTCCTTTTTGTCTTTAGCCCAGGCGAGACGCTTCTGACGCTGTGTCTTGTTCAAGAGTGGCTTGACACAAGGAATGCGACAGCTGAAACCCATGTCTTGCATACGTCTGTGCGTGGTGGTTCTTGAAGCACTGACTCCAGCTGCAGTCCACTCTTTGTGAATCTCCCCCACATTTTTGAATGGGTTTTGTTTCACAATCCTCTCCAGGGTGCGGTTATCCCTATTGCTTGTACACTTTTTTCTACCACATCTTTTCCTTCCCTTCGCCTCTCTATTAATGTGCTTGGACACAGAGCTCTGTGAACAGCCAGCCTCTTTAGCAATGACCTTTTGTGTCTTGCCCTCCTAGTGCAAGGTGTCAATGGTCGTCTTTTGGACGGCTGTCAAGTAGCGGTCTTCCCCATGATTGTGTAGCCTACAGAACTAGACTGAGACCATTTAAAGGCCTTTGCAGGTGTTTTGAGTCAATTAGCTGATTAGAGTGTGGCACCAGGTGTCTTCAATATTGAACCTTTTCACAATATTCTAATTTTCTGAGATACTGATTTTGGGGTTTTCATTAGTTGTCAGTTATAATCATCAAAATTAAAAGGAACGAACACTTGAAATATATCAGTCTGTGTGGAATGAATGTTTACATTACACAAGTTTCACTTTTTGAATGGAATTACTGAAATAAATCAACTTTTTGATGATATTCTAATTATATGACCAGCACCTAAGGGTAATTCATGCAAATAAATGTACTCAAATTGAGACCACAAGTTAGTAAATTTTGTATACAATAGATTTTTTCCCCTTCTATGACCCCAGCCGGGCATTTAAAATATTAAAATTGTGTAGGGAATCACCGGACACCATTTCCCAATGTTATGTTTGTGTTTTAATGTGGGAGTTTATCGGACAGAAACAGACCACAGGTTTGTTTAGGTTTTGTAGTTTTTTAAAAATTTCCTCTGTAAAGTCTGTGTGATGGTGCTTCGTGTCATCTGCTCGTTTACTGATAGTCAGAACAGGTGTGTCTCATTAGGACCTCAGCAGTGAGTGATCGGAAACTGGGTCAGTCTGAATACAGCACACAGTAACATCGTGTATGCAGAAAAGCAATATGTTTCATTGTCCTTCAAAGTGATGAAGCTGTAGCCCCTGAAAAGGGTTTTTACTTTACTTTCACTGATAATTTTGTTGATATTTTGTGTTATTTTTACATTACATTTTTTGTGACATTTAATAAAGAATAACATTATCGCAGCCCAGAAATGTTAACATTATGAACTAAGTTACCGTTAAAACTGTGCAGAAACTGGCTAACCAACAGCCTGCCGTTAGCTAGTTAGCCAAGTCCCATAACTTCACCAACTAACGTAACATCATCCTCATCAGTGTGGTTTTCCACTTTAATTTTGAGTGCGACTCCAAATCCAGACCTTCATGGGTTGATAAATTTGATTTCCATTGATAATTTTTGTGTGATTTTGTTGTCAGCACATTCAACTATGTAAAGAAAGGAGTATTTAATGAGATTATTTCATTCATTCAGATCAAGGATGTGTTATTTTAGTGTTCCCTTTATTTTTTTGAGCAGTGTATTTAGGTTAGTATAGCTTTCTAAGGTCTACTACAGAGACTGTAGTCATGTTCCGTCCCACCTTTTGCGATGTGGGTGCAAAAGGTGGGACGGTGAGTTTTCAGCAACCTAAATGATGAGATTCAGTCTTTCAAACATTATTTGAGCACATTTTATGGCATGAATGGAGTTTTTGTTTCATTGCTTTATGAAGTTAATTTAGAACAATGTTTGGAGTGTGTTAAATAAATTAATCTCATTTTTGAAGTGGCAAGTTTTTTTAAAGTGAGGGAGAACAGCCCGAGTCTTTTAACGTGGAAACGCCGACACACAGCCGAGCTGAAAGAATAAGGCTGATATTTTCATACAGCTCATGTTTGTGTGTGTGTAGCTTCATTTGTAATATTTTTATTTATACCACAACTACCTTTATTGTTTTTATAAAATACAGCAAGAAAGTCACTCAGTGCGTGAAGTAAAAAAACTGGTTAGAGCCAGCTGACGGTTTAAAAAAGGAAAAACAATTTCCGACAGGCAGAGTCGCATTCTACCAAGCACCACGTCTGTACAAACCCCACATTTACCAGAACTCTACTGGTTAATAAGTTAGTAGTACTACAAACCGAAGTAAAACACAAACCTGGAGCTGAAGAAACCCTAAACGTTAACGGAAAAGACCCGCGAACCTGAGTGACTGAGGGAGAGACAGAGATGTTCTCTTCTCAGTGTTCTTCTGTGTGAGTGAGCAGAGCAGGACACAATAAATCTGCATGTGTGTAGGGGAGGGGCTGTGACGCTGTGACTAGCCTATCACAGAACGCAGACACAGTCAGCTACCCAATGAGGATTTTATTCAATCCGAGCACAGATATTGACTCGTACTCGTTTAATACTCGTACTCGGCAAAAGTGCTTTATTCGTACTGGATACTCGTTTCAGCCGAGTATCCGGCTCAACTGTCACGCTGTCATTTTAAGTTATCTGTTGCTGGCAATTCAGCTGGTTAGTCAGGCCTGATGAAGAGGTTGAGAATAGAGGGATGAACGGGTTGAGAATAGAGAGATGAACGGGTCGAGAATAGAGGGATTCATATGTAAAGAGACATAGGAGAAAGGTCAGAAGGACTCTTGCGAATCAAAGTAGTGCTATTATGCCCTTGTTTCCGTTGCTGACTTTCATTACCCAGACAGTCAAATCTTATGGAGTGGCTGCCATTATCCAGATACAGAATCCAGGGATTAACCGGGTGGGGAAATAAACTATTTTGTTGATGCAGAGGTTGTTGGTACTCTGCTGCTACCAGGATGTAGATTTTGAGTCCATTTCCCCTGGATGCCTCCTTGAAGATGAGTCGTAGGACTGGAGGTGGAACCACGTCTGTCGCTGATTCATGGCCCACAGGTTCTGCTTGGTCAACCCTGGGTGAACTGGTGTGATCATGTCCCAGTGCAGATCTGATGAGATGACCAGCTGCTGTGGTGACCCAACAGTAATCAGACCCAACATTAAGACCGGCATGTCGGCAGAACTTCAGAAATTGGTTGTTTAATTAATATGTTTGCTGGCAATTTTTTTCCTATATTCAAATATTGTTGTCAAGTTTTTCAACTATTTTTTTCACAAAGGTGAGAAATTTGTTTGTTTTCTTGAGTGGATCTTTCTGTGTAGCTCGGAGAGGAGTCTTCGCTGAAATGAGCTCCAACGTGCATTGAATATATATATTATATAGGCCTATATGACGTAATTGTCCTTTGCTGCCACACATCAAAGGACAATTATGTCAAAAGTTCTACCAGTAAATGACAGCAGGTGTGACGTCAGGAGTGTTTCAGTAATTTAGTTTTAAAAAATGCTGAAGGTGTGAAATTTTGTGACTGACTTACAAGGTTTATGGTAGTTTATTTATCATTCGACTAGAAAGAAAATATAGATTGTAGCCCCTTCATTCTACACGTACAGAACTTATAATTAAATGTGTATTAAAATATTGTAACATATAAAATAAAACAAAATTTAAACAATCTAGTGCTGTTGTTACTTATACCTGCAGGCCGCAGTGAGGAGCAGGGGTGGATAGTAGCCTGTAAGCTGTTACAAGTAACGCAAATGAGTAAAACAAAAAATATAAAAAAGGTTTTAGGCAACTTTTCACGTTCCTTTTTTTAACTGTTGCCTACTATACTCTTACTCCAGTGGCCTATTTTCTTTGGGCCAGTAATCTACTTTTTTACATTTTCCATTCATACCTTCATTACTTATCTAGTCTGTTATATGAAGTTTGCTTTATGGGGGAGCTCTGGTCTCCTTTGTGTTACAAAGAGACGGGCGATTGTCACAGATATGAATGAGCTGGCAAACATTTAGAAAATCAGGCAAATATTTCAGACTTTATTGTTCTACCAATACAACTGAAATCCAGTGAGCGCACACCATGGAACTGCTGGCCGTGTTGGAAAGCAGCCTGCTTTGCCCTCTCACAAGCCGATTTAACACCGGCAAGGAAAATACTTTTTCACTTTACATTAACAGCATATTGGAAACGTATTTAGTGTCTGCAGAGCAAATGTAGATTAGGCCTACACAACATCTCAGTCAGATGATCACTGGATTGATTCTGATATATTAAAGTGGTTGTGTTTTGCATTATGCTCGCTCATGAGTTCAAGCGAGCACGCGTACGAGCACACGCCTGGTTGCAATCTTAGAACTGCACCGCTAGTGGCCGCTGGAAACTCCATAATGCCCCTTTGATTGCATTTGAAATTAATTAAATTGCTTTACTTCTACTGTACAGAATTTTGCCCTATTTGCGGAGACTCAGTCCTTTTTGTTTTTTGCAGTCAAGTCTAAACTGAATCAACTTTAAGCGTAGTTACAAAGCAAATGACTATCAATTCACATTTAGTAAACGTTTTGCCTAAATAAATAACCATGTTGACATAGTAAGCTTATTTTGTAATCAGCCAACCAGTAAGGAAAAGCAGTATAATACACACACTGAAAGCAGTCAATGTCTCATAACCCATCTCTTGCTTCCTCCCTCCCAAAAGTTTCTTCATGACAACTCACAGTTAAAATTAACAGCCATACGACAACCTCAATAAACAAATTAAGAATAGAAATGTTTAATATATAAAAAGCAGCAAAGGAACATCAGAAAAACATACATATGAACAAAATGGGCGCACACTATGTGGCCTAAAGGTCCTCCTCTTCCACTTCATACTGGGTGGTGGCATCTCTCATTTCTGCGCACATGAACACAAAAATACCAACACTATCCATATTACTGTACTAAATCACACAATGTGCTGAAAATGCAACATTGGGGCCAAGTTGTTTAGTCTATTTTATAATCTGCAATCTTCTGTACTGGTCTCAGCAGGGTTCGAGTTATAATCTGAGCTTTGTGGGGATCTCTAATATTTTTGCATTAGTATAGTTTTGTAACAAAGCTCAGCCAGCAGAGGTCACTCTACCCCAGCTGAGCCACCTAGAAGCTATAGTTTATAGCTGACTTGTGTTTATACAGAGAGCCTAGGTCACTCGCTTCTGCTTCCGGCCAATGGGCCCTTATTTCGGGAAAAATATATACAGTAGTCAACGGCGAGAGACGATTTCTTTTTATCCTGTTTGAGCCCTGAATGACACACATGATGCTGGTCAATTTAAAAGATAATTTTGCAAGTCGCAGTTTGTTGTAAATCAGTAAAGTTTCAGTCATTAACAGTTACCACGTCACATACGTAACTTTTGGGTTTGTGGTCTTTGTAATTATGTATTTTCACACCAACAGTTTCACATCAAATTGCGACTTTCTTGACAAACATATGTGTAATTCGGGGCTCAATTCAAACAGGATCAAAATGTGTGCTGTCCCTTGCCATTGACTACCATACAGTATTTTTCGGAAATAAGGTCCCATCGTGGTCCACTGAAAGGGGAGGGACTTAGGCCCTCTATATCAAAGACTAGGCTAGCACTGCTACCAAAGGAAGCTAATCACTGAATTTGAAGGGTGTAGAGAACGTCACCTGCCTTCCAGCTGCTCCTTCAGCTGTTAAAAACTCTCAGCTTGCACAATCTACTGTTACCCTTTCTGTGTCAAAACAAAGCATTTCCAAAACAAATCTGTGGAGTTGTACGAAATGTGATTCGCCATTGTAATGTATAGCAGGCCTATTATGTCAGTTAAGTAATTATATTTAATGCAGCCTGTTGTCTTTAGTCATTTAGGCCTACTTATGTGAGAAACCTGGTGAGTTCTATAAAAAAAACATCTGTAGCTCAGGGCCTTTCAGATCTGTAGTGTTACGTGTTTTGTTTAAAAGTCTCACCTTTTGTGTCACTTTGACATTTGTTTTTGAAAAAGTGAAGAAGGTGATTTGAACTTAAAGATATAAATGACAGGAACAAAGCTATTCCTGTTATTTGTCAGTCGTTTATTTTTGTGTTCATATGTTCACTAATTTATGGACCAATATGAAAAGTATTTCCTTTTTTTCTTTTTTCTGTAGTTCGTCTTTCTGTTTGAGCACTTTATATAAATGTGTTCAGCAGCTGACGCCACATATCACCAGCAGGAGGCAGCAGTCACTCATTTTTATTTATCTATGTAGAGAATAACTCCAAAATCAAAAAGCAACAATAGACTTAATTTATTTTTTAAACCTATAAATTATTGACTGAATTTTGGCACTAGAATCTATACTACTTTATTAATTTATTTTACTTTTACAGATTTGTTTGTGTTTAATTCCTCCTCCAGTTTTTTCCCCACCACCACAAGTTTGTTCACAAACTATTTCTGTAAGACAAGAAAGAACAACTTGAGATTTTTTATGAGAGATTTGCTTCTCGATTAAATATAAAGATTCAGGAAAAAAAACTAAATGCTTAAAAACAAGGAGCCTTATTACAACAACTGATGCAGAAAGACTTCAGTTTCTCTTCTTCAGGACGAGGAAACTCGAGTTTTGGTTGTTCAGGCCGTAACGTCTGATACTTTACATAACTGTGGAAATCTGAGACATTATGTTTATAACGTCTTCCAGTGTGAATTCATTTTTATCATCCTCTAACCGGAAACAAGTTTGACAGTAAGAGGATGAAGATTAGAGGGGACGCTGTTTGGATCCTCTGGACCCTGCAGACCTTCACTCCCACGGAGAGTCTGCTTCCTGCAGCAGCACTTTAGTTTACTTTGGTTGCTTTTTGCGCAATTGAAAATAGATTATATAGTAGAATAGAAGATTTTTGTGGTTTGTCTGATTATGACAGTTTTGTGTACTGAACTAGTTTCTGTTTATTTACATTGTAGAATATGTTCATGTACTACATTGACTAAAAATGAATAAAGAAATGTCCGTCCACTTGTTGTGAGCGCAGCAGGTAGAGAAAAGGCCACATTCCTGCTTAGTGACGGGGAAACAAAGCTTTCTGAACTTTCACTGCAGACAAAGGGTTGAAAAGGGCTTTCTAAATGGCGACGCCTGCAGGAAGCGCCCGGTGCTGCAGGCGTCTGGATGATTACATCCAAGGAAAGAGGAAGCTGTCAGCTCACAACTTGCTGCCGTTTGCCATCACTGTCCCTGTCGCTTCATCAAATGCTGCATAGATCTTGTCTAAATCTTAAAAATAACTCCAGGACTTTATCGTCTCTCTCAACACCTGACATGCTGAATCTTTATAAAAATATTAGATTGTGGTTAGACAGTGTTGGAACTTGAGTTTTCTGCTTTGAACCGGCCCGTCTTCAGCAGAGAAACGTCCGTACAGGTCGATCATGCAGCAGCTTATTACGACCCTGTTTAGGTTCGTTGTTAGGTCGCGACCTCCAGTTCAATTTTATTTATATAGCGCCAAATCACAACAACAGTTATCTCACAGCGCTTTTCATAAAGAGCAGGTCTAGACCGTACTCTGTGATGATATTTACAGAACACTAGGAGACAGAGGCAAGGAAAAACTTCCTTTAAGAGGCAGAAACCTCGAGCAGAACCATGACTCAGGGTGGGCGACCATCTGCCTCGACCAGTTGGGGTGAAGGAGAGAGAGAGAGAGAGAGAGAGAGAGAGAGAGAGAGGTTGCTATAGACTAAATGAATGCAATAATGGGATGAGGTTGCATACAGAGGGAGAGAAAGTAGAGGAGAGAGGAGCTCAGTGCATCATGGGAAATCCCCCGGCAGTCTAGGCCTATAGCAGCATAACTAAGGGATGGTTCAGGACTCACCTGAGCCATGCCGTCTCTCCGGATCAGACCAGGTCTTCCCCAGAAAGTCTGCCAATGATCAACAAAGCCCACATCGTTTGCTGGACACCACCTCGACAACCAGCGGCGGAATGACGACGTGCGGCTATACATGTCATCACTGGTCAGATTTGGCAGGGGTCCAGAGAAAACTACGGTGTCCGACATCGTTTTTGCATATATACACACCGACTCAACGTTAATCTTAGTGACCTCCGATTGGCGTAACCGGGAGTCATTACCGCCGACGTGAATAACAATCTTACTGTATTTACGTTTATCCTTAGCCAGCAGTTTCAAATAAGACTCAATGTCGCCCGCTCTGGCCCCAGGGATGCACTTAACTGTGGCCGCTGGCTTCGCTAACTTCACGTTTCTCAAAATGGAGCTGCCAATGATCAGAGTTGGTTTCTCAGCGGGTGTGTCGCTGAGTGGGGAAAATCTGTTAGAGTCGTGAACAGGTTGATGATGCCCCGTGGACTTTGAATGCTTACGACTATTCCTCCTTCGGACAGTCACCCAGCCCCCCCCCCCTTTCCTGGCTGCACAGGGGATGCCGGGGGACGGCTACCAGAGGCTAACTCAGGCCGTTCCTGGCTAGCTACAGTAGCTAAAGACTGATCTACCAAGGTGCGGAGCCGGACTTCTAAATCACTGAGCCTCGCCTCCATGTCTATAAATAAACTACACTTATTACATGTACCATTACCGCTAAAGGAGGCAGAGGAGTAACTAAACATCTGACACACCGAGCAGGAGAAAGTAGGAGAGAGAGAGGGAGAAGGAGAAGCCATCGCTAGCTGCTAAGCTAAAGTCGCTAATGGCTAAGCTAAAGTACTGTAGCGTCAGCTACCGAAACTTTTGAAAACAACTGAGACTGAACAGCAGTCACTAAAAAATGGAAAGAACTGTGAGTGTTTAGGCAAAATTACTGTAAAGAATAAGTGTTTAGCGAACAGTTGGCTGCTGTAATCTAACAAATGTAACTGTTATTTAGCGAGAGCAGCACAACACGGTACCAACACACAAGCACCGGAAACGGAAATGAGTCGACACGCTTACCGCAATACGTCAGCAGTACGTCAGCACCGTCCTTCTCATGTATATGTATATATGTATTTATGAATGTATAAAGCTGTAAATTAAGACACAATAGACAAACATGAACAGCATTATCTGTAGGTGTAGCTTTTGCTCTACATTTTCCTACTTATTATTGACAGATGTGGTGATAACAAAATGCTCCAACATTACGTGGAATTACATATTTACTTTTTTAGGGGATGACCACCAAAACCCCAACACAAAAATACATCTTAATATTTTACATTATACCACCCT
Source organism: Micropterus salmoides (assembly GCF_014851395.1). Lineage (NCBI taxonomy): Eukaryota > Metazoa > Chordata > Actinopteri > Centrarchiformes > Centrarchidae > Micropterus > Micropterus salmoides. Next base: position 1,440,919 of record NW_024041039.1, read on the forward strand.
GTGAAAGCATGTTTTAATCCCTGAAGTGTACTTCAGCTCTCCTGTGTTGTGCATTTAGGCTCTATCCTGCTTCGCATCCCCAAATCCCTGACAAAACAATAGTTTTCTCCTTCTGTGTGAAGGAAAATTGTTGTGTTGTGTACAGATCAGTTATATCATATAGAATTATATTTGTTATATATATCATATTTATAGAATTGCTATCTTAGTGGCCCAAGTTGTTGCAATAACCGTAACATACGCTGTCAACATGAGGCCACTCTGAAACAATACAAGTACACCCTTAAAAACAAAGACAGAACAAACACAGCAAGAAGCAGCTAAGATAAATAACTATAGAGGAATATGTGTATCCAGTAACCTGCAGCATCATTAATAAACGACTTGTCAACTTTCTTGATGACCACAATATTCTGCATAAATGCCAAATCGTTTTTTTGGACCATATATTTACCCTCCAGACTCTAACAGAAGAGTTAACCATTAAGAAAAGAAAGGTGTCTGCCTTCTGCTGACTTAAACGCCCCCCAACGCTCACGTTGCTTTTGGTTTGAAAGCACCTTTAGGCTTGGGGGTGGCTCGACAGCGCCCACTAATAAATTTCAAGATTTTATAGTTTAGTAGTCCTCTAGATGGGCAAAGTTTTCTAGGCACACGTCACATCTTCAGCATCAGGTGCCCCGCCCTTAACCCAACAGGAAGTCGGCCATTTTAATTCTAACGTTTATTTGAAGTGCATTTTTCTGATGTTCGTACGCTTTACTTTTATGTATTCCTCCTAACGTGTTAACCAGATGCTCCTAAAAACAAAACACCTCCACGATGCTCAGTTACAAAAAGTTTTGAGTTTTCACTGTTGCCATGGCAACTGTTGTATTTGTTTTACATGTTTCTCTCGGTCACGCTTTTGTTTTAGCCTATGTGAACATGTGTAGTGTTTCTAATTCTTCTTTGTCCTTTTCTATGAGAATTATTTAGTTATTAATATTAACCTCTTGATGTCTTGACTTGTAGTAACGACCTGCTTTCACCAATTTAAGTCCACTCCTCCCAGTCAGTATGTGTCGCATGTAGGCCGTTATGTTACGCACTAAAACAGGGACGGATGGTACCGTCCAGATAAAAGAAAATATCAAACACAGATAGTAGGACTGCTTTTTCCCTGAGGATCCTCGGGGTCTTAATCTCGGCATCATCTGTATCTTGAAACCTTGTAGAATGAAGCTACATAGAATTATCACCCAAATCTGCAGCTCCACTCAGCTTTGAAGAGCTTTATAGTGAGTTTCAGCTCCTTGTTTAGCTGTCCGGCCTCCAGCTTTACTGTTTTCATTCACCCTCACAGTGCTGCAGCATGTTCAGTGAAAAAGCTCTAAAAACACATTGTACACTACCAGCTAAGCACCAAAAAGCAGACTGACACAGTTTAGCAGCTAAGATAGCTCCAGATTTTTCCCTCAGGATATTGTTAGAGACCAAAATCAGAGCTAAAAAAGACTTCATACTATTTTATCAGGTGCCCAGAAACAAACTCCAATCAAATGCTAAGATGTGTAAATAAGCAGCTGTTTGCTAAGTTTTCCTTTACCCCCTGAAAGGTCGGTTAACAAACTAAACTTGAAGCCAAAGCCACGTCACATATATGTTTTATTATGAAGAAAATGAAGTAATATTGATGATGAGGGACAAAACTCTTCTGACAGTCTACAGGATGTTTTTAGGGTTCTGGTTAAGCACTCAGTACAGTGATAATAATGTGCTGTGTGTATTAGCAGATAGAGAGTACATTCACCAAGGACTACAAATAAACAGAAGTACAGTTATATTTTAGTTTTATGCTGCGTTCCAGGCAACTTGGAACTGGGACATTTCCAACCTCCAACTAGAAAAAGTGAAGTCGGATTTCCTGCTTGTGGAAAAATCTGTACTCCGACTTCACGAGTAGCAGCTGATGTCACACAACAACGGCAGCTCCCGTGGAAGCACACCGTGTAAATGTGTAAACCATGAACT